>NC_134330.1:5750000-6050000 GCF_964195595.1 Calonectris borealis | reverse complement strand
ACCTCCGACTAATACACGGAATGGAGGAGCTGGACCCCATTAAGGTGTAACTCCCCCCAGGAGACCAATAGGAGCCCTAATACCCATCAATAAGAGAGACCCCATTAAGTAAAAACTGCCCCCCAACAGCTGAACCCCGTAACTGTCCCCCACAACAAGCACTTTGGGCTAAATACCCGTAAGACAGGAGCCAGACCCCATAAAGCGATGGGGGGAGTGCAGGGGCAGGCAAGGGGCAGGCAGCGCAACCCCCAGAGGGGGCAAAGGAGAGGAAGGTCACACAGCCCCACACCAGCCCCCCGCACAACCGGGGTTTTTCTTTATTTACACAGCAGCTTGTTCTGAACACAGTGCAGGGACAGGGGGTGAACGCAGGGAGCCCCCTCCCTCCTCTCGGATCTCAGCATTGCTGGGTGGAGGGCTCAGGACCCAGATTGAGAGCATCTTCCACCCCTCAAAGCAGCCTCTCTTCCCACTCCCACGTCTCGGCCATGGCAGACCCACGCTGAGCTGCTGGGCCCGGCCCTGACACCGTTCTGGGGCACCTTCTTGGGCCACGGGTCCGTGACAACGTGCTGCACAAGGTGGGGACAGCCCCAGCACCAAGGCAGGGCACCACTGCGATGAGCTCAGTCCATCTTGGTGGGCTCCTTCTTCCGCTGCCTGGCCTCCCGGACAATCTTGGCCAGGGAAAGGAGAATGGGAACGGCCATGGGTAGGAAGAGTGGGATGTAGATGGCAAATTTCTGGTCATCAGGAAAGTAGAGGAGGTGGAGGAGAGATGGGTCAAAGAAAGCCCGCTCCGAGGAGGTGACTGCCTCCTTGCTGGCCTGGAAAGCCGAGTACAGGTGGCCTGTGGCCAGCTTGGCCATGGCGCTCTGCGCTGAGGCCACCGCTCGGTACACCTGTGTGGGAACAACACTGACAGTCAGTCCCCGGCCAGGGAGGACCACAGGAACAAGCCTGGGGGCCTCGCTCGCTGCCAGGCCTGGGCAGCGCCACACCAGTGAGAGCTCATGGTCTGCACAGGGACAGTGACGCCTGGCCCCCTCCGCTCCCCACCTCAGGGTGCCCCAGCTCTACCTCAGAGGCAACATCATCTTTGATGACAATGTTCCCAATCTTGTCCAGGAGCTGGGCCAGCGAGGTCAAGGTGGTGGACACGGTGGCGACGTTCTCTACGGTGTGGGCCCAGAGCAGGCGGTCCAGCTCCCAGTCAGCCAGCCCCTCGTTCCCTGGGCTCTCCAGGAGGAACTCAGGTGGCAGCTCCTCCCGAGATAACCCAAACAGTAACCTGGGAACAAGGGGAAGGTCCCAGCCCATATCACAAGCCTGCGGTCCCCCACGCACTCCCTGCTCTTCCCCTTCCCTGGTGCATTCAGTCTCGGCAGGGCTCAACCCACCTGATGGCCCCCTGCACAAGGGGCAGGACAAGACAAGCCTCCCACCTCAGGAGATGGGAGATGTGCCAGCACCCCTGGCCAGAGAGCAGTGCTGGCCGGTGGTCAGCACCTCAAAGGCCACAAAAAGCCACTCTCAGCCTCCCCGAGCCCACAGAGGAGCAAACAAGCTACAACGGGTACAGCCTGCTCTGACCCCATTGATTTCCACGTGTGCCAGGAGAGCGCACAGAGGCCCAGGGAGGGAAGAGCACATCCTCACCGGAGCTGGGCCAGGAAAACCTCCATCACTCGCACCATGTCTACGTCCACGTGCAGTGGGAGGGAGGCTTGGGAAGAAGCAGGGGCTTCAACATTGTAAATCTGCAGGAGAGCGTGTCAGCGAGGCACAGCCGGAGCCCTGGGGCTGGGGAGCTGCCGCCTTGCCCGAGTGCTGCCAGCACTCCCAGGGCCCCGTACCATGATGCCGCCCCAGCGGGGGCTGTGGAAGGCGTTGGTGCTCACTGGGGCTCCATCTTTGTCCTGGATGTAGAGAGGGGAGTGGGAGCGCTCTGGCACGTACAGCAGGAAGTTCAGCACGGGGTAGAGCGAGGCAGCGCTGGAGCCTGCAGCAGGACAGAGTCAAAGAACTCCCCTGGCCGGCAGGGACAGCGAGAGCAAACCGCCCGCGCGCAGCGCTGGGGCACAGCCCAGCCCTGCTCCTCCTTCCACAGCAAGCCCCGAGCAGAACTGCCAGCCCGGCAGGTCTCAGTCACCCTCGCTCCCATCCGGGGCTGGCGGGGCATGGTGCTGTGGGGAGGGAAGGGGCAGAGGCCATAGGCACAGCTGTCCCCCCCTCCCTCAGCAGAGCCCGTGACAGCCCAGTCAGGAGCGCAGCGCTCACCCAGCCTGGCCTCCACAGGGTTGATGACGTGTGGGAGGCTGTGGGCGCTCAGGAGGAAGCTGGAGGACTCCTTGTCAAAGCGTGGTGTCACTCCTAGGACGGCGTAGTACAGGATCTGCAGGCACACAAAAAAGACGTTGCTGGCAGAGAATCACATCCCGGGGCACCCAGGAAGGCCAGGGCTGGGCTCTCCCCATCGCCTCTCCCAGCCCTCACCTGTGAGTCCACAGAGAAGTTGGCCACCAAGCTCAGTTTGTCCAGGACGGGCTGCACGTAGCGGTTCACGGCATCCTCGATGTCCCAGTCCACAGCGTGGGACTTGGGATCGGGGTTCAGCAGGCTGAAGGTGATCTCATACCCTGTCGAGGACCCACAGCCTGTGAGGCACTGGCACGGCCACCGCCTGTTGATGCCAAGGCTGGGCGTGTGGCCATGACAGAGCTCCCGAGAGTAGCAGGACCTGATCCCCTCCTCTCTGGCCCTCCCTGATGCAGGGTTGTGCACCAGTGCCCCAACACACAGCAATCACAGCACGGATCCTGGCCCAGAGCAACTGCCAAGGGCACAGGGAAGACCCTAGGGTCTGTTACCCCAGAAGACATCCAGGGGTGCTACAGGTGCAACAGGAACAGTGTCTCCCCCAGAGCCAGCAGGCCTTCCCCGGGTCAGGGAACGGGGCTGGGGTGCACATCCGTACCCAGGCTGGATTTCAAGTGCCGCCGGGCGTCAGGGCCAAGCTGGCCATCGGGCACGCGGTCCGAGAGGGCGGTGGCGATGGAGCTGGCCGTGAAGGACATCACCTGCGTGAGCTGCTGGAGGCGGGTGCGGAGGGCAGCCAGGCCCCCCCCAGCCCTTACCAGGGCGCTGCGGTGCTTCCCCACATAGACGCTGATGCCCTGGGGAAGGGGCAGGGGTGAGGGCCGGGAGCAGGGCTGGAGAACAGCACGGTGCCACCTGCAACAGCCTGGGGACGGATGCCTCCCCCCAGGGCACCTTCGAGGGGTGAAGTAGGCAGAGGCTGGCACCGCAGGGTGCTGCTCCCTACCTGAGGCAGGAGAGAGGAGCTTTCAGGGACCACGAACACGGTCAGACAGCCCAACGAGGCATCCTGCAGCGGGCGCAGAGCAGCGTCAGCCTCTGAGAAAGGTGGAGGCATTAGCAGGGTTGGGAATTTCACTCCAATCCCTGTCCCACCCTGAGATGCAGCAAAGCCGAGTCCTCTGCTCAACCAGCCTCAGAAAGAGGAGCCTGCTCCCCCACGGAGCTGCCCCAGCTCCTGCAATCCCTTGTCCCGGTACCTCGTGCAGTAGCCACATCCAGCGCTGCCTCCTCCTGAGCCGTGGTGCTGCGATAGACTGTCTCGTAGCGGGACGTGATACTGGTTCTCACTGCCGGGGGAGAAAGCCTGCGTGAAGCCACTAGTCCTGGCCCCCAGGCCCTTCGTAGGAGCTAAGAGGGACAAGGGACAGCCCCAGAGGGACACCTGCCACAAGGTCCTTTGGGCACCAGATCTAACCTCAGCTGAGTAACCCACCCCGACACGTAGCCTCAGCTGGTGCGGGGTGGCAAGCAGGACAGCCCCACGCCAGCCAGGGCGCATCCCACCCTCCGAGGGCTGCCATCGCCCCCGTCCCCAGGGAGGGGAGCTGGTCTCTTCCCTGCAGCACCCTGGGACCCTGCTGTCCCCACTGCTCCCCTGTACTGCCAGCTCAGGACAGGGTGATGCTGGTGGATGTGGGTTCGGGGAGCTCCGGGCTGACAGCCGGTGCCGCCTCCTGGGGAGAGAAGCCGCGGGCACGGGCACCCCGGGGAAGGACGAGGCCACCCAGGAGGGACGGACAAGGTGGGGACAGCCAGAGGGGTCTCTCACGGTTCACGGAATTCTCCATCTCTCGCACGTCCCTGAACGGCAGCGGCCTCGGCAGGTCCCCGGGCACCGACCCCGGGGCGAAGACCACGGCGACGGGCACCGCCAGCTGGAACTGAGCAGAGGCGTCAGCCCGGGCACCCGAGCCCCAGGACCCGCTGCCCCGGCCCCCCCGGCGCTCACCGGCAGCTGGCCCAGCCCGTCGATGTCCGCGTAGGGCAGGGCGGCGCGGTAGGTCTCGGTCGTCCTCCACCACAGCGGCAGCCCCAGCACCACGGCGATGGCCGCGAAGGACAGGGCGGCCCGCCGGCCCCGCGCCCGCTCTGCCGGGACAGCGCTCAGCACCGGCCCGGCTTCCCGGGGACGGGGCGGGGACCGGGCACCCGGGGACAGGGGCTGGGGGACAGCGAGCGAGCCCCGAACATCCGGGCCTGCCGGTACCTGCTTCATCCGCCGCTAACGCCGCCGCCGCCGCCATCTTCACTTCCCGGACCAGCCGAGGGGGCGGGGCCTCCACCCAGCCCAGCCATTCAGAGCGCCCAGTCCTCACGGCAGCCAATAAACGTGGAGTTCGGAGGGCGGTGGCGCAGACGGGCGGACAGTAGCACCAATCAAAGTACGGTACCCGCCCTGAGGAGGCGGGCTTTGGCCACAAGGCCTTTACGAGGGCCGCGGAGGGACAGGCGGTGCCTCCGCGCGGGAGGGAGGGGGGGGGTGCGGCGGGCGCCTGTGCAGCGCCGAGCACCGCGGCCGGGAAAGGGGGGGGTGGAACCGGGTGGGGGGAGAGTGGAACGGGGGCTCCCGAGGGGCTCCTCACCCACCCCGTGGCCCGTAGGGAGAGCCCAGCCACCCCTCCTGGCTCCCAGAGCCCCACGATGGGTGTGGGTGGGCTGAGACCAGGCACAGCTCATTGCATGGGTGAGCACAACAGGCTGCCGTGGTGCCCAGAGCTGGCGAAGGGAACAGGGCAGCCCAGGATGGGGCAGCGCGCGGTCCCCGGGTACCCCGCAGCGAGGGAGGAGGCGGCACAGCGCTGTCTCTACCGTTTATTCGTTGTTAGGCTATTTGGTACACGGGGTGCACACGGCGAACACAACACAGGCGCCCCAAGGGCGGCAGCGACCGGGACTGCGAAGCTACGGCAGGGCAGGGGCACCCCCAGGCCTCCCCCTCCTGCCCCCCACGCGGCCGGGCTTCCCCCCACCACGGCCTGGCTGGAGCCCCCCGCCAAAGGGGCACCCGGGTGGCTCCCTTCAGGGGCCGGGTAACTCAGGCCCCCCGCTTCATCTGTGGAGGCGGCGGCATGGGGCCAGCCCGCGGGGCGCGTTCCCCTTCCCCTCCCCGCGTGGCGGCTCCCCTGGGTGGCTGGGGTGGAAGCAGGGTGTGAGCAGTGGTGGGGAGGGGGCCGGGGCCGGTGGGGCGCCCGGCCGGGGCTCAGTAGGCGTGGTTGGCCACGTAGAGGGACTGCCCGGCGGCCCCCGAGTCGTCCCCGCTGCCCTCGTACTTGCCCAGCGCCGCCAGCCCATTCACCTGCAGGGGAAGAAAACATCAGTGGCCCCGGTGGGGTACAGCCCTCGGGGTCCCCCCGTCCCTGGGGACATGGCCTGTGTGCCCCATCCCACAGGGACATGGTCCTTAGTGTCCCTTGCAACACAGCCCTTGGCATCCCCCTCCCATGGGGACAGAGCCCTCAGCATCCCCCATTCCCCCCAACCCTTGTTGTCCCCTGTCACCCCACGGGACATGGCTTTTGGCATCCCTCTTCCCACAGGGACAGAGCCCTCGATGTCCCATGTCATCCCGCAGGAATCTGGCCCTTGGCATCCCCCATTGCCCTCTGGGGACGTGGTCCTCACTGTCCCTCATCCCACAGGGAGACAGTCCTGTGTGTCCCCCCATGGGGACTATGGCCTTTGGCATCCCGTCCTGTGGGGCACAGCCCTCGGTGTGTCCTGTCACCCCATGGGACATCGCCCTCAGCATCCCCCATCCGAAAGGGCACAGTCATTGGTGTACCCCCTCCCTCCCACGGGGACACGGCCCTGGGTGTCCCCACCACCCTATGGGACGCAGCGTCCCTCTCCTGCGGGGCCCATCCCCATCACCTCCGCGCGCTTGATGAACTCCTCGGTGGCGGCGGTGGCGTTGTCCCGCTGCCCGCGCCAGGCACTGAGCGCCGATGCCTGCAGCGCCCGCCCGTAGGAGAAGGTGAGGGCCCATGGCCGCACCAGCGGGCACGTGTTGATGGCGTTGAGGTTGATGGAAGCTTCCTCCTCACTCTGACCCCCGGACAGGAAGGTGACACCTGCAGAGAGCGGGGTTATGGCACCAGGGGGAACACAGGGCATCCCCTTCCTGGTCCCCGCCATGTCCTGGTGCCGGTACCTGGCACGGCCGGGGGCACGGTGCGGCGCAGGGCAGTGACAGTGGCCATGGCGATCTCCTCGGGGCTGTACTTGGTGGGGCAGGAGTGCCCGGGGGTCACCATGTTGGGTTTCAGCAGGGTCCCCTCCAGGTAGACGTGGTGGTCGCTCAGTGCCTTGTAGACAGCTGCCAGCACCTGGGGAGGACGGGCAGCGTGGAGTTCCCCGGCAAGGCACAGCACGGCACAGTGCCCGCCCTGCTGCCCGCTCCACTGCTCACCTTCTCCGTCACATACTGGCACCGCTTGAGGTCGTGGTCACCATCGGGCAGGATCTCCGGCTCCACAATGGGCACGATGCCGTTCTGCAAACACCAGGCAGATGCCATCACGGGGACATCCCTGGGCATGGCCCTGGCCCCATGGCAATGTGGGCCAATGCCTGGACCTGTGGGGCAATGCTCAGCCCCAAGGTTCAATGTCCGTCCTTGCCAGTGATGCCCATCCCAGTGGGGTGATGCCTGGCCCCATACAGTGATGCCCGGCCCCATACAGTGATGCCCAATCTAGGAAGGTCAATTCTTGGCCCCATAGAGCAATGCCCATGTTTGTGGGGTGCTGCCCAGCCCCGTGCAGCAATGCCTGGCCCCATGGGTGATGCCCACCCCATGGGGTAATGCCTCGTCCTGGGGATCAATACCCACCCACATAAGGTGTTACCCAGCCCATGGGTTGATGTCCAGCTCCAGGAGGTGATACCCAGATATGGGGGCAATGTTGAGCCCCATGGATCTGTGCCCAACCCTGTGGGGCGATACTTGGCCCCTTAAGTCAACAACAATCCTATGGGTCAATATCCATCCCATGGGGTGATGCCCGGCCACAGACACGTACCTGCTGGCAGATGCTGGCATAGCGGGCCAGGACGTTGGCGTTCTCCATGATGGCGAGCGCGGAGGGGGTGTTGTCACTGATTTTCAGCACGCAGCGCCACTTGGCGAAGTCGGCCCCATCCTTCTTGTACTGGGCACAGCGCTCCGACAGCCCGTCCAGACCTGCCAGGCAGCGCGTCAGCCCCGCAGCCCCAAACCCCGCGGCCCCTGCCCCATTACCCCCTCCACCTACCCTGCGTGGTGGTCTCGCCATCCGTCCCAGCCAGTGGCACGACGCCCTTATCCACCTGCGGAGAGAAGGGGAAGGCGGTGCTGAGCCTCACCAGCACCCTCCAAGCACCCTCAGCACCCACCAGACACCTCCCATACCTTGATGCCCACGACGATGCCCTTGTCCTTGATCATCTGGACGAAGGGGGTGCCGTCGTCAGCCTTCTGGTACATGGTCTCGTGGAAGAAGATGACGCCCCCGATGCATTTCTTCACCCGGCTGTCGGCGCTGAAGAGGATCTGGCGGTACAGCCGGCGGTTCTCCTCCGTGTTCTCCACCCCGATCTGGTTGAGGCGCTTCGCCATGCTCCCTGCAGGCACCCAGCACCCTCGTCAGCCTCAGGCGTGGGGAAAAGGGGTGGCGGGACAGATCCCCCCAACACTGACCTACGGACTCATCAGCGGCCAGGATGCCCTTGCCCGGGGCCACGATGCGTTGCACGATGTCCGACAGCTCCTTCTTCTGCTCGGTCGTCAGCGCGGGGTATTGGTGCGTCATGGTGGTGGTGGCTGCGAGCGGATGGGGGCTGAGTCACGCACCGGCCCGGCGGCTCCCCCATCTGCCACGCACCCGCATCCTGCGGGGACCGGGGACCCTCACGGGGCTGGGATCCCGGCCCTGCCGGTCAGCGGGGCGGGCGCGTTGCATAAGCAGGCAGCTGCCCTCACCCCGGGACGGGCAGGGCCTCGTGGAGGATGCCGGGGAGCTCCCAGCCATTTTGCTGCCTGCTCACCCGCCCCCAGCCCAGCCATCTTGAGGGAGCGCAGCTTCGCGGGGGGCCGGGGCAGGGAACAGGGGGGGTCCAGGAATGGAGGTACCCCGGGGCCGGGGATACCCCCAGTAAGAGGTACGCGGGGAATGGGGATACCCCGGGGATGGGAATACTGGGGGCATGGAAATACCCCAGGAATGGCGCTACCTGTGGAGGGAGAGACCCCAGCGGCGGCACAACCGGGGCTGGGGGTACCCCGGGGATGGCGATACCCCGGGGATGGCGCTGCCGCGGGGACGGGGATGCCCCGGGGAGCCGGTACTCCCCCCGGAGCAGCGATCCCCCGGCCGGCACCGCCTGGGCTCGGGCTGCGCCAGCGCAGGGAGTGTCTCCAGGTTCCCCCCCCAACCCAGCACCCCCATGCCCGGGGCTCCCGAAGCCCCCCAGCCCTGCCCGACCCCCGCGATACCGGCGGCGCCGCAGGGAGACACCCCGGAGCCTCGGCGGGGCTGCCGGCTCCCGCTGCCGGGGTCCCTTGGCTGCACTCTCCGGGCTGCCCCCCCGCCCTGTCCCGGCCTCCCGGCTCCCGGTTCCCTCTTACCGTGCAGGGCGGGCGGCGGCGGTTGCGGACTGCGGGCTGCGCGCTCCGGCCCCGCGGTAAATGGGGCTGCGGTGCCGCAGAGCTACGTGACCGGCGGGGCGGCACCCGGCAGGACCGGCCCCCCCGGCCCGCTCCGCCCCCCCCCGCCGCCGCACGCACAACCCCCGCCCCGGCGACAACCCCTTGCCGCTGGTAGGGACCCCAGGGTGACAACCCCGGCTTAGGGACCCCGCTGTGGCGTCCCTTTGCAACCCCCTGCTGCTGGTGGGGACCCCTCTGTGGCCCCCTCCCCCAGGCCAACTGAGTCACCCCTTGTCATGGGCAGGGACCCCCATGCCACCCAGGCACCCCACTGAGCCACTCCCTGGTGCTGCTGGAGACCCCTCTGTGCCGCGGACGCTGCTGTGCCATTCCTAGCTGTGGGTAGGGACTCCCCCTGCCACCCCCTTCTCACTGCTGGGGACCCCGCTGTACCCCCCTGTTGCCACTGCCAGCTAGGGCTAGGGACCCCCCTGCGCCACTCCCAGGCTGGGGACCCCACCGTGCCACCCCACCACTGCTGTCCCAGGGACCCCAGCTGCATCACCTCTGCTACCAGGAACCAAGCCCCAGCGGCACAGAGCCCCGGACCCCCAGGACAGGGTGGGGGGTCCCACAGGAGACCGGTCCCCCCCAGAAGTTGCCTGGAGCCAGCGCAGGGACAATAGCGGTGTCTCCGCTCACTCCACGGGGCCAGCTGCCAGGGCCGTGCTCTGCTGAATCCCCACCGTAAAAGGAGGGCTCAGCCGCCCTGCGTGGCCCTGATCCAGGGAGGGGAGAGCATCTCCCCCGCGTCCCAGAGCCGGGCATGGCCTGGGGCACCCACTGCCAGCCCCTCATCTCGGGGGGCCATATCTGACCCCCCTGCCGGCAGGGTCACAGCCACAGCAGGGTCACAGCCACAGCAGGGAGGGAGGCGATGCCAGGGAACAGCAAACGCCGCTTCCCCGTGAACCACCCACGCACCCGGTAAACAGGGGCACAACCCTAAACACCTCCATTTCCTGGGTGCAAGGGGTAAATAAAGGTGCCAGCACCCGGGGTGTCGCAGCACCCGCCCCGCACAGGGTGGCAGGGCTGCAGTGGAGGGCAGGGGAAGGTGACCCCCTCCCCACCCCAGGCAGGAGAAACAGGCCATTAAAAACCAGAGCACTTGTTTGAACGCTGCTATTTTGGGCCACGCTGGGGGAGGGAAGTGCTGCATGGCCCCCACAGCAGCGGGGAGCATCCTTGAGGTCAGGAACACCGGGAGGGGGAATCCCGCAGGAGATACCCTAGCAGGGAAGGAGGGAGTTGAGGCTGGAGCTGTGCTGGGAGCAGGGGAGGCCCCCGAGGGAGCCCCCCCCGCCGATGCAGCAGCAGGGGCCAAGGGGGGGCTGGGAGCAGGAGCTGGCAGAGCTCCCAGCGCCTGGCAGGCAGCGCTCCCAGCGACCCAGGGGATGCTGCATGCCGGAGCCGCGCTGGGAGGGGAACCATCCCCACGCAACAGGCGTGTGGCCCACAGCCCCGTGATGGGGGTGCAGAATCCGGCCTCCGATACCCTCCACAGTGGGAAGCAGGAGCGGGAATGCAGAGGGAATCTAGGGCAGGAGGAGGAGCGGGGGCCCAGGGGGGGAAGCTAGGTCAGCCCAGAGGCGCTGGCTGCTGCTGGGGCCGCGGGGTGGGAGCCTGGGGAACGCGGCACCTTATTGAGAGCAAGTGCCGGCGGGGGGGGGGGGTGCCTGGCCCCCGCCAAGGAGGGGAGGCCATGGTTGCAGCCCCGTGACGGGGACGGAGCGGGTACAGCCGGTGCAGGCTGGACAAGTTGTCCCCACCCAGGGCACCAGGAGCTTCCTGCATCCATGCACCAGGCAGGGTAAAAGCCAACAAAACTTTATTCAAGAAATAATTACAGCATTAAGAACAGGAAGGTTTCACGCTACAGGCTACAGCGGCTCAGCAGCTTCCTTGCTGCCACCGGCCGGCTTCAGGCCCAAGTACCGCAGCAGGCTGTAGAGCTCTTGGCAGCCCGCTGCCACGTCGGGGACAGCCGACAGGACCTGGGGGCAGCAGCAGTGTTAGTGACAGCGTTTGGGAGGAGGGTTGGTAGTCACAGCAAGGGTGAGAGCTATGAACCACAAACCTCACCTCTTTCATCTTCTCCTGCATCTCCTCATGGGTTCTCAGCACTTTCTGGGCGTGATGGAGCTTCAGTTCCAGCCCTCGGACCTGTGGTAGGAGACGCCTGTCGGGAGCCTGCCCCAAAATTGGGTAGGGACCAGCCCAGGAGGGAGAGGGGACTTGAGCCAGGGCAGCCCCTCGGGGCTCCCCGTACCTGCTCCAGGTACTTGTCGGAGAGCATCTGCTTCTCCTCCTCTCTCTCCAGGAGCAGCAGCCGCAGTTTGTCCACCTGCAAAAAGAGCGAGCGCCACTGAGAGCTCACTGTGAGGAAGAGCCATGGGGTGGGGGGCTCTCCCCTGCCATCCCACGGGTCGCCTGCTCGAGGAGCGAGGTCTGGAGAGGTCCCCTGTCCACAGAGGGGTAGTGACACAAGGAGCCCTTGGCCCTGGCAGCCTCCCAGTCTCACCTGCCGCTGCAGCAGGACCCGCTCCTGGATGTAAGCGGTGTCCACCTTGGGCTCCTGCCCCCGCACCTCCTCCCACAGCACCTTGGCCTCCGACTCTGCACGCTGGAGCGAGCGCCTTAGGTGGAAGACCTCTCCCTTCAGCATCTGTGGGGGCAAAGGAGATGCCGAGAGGGGTCCTACGGCCAGCACCCCCCAAGGCGTGCAGCTCGGCCAGGCCCCCATCACGCACCGTGACTTCCCCGCTCTTGTCGATGAGTTGCAGCATCTTCTCTTCCTGCTGTTTCACCATGTTCTGCAGCTCCTTCTCGCTCTACGGGGGGGGGGGGGGGGGGGGAAGAAGTGGTGTCAGGCAGTGCCCAGCCCCGGCCTCCCCCAGCACCCTGGGGGGGAGTGGGTTTTCTCATGTTCGAGAAGGTCAGAAGAGCCAGGAGCACCCATGGGGCATCGCTGGAGCCGGTCACCCAGATTTCTCCGTGTCCTAGATCAGCGCCTGTCCCAGTTTGTCTCTGCCCTGGGGTGAGCACTGGCCCACTTCTGGCACTGGCTCACCTCTAGCTTGACCCTCAGCGCTTTGTTCAGCTTGGCGATGGTGGCAGCCTGGGCGTCCATCTTCTCCTGGCTCTCATCCGTCACCGTCTCCAGCTGGAGCTGCAGGTTGGAGCTGGGAGAGGACGGCGGGGCTGAGTGAGTGGGGATCGCAGCCGAGCGTGGTGCACGTCCCCTCCCGGGCATCCCACCAGCCCCGTGGTGGGAGAGGCCAATCGGCCATCTGGAAAAAGCCCTTCTAGCCATGGCAGGAGAGGTCTAATCCAGAGCTGGGGCGAGAGGCAGACCCCAGACAAGCTGCAGGAGATACCGATGAGAGAGCGGTGCCCATGCGGGGCCCTCGACGCGAGCCCCCGCTGAACTCACATCTCTGTCTGCAGCGCCTTGAACTCGCTCTGCTCCAGCTCCTGGATGCGGGAGCTCAGCATGGTGAGGTCGGAGACCACGGCTTTCAGCTCCTTCACGCTCTCCAGCAGACCTTCCTCAGGCTCTGCGGGGCAGGGCAGAGGTTCGTGAGCGGCACGGAGGGAACGTCAGCCCCAGGGAACATGGAGCCGAGCAGGAAGGCATGCCTGCTTTTACCCCCCACGCAGGCAGCCCTGCAGCTTCGGAGCAGGGTCCAGGGCAGGGTGACAGCCCCAGTACCTATTGGCTTTGGTGTAGAGGCAGGTTTGTCCTTGGTAAATGCACTCCCACCTCCGGCAGCTTCATCAGCATCTGTGAGAGGAGAGGGCAGAGGCGCTGTGCCCAGCCCTGCGTGCTGCGGGGAGCACGACCGGAGCTCACCCATGCACCCATCTGCCCCGGGGAGCTCAGAGAAGACCCCGGCCACTCGCAGAAGCCGTGACCTAACCCATGGCTGTCACAAGGGAACAACCAGGGGATCCACAGGGAAAGGCACAGGCATGGCACCGGGATCTCCTCCTCGCTCAGCACCAGCGCACATCCCCAGCACTGGGGGCGGGGGGGGGTAATCCCCATATAGGGACCCCCCCCAGCACCCAGACAGTGGGTGCCAGCTCACCTTTCCCCGACACTGCTTTCAGGACGCTGCCCACGAAGGAGCCCCCAGCGCGGTACGGGGTGCGGCATGCCGGCGTGCGGCAGGCGGGGGTCCAGGCACGGCGGGGTGTCTGCCAGCCCGGCGTCCGTGGAGCCGGGGTCCAGGCTCTGCTTCTCGATGGGGCATCATCCTTCAGAGGGGAGGGAGAGGACAGCACCGGAGCGCAGCTTGTGACAGCTCTGCACTGCCCCGGCGAGCAGGGGGTGACTTGAAGCCACGCCGTGGAGAAGCCACAGGGGTCTGACCCCCCCTGGGCCACCCCCTCGTCCTTGTCCTCAGGGCAGGGCTCCTACCTCCTCTTGCAGAGCAGCCCTGAGGCAATCGGCGAGCTCCCGCAGCCGCATCTTGCTCTCGGTGATGTCCGCAGAGCACCAGGAGACCTTGTCCCTCCTGAGCTGCAAGTCGAGGAGCTTGGCCTTGGTGTTCTCCAGCTCCTTGCCGAGGGCAGCCTGCTCTTCCCTGCGGGATGGCATCAGCCTCAGCGGCAGCGTTCCCCCTCCTGGGTGTGGGATGGGGACATTTCCCACGCCTGCCTCCCACCGTGACCCAGGGGTGGAGCAAACCCCACAAATTTAGGCAGTTTCCCCCAAGATGGGGTCTGCTGGGCTTCCCCACAGCCTCTTCCACCCGCCTGGGCAACCATGCTTGGCTGGGGCAGCAGTGACCGGAGCGGTGTCCCCCCGTGTGGCCCCCACCTCCCCAGGAAGGGCTCGATTTCCCAAAAATAGAGGGGTTCAAGCAGAGGTGGTGAGCGGGGTCGGTACCGCAGGCGCTGGTGGGAGTCCATCAGCTTCTCATACTGCAGGCTGCGCTCCTGCAGGGCGGCCTCTGAGGACTTCAGCCTGGCCTCCACCTCCAGCAGCTGCGTGCGGGACATACGGTTCTCCTGGTCGAGGAACTGCAAGAGGGTGGGGGGGACACAGCCATGAGCACCCGGCCAGAGACCCAAGGGGGCCCATTGGAACCCCCAGCACGGTCCCTCCCACACCTCAGGGTGCTGTTTCCAGTTAGCGGCAGCTTTACCCCAACCCCTGGAGACCAGCAGTTTATGTCCCCCCCCCAGACCAGGGGACATAGGACAGGCTTGGGGACGGCACCATGCCTGCAGCCAGGGGAAAATTAAAATTATCCCGGAGAGCTGCCCACCGCCCTCCCTGGGAATCACTGCCGGGCAGGATGGAGAGCTGCGCTACGTGCGGGATGTCAACCGCCCTCGCTGCGCTCACCCCCCCGTGGGAGGGCTAATCCCGCTGCTGGCCGGCCGCCAGCGTGCCTGCGAGGCCATGACGGGGGCTGGCAGCGCGTGACAGCGCGGGCAGGGTCAGGCAGCTCCTACCTCCCGGCACTCGGTCGCCTCCCGCAGCTCCTGGCACAGCCCATTGCACTCCCGCTGCAGGGTGTCCCTCTCCCGCGCCAGCCTGCGGGGACGGGATGGGGTCAGGGGATGCCACGTTTTGGGGATGAGGGGTGGCAGGAGGTGGCCATGGAGGGGAGGGGGGGGCAATGCCCTGCCCCAGGGCTCAGACCCACCGGGCCATCTCCTCCCACTGCTTCTCATTCTCCTGCTGCAGCGCATCCCGCTCCTGCTCCAGGTTGGCCAGATTCGTCATCAGGGAGCTCAGGTCTGCGAGGGGCAGAGCCGTCAGCAGGGGGGGGGGACAGGGGCAGCGGGGACAGGGGCAGCTCCAGCACCCCCCCATCACCACCCCTACCTGCGCTGAGGCGCGAGTTGGCCACCGACAGCTGCTCCAGCTGAGCCACCGTGTCCTGCAGGGCCACCGAGGTCTCCTCCAGCTGGCAGGACGCCTGCAGAGACACGGTGCCCTCCAGGTTCGCTTTGGGCCGCTCTTCCCCATGGGGTGTTCCCAAACCAAGGGTACCCCAAGTCCTCCCAAGTCTGGGGGGGCAGCCGGGCTGCGGGGGAGCATCCCAGACACCCCCGGGCACTGCTCAGCACTAGGCAACCCCCTACCTCCTCCTTGGCTTGAAGAGCTTCGTCCGCTCGCTGCCTTGCGGCATCCCGCTCCTCCAGGCAGCTCCGCAGCTTGCCGGGCACGCTCTCCAGCACGGCCCAGCACCGCGACACCAGGGCCCTCGCCTGCTCCCGCTGTGAGGGGAGACGGTGTCGAGCAGAGCTGAGCACGGCACGGCCATGCCGGCTGGTGGCTCTGCCCGGCTGCGTGACCAGGGGTGGGTCTGGCAGCCAGGCTGCCCGCGGTACCCAGGACACAAAGTGCTCCGAGATGGAGCAAAGCGGCACCAGCCTGGATCGTGCCGGCAGGGGGGCAAGGGGCTGAGCCTGCCACCAGCCCCCACCGGGACACCCCTCACCTCCGTGTCCAGGGCTCTCCTTTCCTCCTCCAGATTTTCAAAGGTGACGTCTATGAATTCCCGGAAAGACTGAGTCTCGGCAGCCAGGGATGCCTGCGGGGCAGGAGAGACGGGTCAGTGCTGCCGCGGTGGAAGAGCCACGTTCAAAGGCTGTGGAGGGAGGTGAGTGCCAGCCCCGAGGCCGGATCTGCAGCAGCTTCCCAGCAGCGGCGCCAAGAAACCTCTGATGGACCCAAGCCCATCGGCGACCATTGCTCAGAGCATCATCCAAGCCCAGGATGCGAAGATGCCCTTCCAGCCCCCTCCCTGGGACCCAAGGGGGAGGCAGTCGGAGGTGCCCACCCGCTCGGTACCTGCTGGTCGATGGCATCCACCAGCAGCGCAGCCAGCTCTCGCTGGGAGGCCAGGCTCTGGTCACAGGCGCTGATCCGGGCGCTGGCGTGGGCACGGAAGGCCTCCAGGAAGCGATCGCCCTGCCAAGGGAAGGATGCTGATCCGGGCATGGCATCACACAAGGGGCAGCTCCCAGGAGCCACCCCCGCACGCTGCTGCAGCCCAGGGCTCCCGCTCCCAGCAGGGCACAGCCCCAGCCAAAAACCCATCCCAAGAGCTCCAGCCACCCCCGAGCAGCCACAGCCCTTCTGGCCTTCCAGGGCCACATCAGGCTTTTCCCCCGGGATTCCAGAGAGACCTTCCCCCTCCGCAGAGACGGGCAGAGTCGCAGGATGCCCCATCCAAGGCACGGGGACAGCAGAGCCTGCCCTGATCCCCCCACTGGTGCCCCCCTACCTCCTCCTTGGCTCGGAGGGCTTCGTCCGCTCGCTGCCTCATGGTGTCCCGCTCCTCCAGGCAGCTCCGCAGCTTGCCAGGCACGCTCTCCAGCACGGCCCGGCACCGCGACACCAGAGCCCTCGCCTGCTCCCGCTGTGAGGGGAGACGACCCCAGGAGGCACCCGGGTATAGCTGACGGCTGCGGTGTGTGCTGGCAGCACCAGCATCTCCTGAAGTCCAGGGGAAAGGGTGCCCAGCCCAGCTGCGCGGGAGCTCACCTCCTGGTCAAGGGCTCCCTGCTCATCCTGCAAGCTCTGAAACGCAGCATCCACGAGGTCCTGAAACAGGAGGCACTGCCTGCTCCTGGCACTCTGGGAAAGGGACAAGGTCACCGGCACTCAGGCAGCGCTCCCAGGGCCGGGCACACGTGTGCCCTGCCAGGCTGAGACCTGGCGCACTCATCGCACGCCAGCCAGCCAAGACGCACCATCCCCGCGGTCGTTAGCTCCAGCTCCCGCTGCAGGTCCCGCTCCACTCCCCGCTGCTGCTGCAGAGCCTCCATTTTCCTCCGCAGCTCGAGGTAGAGTTTGCGGTAGATCTCCTCCTCCTAAGGGCATCCCGGCAGAGCAGAGGGGGCTTCGCACCAGCCCCGCTCCACCCTGGGGTCCAGCGAGAGCCATTTGGCTGTCACACCTCCCGTCCCCCCCGCACCACGTGTGCCAGGGATGTTTCCCTGCACAAAGGATTCAAATCCAGCAAACTGAGCAGGTTGAGCCGGGCGCGATACTGCAGCTAGAGCAGCGCCGGGCGCGTGATGCCATGCGCCATGCCGCAGCAGCAACACTTTACTTCCGCTCCGCCGGGCTGCGGTCCAGCCGGGGCCACCATCCTGCCGGTGGCACATGGGCACCATCAGGACACCAAGGCCACAGAAAATGGGGTGGCATCGCCCCAATAAGGGCTCTTACCCCTTCGGGGTGGGTGACATCCGTCTGCACAAGCGCATCCCTCTGCTCGGCCGGCCCCACGCCGGGCAGCGGCCGTTGGCTCTCCTGCCAGTTGCGCAGCTGAAGCGAGAGGGCTTCGATGATGATGAGGGTGCTCTCCAGCCGCCCCTCCAGCTCTGCCCGTGGCAGGGACTTCAGCTGCTCCCGGGGACAGCTGGGGACAGAGAGAGGGCTTGGGGCAGGGACAGCCCACGGGTGCCACAGCCCTGTCCGGGTGGGAGGGACGTCCCCACACTTACTGCCACAGCAGGGAGTCCGTTTCGGCAGCGCTGTCCTTGGCGCAGGGGAGGCCGCCCAGGGATGTGTTCATGCTCCTCTCCCGCAGGTCCCGGGGGGTCATGAAGGTGCTGGTGACTGTGGTGGGCACGGGGGTGACGCTGGTGCCGGCGACCGCGGTAGGCACGGGGGTGACGCTGGTGCCGGCGACCGCGGTAGGCACGGGGGTGACGCTGGTGCTGGCATCCCGCCGTGGCGCAGGCAGGGGCAGGCTGTGCTGCAGGGACTCCAGCAGGGACGAGTTGTTGAGGCTCTTCTCCAGCCAGACCAGCGGCAACACCCAGGACACGGCACCCGCGGCCACCTCGGGCGAGGGGATGGGGGTGGCTGTTGTCTCGGACCCGGCATGCTCCGAACTACCTGCCTCGGTGGGAGGGGACCGGGGGGGACCCTGCTCTGGGGGGGAAGGGGCTGGGGACTCGGCCCCCTCAGGGGTGTCTTGGCAAGGCGGGGGACCCGCACTCCCATCTCCAGCCAGGGGTTCGGGGGCCACGGGGCTGCAGGAGAGGTCAGCGGGCGCCGCTCGCCAGCCGTGGAAGGGAGCTTCCTGCGGGGTGGAGCTGGTGCCAGGGGGGCCAGGGGTGCAGGAGGCCAGGCTGGCACTGCCAGGGGGCCCAGGGGTGCAGGGCACTGGGGTAGTGCTGCCGGGGGGCTCCAGGGTACACAAGTCCAGGACAGGGCTGCACAGGGGGGCTGGCACAGTGCTGCCGGGGGGCTCTGGGGTGCTGGGCCCTGGGACTGGCACCGTGCTGCCGGGGGGCTCTGGGGTGCTGGGCCCTGGGACTGGCACCGTGCTGCCGGGGGGCTCTGGGGTGCTGGGCCCTGGGACTGGGCTGCACAGGGGGGCCGGCACAGTGCTGCCGGAGGGCTCTGGGGTGCTGGGCCCTGGGACTGGCACGGTGCTGCCCGGGGGCTCCAGGGTGCTGGGCCCTGGGACTGGCACGGTGCTGCCCGGGGGCTCCGGGGTGCTGGGCCCTGGGACTGGCACGGTGCTGCCCGGGGGCTCCGGGGTGCTGGGCCCTGGGACTGGCACGGTGCTGCCGGCGGGCTCCGGGGTGCTGGGCCCTGGGACTGGCACGGTGCTGCCGGCGGGCTCTGGGGTGCTGGGCCCTGGGACTGGCACGGTGCTGCCGGCAGGCTCCGGGGTGCTGGGCCCTGGGACTGGCACGGTGCTGCCGGGGGGCTCCAGGGTGCTGGGCCCTGGGACTGGCACGGTGCTGCCGGGGGGCTCCGGGGTGCTGGGCCCTGGGACTGGGCTGCACAGGGGGGCAGGCACGATGCTGCCGGGAGCTTCTGGGGTGCACGGCTCTGGGATGGGGCTGCACAGGGGGGCTGGCATGGGGCTGCTGCGGGGCTCTGGGGCACTGGGCACCAGGGTGGGATTCCTGGGGGTCTCCGAGGTGCTGGGCCCCAAGGCAGGAATCCCAGGGGACTCTGCGATGGTGCTGCTGGGGGGCCCCGGGGTGCAAGGCACTAGGGTGCTGCTGCTGGGAGGGAGCAGGATAGCGCTTCTGGGGCGTCTTGGGGTGCAGGACACTGGCGTGGTGCAGTCATTGTCCTACAGGACATTTGGGGGGGTGGGGGGGGGTCAGGACTGCCTTGCCCTTCCCCCCAGCACCCCATAGCCAGTCTCCCCATTTCCCCCACCCCAGTAGATATACCTGTCCCCCCACTGCCCTGGTACCCCACCCCAGCATCTCTTCCTGTTACCCCGACCCGCCCCCGGCCCCCACACCGACCTTGAGCCGCAGGCGGCGGAGCAGCGGGGTGAGGCTGGTGCGGTCGGCGCCCGGCTGCAGCCGCAGCTCCTGCAGGGGGGCGCGCCGGGGCCGCTGCTGCGCCTGCGGGGGCGGGAGGACCGGGGGTCACCGACGGCACCACCGGCAGCAACCCTCCCCCGCCCCCGGTACACATACCGAGAGCGCTCCGGCTCGCACGGGACCCGCCGTCCCCCAGCCACCTCGGGGCAACCCCGCACGGTCGGGGATGCCCCGCCGGGACGCCCCCCCCGGGGCTCTCCCCACCGCCCCACCGGGACGCCCAAATCGGTGCCCCCCATGCCAAGCCTCCCGGTCCAGGGCCGCACTCACGGCGGGGGCCTGGGCGGCCCGCATGGCTCCGGTCCCGGTCCCGGTCCCGGTCCCGGCTCCAGCCCGCTCCCGCCGCTCCCCGCGCGCCGCCGCCGCCGCCCGTTTGAAAACCACGCGCCGCTCTGATTGGCTGCTCCGCGCACGCGTCACTCCACCGGGGAGGTTGTTAGAGGCGGGGCTACGTCCGGTGGTGGGCGGGGGAGTGGGTGGGTCTTCAGGCGAGGCCCCGCCCCTCGCGGGGAAGGGCGGCGGCGGCGGCGGCGGCGGCGGCGGCGGCGGCGGCGGCGGCGGCGGCGGCGGCGGCGCAGTGCAGCGCAGTGCAGCGCCGAGCACGGGGCGCACCGGGGGCGCGCAGCCCTTGCCGGCGGGGGCGACGCGGGGACGGGCCCAGCTCCCCCCGGACCCTCCCCAGCGACTGTCCCGGGAGAACCGGCCCTGCACGGCCCCCCAGACCTGCCCCGACCCCTGCCCCAGGAGAGGGGGGGGCCAGCCCCGCACACCCCCGGGGGTCCCGCAGGAGTCAGGGCAGCACCCGCAGCGGTGCCCGCGGCTCTCGGGTTTATTGCTCCCGCGGGGAGAGGTACAGCGTTGGGGTAAGGGGGTGGATGGGGATGTCCCTGAGCGATGCTGGGGGTCCCAGCCGCGGCGGCTCAGCCAGGCCAGGGCCGGCCCGGGGGGGCGGCGAGGTCGCAGTCGAAGTCGGCGAAGGTGGCGGGGTCAGGCGGGGTCTGCTCGGAGGGGCGCGGGGCCACCGCCACCGCCACCGGGTCCTTCTGCAGCAGGTCAGCGTCGAAGACCACCCCACGGAAGAAGGGGTGGCCCTGGAAGTGGTGGAGGTAGCGCAGGCGGTGCAGGGGGTTGTGGCACAGCAGCTGGGGATGGAGGGAGGACAGTGAACGGTGGAGACCCCAGCATCCAGCCTGGGGGCCCAGCGGGGACCCCAAAATCCCAGCAGGAAGGTTACCTCGGCAAGCAGCCGGGCCAGCGCAGGGCTAAGTGCGGGCGGGCTCTCGTAGCTGCTCTGCTTGACGCGCTCCAGCATGGCCACGTGGTCCCCCGCTGGCGCCACGGGGAACTGGGAGGGCAGGGAGTGGATTTAGGAGCTCCATGGGGTGCCCCTATCCCTCCCCACCCTGTGGTCCTCACCTCCCCGCTGGCCAGGGCGAAGAGCAGGACTCCCAGAGACCACCAGTCGGCCACGTGGCTGTAGGGCCCCCCGCTCAGCACCTCTGGGGCTGCAAGGATGAGTGGGTGAGCGCCTGGGGGGGCTGTGCCCCCCAACATGGCCCCCCGCTGCCCCCTTACCCATGTACTGCAGGGTGCCACAGATGGTGTTGGCTCGCTCGCCCCAACGCAGGTGCCGGGAGAGGCCGAAGTCGGTGAGCTTGAGGTGTCCTGTGGGGTGAGATACCACGTGGGGACCCATGGATGGGGTGTCCCCACAGACAGGGTGTCCCCACACTGGTGCCACCAAACTCTTACCTCTCTCATCCAGGAGGATGTTCTCCATCTGAAATGAGACAAGCGCTGGGGTGGCCTCTCCATGCCAGGGGGTTCAAAGACCCCTCCACCCCATTCTGCGGCCCCCCCAGCCCTACTGCCACCCACCTTCACATCTCTGTGCACGATGCCCAGGTCGTGGAGATACACTGGGAAGAAGATGGAGCCGTCAGAGTGGCAGGTCCCCTCCCGGCACGGTGCCCGCTGCCACCCCCGCGGCACCCAGCAGGCAGCTGCCCACCCCCAGGGGTGGCTGACCCTTCCTGCAGGTCCCCAGCAGTGGGGACGGTGGTGGCTGTCCCCGGGCGTGGCAGGCCACTTACCCAGCACCAGCACCAGCTCGGCAGCGAACAGGCGGACGGTGGCCTCGGCGAAGCGCTCGGCGGCACGCCACAGCGCGTGCAGGTCTCCGGTGCTGCAGTAGGTGCACACTGCCAGGACGGGTGACGGGCCTTACCGACGGGCTGTGCCATGGGGCCGGGCTGGCATGAGGGGCATAGGCACCGCGGTGGCATGGGCACAGGGGGCCAGGTGGGTCGCTGGGGCCATGCACCATGGTGACGTGGGCACAGGGGCCACGTGGACACCAGGACCATGCACCAAGGTGATGACAGCGCTGGGGCTGTATGGGCAGCGAGGTAGCACACGCACCAGGACCACACTGGCACCAAGGTGGCACAAGCATCAATATGGGCACTAGGACTAAGGTGACATGGGCACCACAGCCCAGAGCACTGGCAACATGCAAGTACTGGGGCCATGTACCACGGTGACATGGGCACCAGAGCCATGTGGGCACTGGGAACATATGAGCACCAGGGCCACATGAGCTCCAAGGTGGCACAGGCACCATGGCCACACGGATAACAAAGTGACACAACCCCTGGTGTCACACAGGCACTGGGAACACACAAGCTACATGGGCACCGAGGTGGCATGGCCATAAGGGCCACCGGGGCCAGACAGGCACCGGGGCTGGGGCGCCTCATTCACCCCTGCGCTGATCCCTGCCCTGCTGTGGCTCGTCCCCGTCCCCGCGGTGGATGCAGGGTGGGAGCCGGCAGCCAAGCGCCTGCATCCCCGCAGGGCAGCGGGCAGCGCGGGGGGAGCGTGTGCGTGTGCGGGGACACGTGTGCAGACGGCAGGGACACGTGCGTGGGCAGGGGCGGGCCGGGGTGAGCCTATGGGCAGATGGTCACTCACTGATGAAGAGGTGGCGCTGGCCCTGCCAGCTGTCCCCCAGCCCGTGGACAAACGGGTGCCTGACCTGTCTCTGGGGACAGAAAACAGAGAGGGTGAGCAGCCCCCAGGGTGGGGGGGCCAGGGACCTTGCTCCTGCCACCCTCCCTCCGCAGCCCCCACCACCTCCTGCTGTCCCCATGGCCGCCCTGAACGCCCCCACGGGCTGGGGTCCCCCCTGGACCCCCCCCTAACCTGGATGCTGACTTCTTCCTTGCACTGCTTGAGGGTGTCACGGCGCAGCACCTCCACTTTGGGCACGACCTGGGGGGGTGAGGGGCTGTCAGGGGGGAGCCGGGGGCATGCGGGGGCACCCACGGGCCCCGGGGGCAGCACCCACCTTCACGGCGCAGACCTTCTCCCGCCCGCAGTCCAGCACTTTTAGGATGGTCCCAAAGGAGCCTTTGGCCACAAAGCCCAGGATCTGGGGGGGAGCAGGGCCTGAGCACCCCGTGGAGACAGGCTCGGGGTGCTCGGGGTGAGGCAGCGTGTGAGGTCCTGCGTGGGGTGAGGTGGGGTGGCACAGGGCACCCAAGGCAGGCGGTGGGGACACATGGGGATGAGAAGGACCCAATAGGCACCCCAGTGGGACACATGGGGACCCAGTATGGGGCACATGGGGACAGGGGACAGGGACTCAGGGACCCCCAGCATGGCGGCTGTGGATGCCAGCAGGACGCACAGGACCCCGGTAGGACGCACAGAACCCGGATAGGACACCTGGGGACCCTATTAGGGTGCAGAGGGACCCCGATAGGATGCACAGAGACTCGACACGGGGCACGGGGACCCGGCGGGGGTAGGAAGGGGAGCCGGTGGAACGGCGGGGGACGCCGGTAGGATGCGCAGGGACCCGGCACGGCGTGCGGGAAGAGCCGGTAAAGACGGTCGGCGATCCCGGGATGGCGGCACGGGATGCACGGACGGCGCCGGAGGACGCTCGGGGACCCCGGGAGGGTGCACGGGGCGCTGGGGGACCCCGGTAGGACGTGCAGGGACCCCGGTAGGATGTGCAGGGACCCCGGTAGGACGTGCAGAGACCCCGGTAAGGACGTGCAGGGACCCGGCAGAGGGTGCGAGGGGACCCCTTAGGGCGCTCGGGGCTGCCGGGGCGGGATGCGCGGGCTCCCAGGTAGGATGGTCGGGACCCCGTTGGGATGCACCGGGACCCCGTTAAGAGAGTGGGGGCCCCGGGACGGCACCTTGAGCTGCTGCTGGCGGGCGGAGGGGCGGACGGGGAACTCCGGTAAGAAGAGCGAGACGAGCTGCGGCAGCGGCCACCCGGGCAGCGGCGGCTCCTCGGCGGGGCTCCGCGGGGCCAGGGCGAGCCCCGACCCCGGTACCGGTACCGATCCGGCGCGGCCCAGCAGCGCCCGCACCCACGACCCCACGGCGCGGCCCTGCGGAACCGGGGGCAGCGTCAGCGGGGCGGCGGGGGGGACCCCGGGGCGGGGGGGACACCCGGGGCCGCCGCCGCACGCACCTGGGGGGGCCGCACCGGGGCCGGCCCGGGGCCGCTGCTCGTTGCTCCCATCGCGGCGCCGCCCGGCCGCGCCCCGGGCCCGGGCCCCGGTAATCCGGCGCTTTACATAACCCCACTGCCCCGCCTCGCCCCGCCCCGCCCGGGTGCGACCACCCCCCGCCCCGGGGCCGGGCACCGGGGCTGCCCCCTTGCACCCGCTGAGCACCCCGGGACAACCCACTGCACCGGGGCTCCCCCTTGCAACGGGTGCGCACCCAGCGACACCCACCCGTGACTGATCCCCCCCCCCGCGGGGGGCATACCCTCCGGGACCCCCCCTTGCATGCTTTGGGGTTCCCCCTTCAACCACTCATCCTCCCTTTGCGCCCCACTTGCTGCAGCCTCCCTGCCCCGGGGCAGCCGGTGGGGTACCTGCAGCCCCCGTTGAGTCCCGGCACAGCCCTGGGCACCAACGGGCTCCCGGAGGAAACCGGAGAGAGACAAGCGCAAGGACCAAGCCCAGGGCGAAACAGATGCTGCAAGGGAGCCCTGAGACCCCAAAGTAGGTGCCCCTAGCACCCTGGGGAAGGGCAGGGGGTGAAGCCACAGCGGGTGGGGTGCTGCCACAGCGGGTGGGGTGCTGCCAAGCTGAGACGGGTGACGGCGCTGAGCCCGGCACTGCAGCGTGAACGGGGAGGCAAGTAACGAGCCACTGGCCCAAGACTGTTCCAAATTAAAAACTCTTTATTTAAACTCTCTCCCGTTCCCCTTTCTCCCAGCCTGGAGCGATCCTGCTGCTTCACCAGACCCAGGGGCCGGGCCCAGCACCCGCACAGCAGGGAGAGGGGAAGCTCACCGGAGCCCTTGGCACGGGGGGCTGCGCCCCACAAAGCGGCCCCGGAGCACGCTGCGCCCCACATCTCCGTGCTGCCGCACCCCTGCCCCGCAGCGACAGGGCTGCCGAGGGCCTGCGCACGGCTAACTCCCGCCTCGGGCATCGCCGAGCAGAGCGGCCCCCCCCGCCATAGGGGTGCCCCTTCGGAGGGGGGAGCACGGGGCGCCCCAGTCCCTTCCCGGCCAGCCGGGTGCTGCCGTCATTTGCGCCTGCCGAAGATCGACTTCTTGCTGGGGTTCTTCTCGCCCACACTCAGCCCGATGAGCAGACGCGCCTTCTCGTCCTCCTCCTGCTGCTGGATGGTCCCGTCCGATTTGTTCTCCAGCTTCCCCCGGGCCTCCGCGCCTGCCGCCGGCTTCAGGCGTAGCTTCTCTTTGATCACCTGCTCCGGAATTTAGGGGGCTCAGCACCCCATGGCCGCACCCAGGCCCCTCGGCGAGGGTGAGAGCCTGAGCTGCTGAGCCAGTGCAGCTGCTTCCCGCTCTGGAGAACATGCCGCCCGCCGTGGGGTTACCACCTCCGTCCTGGGCAGAGTGGCTCCAGCAGTCTCCCTGCGAGCGGGAAGGAGGTACCGCAGGATGGGATGCCACGTACCTGTGCCACCAAGGCTTTGCGGCTGTCCCTCTTCACCGCCATGGCGAAGTCCAGCCACGTCCACGTGTTGTTGTGGTACTCCAGGCACGGCAGCACCAGGTTGAGGTCGCCCCAGTCCACGCTGTTCTTCTCGCCCTGGGTGACAGGGGTGTCAGGCAGCGTGGGACAATGCCCCAAGCCACCCCCCAGCTGGAGGGGCTGTGCCCCCTCCCCAGCATGCCCCGTCCCACCGGACCCGCACCTTGTAGCTGACGCAGAGTGGCACCTGCGGGATCTTGATGTAGATGAAGGAGTTGTTCATGGCTGCGCGCTCCTTCATCTTGTCGATGTCATCCACAGGATGCTGGGGACAGAGCGGGAGCCATGAGCAGAAGGGAAGGAGAGGGGACACAGCCAGGAGCCAGCGGGGAAGGGACAGCCGGGCACTAGGCCATGGCATTGCTTCACCGGGGAGAGGTGAGAGCTGCTCTGGCATGGTGTTAGGAAAATGAGATGCTGCAGGGATCACATAAAGCGTGCAGGCGCTTGGTTGTAAAGGATGCAAATCGTCATGGTGGGAGGGAGCAGGAGAAAATGGACAGGCAAGAGGGGGAGGACATGGCTGCCCAGCCCTG
Source organism: Calonectris borealis (assembly GCF_964195595.1). Lineage (NCBI taxonomy): Eukaryota > Metazoa > Chordata > Aves > Procellariiformes > Procellariidae > Calonectris > Calonectris borealis. Next base: position 6,024,018 of record NC_134330.1, on the reverse strand, counting down.
CAGCAGAGGGAAAACAGACTGGCTCCGCAGCAGGGCTGTCCCAGATTCCCCTCTCAAGGCAGCAGCAGGTACCTCAGGTGCTTTTCGGAACGATCTTCTGACCCCTGAAGTCCGATTCAGTCCCTGAGCGACTCCCTTCCCTGGGCCCAGCGAGTCATCGGTCACGATCAGCTGCCGTGGCTTCACCACCGGGATCCCTGGGAAAATCAGGGTGGGAGGCGGTGGCTGGTGTCCGGCTGGGGGTTAGCCGCGACCCAGACCTCTCCCAGCTTTGCTGCTTTCCCCACCGGCTCCCTGCCCACAGGGGACACCATGAGTCCCTATTCCTCGACGTGTGGCCCACCAGCAACTGCCCACAAACATTATCCTGGACACGCAGCCAGAGCTGCTCAAGGACATCGCTCAGGTGCCAGGGAGGAGGGTGACCATGAGCCTCTCACCTGTTGTCACCAGCTTGGACTTGTCTTCCTCATCCCCCACCTCTTCCTCCTCCACATTGCGGCCAGGAAAGAAGAAACCCATCATCCTGTGGAAGAACTGGTGGGTGAGCTGTATGGTGAGGGGTACCACGTTCACCTGCAGGGAGAGAGGCATGTCAGAGCCGGGCACACTCTGCCCGCGCCCCGTGGGGACCCTGCCACCTCCCACCCCGGCGCTGGCACCTCGAAGTGCTCCTTGATGGAGATGCCTCCCACGGGCGGCCGGACCTTGCTGAAGATCCTCAGTGCCAGCTGCCGGCCGGACTGGCAGGAGCTCTGGGGACGCAGCACCACCTGCAGGGAAGAGGATGGGTGGCTGGGGTGAGGACAGGCCACCCTGGCCAGGCCACCCGTGGGTCCCCAGGGTGCAGGGCTGCTCCCTCAGGCTGCCGCTTGCCTTGTACACAGCGTTGGGCAGGAGGTTGTTCATCGTGACCCAGCCCAGTTCCAGCAGATGCTCGGCCGTGTCGTCAGACTTGTTGACCTGCGCACACAGACCCATCAGCCCCGCACGTCCCGGGCCCTGGCTCGGGGGCTGCGGGTGCCACCAGCCGGCTCGGTACCTTGCTGTAGAGGAAGCGTTGGAGCTCCAGCTCGGCTATGCCCAGCTGCCCATCCTCCTCGGTCAGGCGCCAGCGTGCCTGGGCGAAGTAGAACTCGGTCCGCCGCGCCACACTCACGTCTTCCGGCTGCTTTCGCAGTTCCATCTTGTTGGCTCGCTGCAGCTGGAAGTCCTTGAAGCACCTGCAGCAGAGAGGGGAGCGCTGGGATGTGGGAGCCCTGCAGTAAGGGGGACACAACGCTGGGGATGCCAGAGACAGCCCCTACCTGATCAGTATGTTCAGCTCCTCACTCTCCAGCTGCAGGTCAGCTTTCTCCTGGCTTAGCTGCTGCTGCAGCCTGTGGTTGAGGTCGAGCAGGCTCTCATTTTTGCTGTCATCCTGCAGGGACTGAAGGACAGACAACCCTCAGCACCGGAGCAGGGACCTCAGGGAGCCGGGCCCTGCTGGGATGCAGGCTCACCTTCACGTTGGAGTACATCTGCTTCTCCAGCTGCCGGATCTGGGCGACGTGCTGCCTCACGGCCTCTTGCAGGTGTAGGATACTGCTGCGCTGCTCCTCGGGGTTGCTGGAGATTTCCAGCTGGAAGCGCACCCGTTGTTTCTTCTCACTGTGCTCCTGGACACAGGGATAGGGGAAGGTTAGAATTGCGCCGGGCGCAGTGAGTGACACGGTGACCCGAAGCCTCACAGGTACCTTGCGTTTGGGCTCCACGTGCAGCAGCAGGTTGTTGACTATGTCAAGGATCATGGCATACTGAGCGGGGTTGGTGGAGATCTCCAGGTCGTGGTGGATCAGTGTGAATGTGTCCACAGCTCCTGCAGGGACACACAAAGGGCAAGTGGGGCCTCAGCATGGCCAGAAACAGGTTGCACGTGGGGGCCAGCCAGAGACGGAGAGGGATGGGAAATGAGCCAAGGTGGTTACGCTGGCTCCAGCAGGCACAGCATGTCCAGCATCATCTGGTGCACCGCCACGTGGCTGGGGACCCCTCCTGTATGCATCCCTCTGATCTCAGCAGGGCCAAGACAGACCATCCCAGCACCTGTGGGTCAGCCCAGAGCTCTACCCCCTGAGATACGCTGCCTGGATGTACCCACCCTCCTGCTTCTTCAGCAGATCCTCCTTCTCCTGGTTGGCAGGAGTCTCGGGGGGCTTTATCTGCGTAGCCAGCTCGGGGTCAATGTCATGGCTGTAGCTGATATAGTACATGCGGCAGCTGCAGCGAGAGATGATCCTCTGCACCTGCTGGGTCTGCTGCGCTTCTGAGGGCTGGTTCCAGTCTGGGGACAGGCAGGGGGACCATGGTCAGAGCGCCATGGCCCGGCATGTTGGGGACCCCACGGCGCAGGGCTGAGAGCATCAGTCAGCTCCTGGAGCTGTCTGGGGACAGGCCAGGAGCTCTCAGCTTCACCAGCCTCGGGGTCACACACAGCGGGATTGGGGTAGGCACGGCAGCCAGCTTGCGGGCAGTACCTGTGGTGGTGCTGACCATGCCCCCCACTGCCTGTCCGCTCTCCATCAGCTCCTGCACCGAGTCCAGGCTCCGTTGCCGATGCTCCTCAATATTTTTCACCTGGGGACACAAGGAAGCACCACTGGCTGTCCCTGCTCTCCCTGCCTTGGCCAGGGCACCGGCAGCGCTGCCTGTACCCCATGCAGCTCACCCATCACAGCCTCCCTGAGCTGCTCACCTCCAGCCAGAGCTGCCCATGCTCCCTCTCGGTCGGGCCGCTCTCCGTCGTGGCGAAGTACTGCATGCCGTCCAGCAAGCAGGTCCAGGACGTCTTCTGCTTCAGCGTGTCCCCGTACCAGGCGGGGTGGTGCTGGCACTGCAGCAGCTGGGCCTTCGCGGCGGACACAATCACGCAGCCCTCTGTTTCCGCACCGCGCAGCACCATCTGCGGGGGGAGAGACCCTGGGGGTCAGACGAGCCCTTCGGGGCCAGGCATGGCCCCTCTCACAGCAAGGCCGTGGGGAGCGGAGAGCGTGGGGACAGGCAGGCTTGCTGAGGGCAGGTACCTGGCAGTTGACCAGCTCGATGAGGCAGTTGCGGTTGTAGATGTCGTCGGTTTGGCAGGCGGCGATGCCGCACAGCTGCTCGCTAGCCCCCGACTCCTCCTCCGTGAAGACCACGAACTTGTCCGTCTCCTCAATGAGCTTCTGCAGCATGTAGGCCCCTGGGGAAGGAGAAAGGGTCAGGGCGAGGCTGCGGGGGGCTGGCTGGGGGCAATGGGGTGAAGGCAGGCACGGCTTTGGGTTTCCCATTGCTTCCCTCCCTGCCGCACTCACCACCTGAGGAGGCTCTCTCGGGACGGCCGCTGATGATGGGAGCGGTCACTCTGGCAGGGACGGAGTGAGCAGAGAGCGGGCCCCGCTTCAGCTTTTTGGCTTGCAGCTGCGTGTCGATCTTCAGCCCCTTCAGGGCCTCGGTGGACAGGTTGCGCTTGAGCACAGCCGCTTTCTTGTAGCCATCGTAGAGGCCGAAGGCGATGTCCCGGTTCGTGGTGGTCCAGGATGCCCGCAGGTCCACCAGGTGCAGCTGGTGCGTGTGGAAACCATCGTCCCCATCCCGCAGGGGCAGCTCCTGGGCACAGAGGGTCAGAGCCTCAGCACGGCAAAGCCACCCGCAGTCCCTGTTCACGGGCTTCACACACGGGGGCTGGGAGCCCTGCCAGCCTCCGCAGGCAGGGCCTGGGCACCGGAGCCCGGAGGACCACCCCAGAGCCCTACAGCAGGGACCCATACCAGGGATGCTGTGGCTGGAACAAGGCATCCCTTTGACCAAGCGCTCAAGAGATCAGAGGCCCTGCAGGTCTGTCTCCTCTCCAGCCAAATTCCTCCCTCATTGCACTCAAAGGCCAAGGTTCCCTTGTCCCAGGGGGATGCCATCAGGCCAGCCATGCCCCGTGTGTTTGCGGCGGTACCTCCTCAGCCGTGCGGTTGCTGTGCCTCTGGTAGGTGAGGGAGGACAGGCTCAGCAGGTGGGTTTTCTTCACCAGGGTGTCGAGCCGGTGGTCAGCGTTCTCGTCGCAAGTGGAGGCCATGAGGTGCACGGTGACCTGGCTCAGGTCGCTCACCATCTGCGTGATGCTCCACTCCGAAATCAGGCGTCGCATCACCGTGCCGGCTGGGGGAAAGGGAGAGGAGTCAGCCGAGGCCCTGACCTGCCTGGAAGTGCTGCCGGCAGGGCCCTCACTCACCTTGGGCCCCCACTCACCTTGTGGGATGAGCCGCTGGGTGCCGCGAGTGAAGATGTGCCCCTGGCAGCACTCCACCTGGATGCCCCGCTGCTGGGCAAAGGAGGCCCAATAATGCACCTGTGAGGGAGCAGAAAGCAGAGGCTGAGATCCCAGCGCAGGCAGAACGGGGAGGTAACGCCGGACCCCCACCCCCAGGACTTGCCTGCAGCCGGGGGAAGAGCGCGGTGTAAGACAGCTGCTTGTAATGCTGCCCCAGCTTCTTTTTACTGGGTTTCATGTTGTTGAAGAGCTTCCCACGGCAGATGGGGCGCGTCACGCTGGTCCACGTGGCCCAAAAGTTCTGCATCCAGCGGAGGGTGCTGCTGTAGAGCAGGATCCGGGGCTGGGAGCGCTCTGAGAATACACCCGCTGTCAGCCAGCACCGTGGGGCAGGGACACAGCAGCACCCAACCCAGGACCGATAAGGATCGCTAAAACCAGTAAGCCCTGCCCCATCCCCCTTGTCCCTGAGGGATCCCCAGGGCACCGTCACCCACCCTCACTGGGCCGCGTCAGGTCCATCCGGATGGAGAGGTTGAGGTTCTCGGAGCGGAAGGCACGGTAGGAGTCGTACTGCTGCCCCACCGGCACCTCGGGCAGGAACTCAGGGGAGCGCAGCACCACGCCGTGGTGGTCGTGGGGGTTCCCGTGGCACAGCCACTGCAGGTCCAGCGTCATGCACAGGTCGGGCAGGTGCAGGAAGCAGCAGTCGTCATATCTGAATGGGGAAAGAGACCCCAGTTACCCCCCCGGCACCGGTGGCAGCCCCCACGCTCCCGGGCCCACACTCACTTGGAGGCTGTCCGGACGTTGATGTCCAGGTTGCCCTTGAAGACGAACTGCCCAGGCTTCCAGTGGAAGGAGAGGTGGCTCCACTCCCAGTGCATGTTCTCCGTGGTGTTGTAGGGGTCCTGCAAGGACAAGCGTGGGGAGAGGCAGGTGTGAGCCCGCCCCACGCCGCGCTCTGCTCCCTACCCCCGCGGCACCCACCTCGGTGGCCAGTTGGTGCAGGTTGGCCTGTTCGATGTCCATGTGCCAGTCCCCGTGGAAGAGAAGGCGGCTCTTGTCCCACCAGGGCAATGGGGCACTGGGGTCCTCTGAGGGCTTGGTGAGGAGATCCACGCACTGGCCGATCAAGGTCCAGGCTGGGTCCCAGCAGGGACCCCACACGATAGTGTACTGGGAGATCTCAGCTGGGGACACAGAGGTTGGCTCAGCCCTTCCCATGTCCCACGCAGCCCCGTCCCCACCCCAGCACAGAGCCCCCCCTGCCCCTCCAGCTCTTACAGTGGAAGTCGTGGTAGAACTTCAAGGGTGGCATGTTCCTCTCCACCGTCGCGTCCCCCCAGGGCAGCCCCAGCTTCAGGACCTGGCGGCGCCGGGAGCAGGCCTGGCCGCACTGCTCGGCTCCGATCAGCCGGCCCGAGAGCTGCCAGTTCCGGATCTCAAAGAGGTAGCGAGGGTAGTCGCGGATCCGCACTGTGGGGCAGAAGAAGGGCTGAGAGATGAGGCAGCAAAGGTTCCCCCACTCCCGGCCACGGCAGGTGCCACTGTCCTGTCACACCTCTGCTCCCTTTCCACTCCCTTGAACCTCCAAAAATCACTTCCCCGTGCTTCGTTACACATCACGTGCCAGCAGGTCCCTGTCCTGGGAGCCCAGGCCACGCAGCCGCTGTGCTGTCCTCCATGGGCACCCTCACGCGAAGCAACTCACCAAAGAAGCTGCCAACTCTGCCCTTCATCATGCGGCACCACTGGGTGACCATCTCCAGACCCTCGGGGGGGAACGGGCTGACACCATCCAGGTCCCTCATCTGCTCCAACACACGCTCCGTGCCGTGGAAGGACTCATCGGCCATGGCCACCAGCTCCAGGTGGGCCAGAGTCCAGGTGAGGAGGGCCCTCCGCATGGGCGTGTTGGCATAGAGGCGCCGCGAGCGCTGGATGTAGATCTCTATGTTCTTCTTCTCCAGTGAGGCATAGAGCTCCTCGATCTTGCGGGCAGGCAGCAGCTCGCCATGTTGCTTGCGCAGCGCAGCCACCTTAGCGTCCAGCAGCTGCAAGCGCTTGGCGCTCTCCTTACTCTCGTCCTTCATCAGCTCGTAGTTGTCTCGTAACTTGACCTCAAAGACATCATCCAGGAAGACCCAGGAGAAGTGTGTCACTTTGAGCAGGAGGTCGGGGGGCAGCGCCGTGCTGGCAGGGCGCCCACGCCGGTGCAGACCTTTCAGCCACTTCTGCACGCCCACGGCAGCATCCAGCGTGCGAGAGAAGTCATACTGGTAGGGGAACTCGATGGTCACGCTGGCAAAGGAGAAGGCCCAGCCACGATTGCGGAGGGTGCGCAGGGTGGGGAAGGCGCAGCGATGCAAGATGACCTCCTCCAGCTCTGGTAGCAGCTTCACCTCCACCTCCTTGAAGCTGAAGATGCTGTGTCCATCAAAGCCGGCGGCCAGCTCGGGGCAGTAGCCGTGCAGGGCACCGCCGTGCCAGCTCACGGAGGTCCTTTCGGCAGCCAGGCTGATGTAGTTGGCTTCAGAAACAAAGGCTGTGAGCTTGGCAGAGCTCAGCTCCAGTGACAGGGACAGAAGTCTTTTGGGGGGGGTCCCATCTGGCTGGAGGGGTGCCGGTGTCTCAGTAGGGGTGGCCGGGTGGGACGCTGGGCTCTCTGGGGGCAGGGAATGAGGCGTCCTGTGGCCAAGGGCGCTCTGCAAGGCTTCGTGGCACTGCAGGGTGGCCAGGGTGTGATGGTACAAGTGCATGTGGTCGGGCGGGCTCCACAGCACCGCCAGCCCCTCACCGCACTGCACCTACAGCGGAGAGAGAGCGAGCAGGCACCAAGTCACCGCCGGATACAACTGGCACAGCCCCATTCTCCTCTCCAGCACCTTTCGGTGCCAGCCAATCCTCCCCCTGCCCCATCCATTCCAGTACCACCAGTACAGGATAAAGCAGAGACCCGAGGCCCACACCAACCTCCAGGGAGCGGATGCTGCTGTGGTAGGTGACGCAGAGCATGGAGAGGTTGGCCACTGGGTTGGGGATGGCAGGAGCTTTGCAGCACGGCTGCATCTTCTCCACGATGCTCTTCACCAAGGCCAGCACCATGCCCTGGATGCTGACCGTGCAGCTCTCGGCACTCCCCAGGACGGTCAGAGTGTCCAGCCGCAGCTCCAGGGCACCTAAAGAGACGGCATGTCAGTGCTGGAGGCACGGAAGAGGCACACCACGACATGCCAGGTTCCTCTGACCGCGGGCCTGTTTCAGGACAGCCACCTGGGCTCAGCCTGGACGCTACTTACCCACCAGGGCTGAGAGTGTGAAAAGGTTCACATCCTCCACCTTCAGATCCACCTTCCAGAGCAGCCCCCAGGGCTCGCTTGAGGAAGAGGGTGGCTGCTTGGCAAGCTCAGCTCCGCTGGGCCGCAGGCAGAACAGGGGCAGGACCCTGGCCAAGCACTCGGTGCAGGTGTCCGAGGACTCCATTTGCAACCCCCGGATGGTGCAGTCCAGGAAAAGGGTGTCCGACTGGGCGCTGGACATGCCCAGGGGCTGGTTGTAGCTGCCCTGCAGGACAAACAGGACCATCACTCTCGGGCTGCAGGATGTCCCCATGCCACCACGAGTCCCCGTGCTGCCTGCATGGAGTTGCAGACAGGCAGCCCACCCCCTTGCCCCCTTGGCTCACCCCTCACCTGCAGGTTGAAGGAGTCAAGGATGAGGGCTTCTCCCCACACGTGCATGTTGGGGGGATGCGGGGCACGCTGGATGTGCGAGTCGTTGCCCACGCGCCAGCAGAGGTGGTCCACGGCCAGTACCGCTCGCTGGTGCACGCTCTGTGGCCGCAGGTGCTGGTAGTCTGTGGGCAGAGAGGAGGGGGTGAGTGTGGGCAGGGCTGGCTGCTGCCTCCTCAGCTGCCCCCAAACAGGGGCAACCCAGACACAACCAGGCAGAGGTCTACAGCCCCTGGCCAGACACAGACATGGGCAAGCACAGAAGCGGCACAGCCCTCCCCATTCCCATCCTGGTGCCTCTCTGGCAGAGCCACCAACCCTCAAGAAGAGCCCAGCAGCCACCTTGGTGCCAGCTGCCAGCCCCTACCTGCAGAGATGGAGTTGAAGCCCAAGGCGAAGGGTGGCGTGTCCCCCAGCTGCACTGACACGTTGACGTTGGACAGCGAGGCACACAGGATGATGGGCGCTATGATTTGGGGATAGCTCCTGCATGGGACAAGCAGGGACGGGCTGTTACTAGGTGCATGCCACGGAGCCTGGCAGGCCCAGAGGGACGCCCTCTCCACAGGGACCCCCCAACTGCCTCCCCTTCTGTACCAGCCTCCCCTTCCCAGGGGCTGTGCACAGGGCAGAGAAGGCGCTGGGTGCCTGGGCACCCTGCCAGAGCACGGCAGGCAAGAGGAAACAAGCTGCGATACCAGCAGCCGCGCTGAGGCCGAGTTTACCTTCCCTTGTGCCCTTGGCTGGGGACAGGCACCGCCTGGCACCTGTATTCCTGTGCCAACAGGCCCAGCCAGTGCGAAAACTCTTGGTGGCGGTAGTGGATGATGCAGGTATTGAGCAGCACAGCAGCCGAGAGGTCAATGGCTGTGACCTAGAGCAGGGAGAGGGCAGGGTGGCAAAAAGCTCGTGCCAGGAGCCAAACCAGCCCCCCCAGGGGACAGGACCATGCCCAGCACTCACTCACCTGCACGCTGGTCTTCAGGGAGTTGAGGCACACGATGCGCTGGCGGCTCTGGGACAGGAGAAGGCCGTCTGGGGAGAGAGAGGAGCAGAAGTGAGGGGTGGCGGAGGGCAGCGACGGCAGCCCTGTCCCACAGGCGCCCTCCTGGCTACTTGCCCTCCAGCTGGAGGTCTACACTCATTTGGTCCAGGTCTGAGGTGGGCGTGAAGTTGCGCAGTGGGATCTGCTCCTCTTCACGCTGATATAGAAACTGCAGCAGCTTCAGGCTCCAGGTGAGGTGCCTAGGAGAAGCAGGGAGTCACTGCCAGAAGGGAACTGCACCGTCATGTCCTTCATCTCCCCGTCCCTCATCCCCAGCTGACCGGCACGCTGGCATGGACAAAGACACCAGCCAGTGCCCAGCTGCAGCCCAGCCCAGTACTCTCATCCCATCAGCAGAGGATCCCATCAGGCTGTCTTACTGGAGAACCAGCTCACGTGCCTTCCTCCTTCCCCAAGAGCCTGGTCCCAGGCCAAGCTCAGTCCTTCCCACTGGGGTGGGATCTAGGACTTATCCTCTGCAGTCTGGCAGAGCAGGGGATGAACAGAGAATGGTACAGCTGTCCCCAGGTCCCTGTCCCCAGCGCTGACAGGGGCTAGGACAGGCTCCCCCTCCACCTGCCTCCTTACCTCTTCTGGCTGTTCATAGACAGCACCACGCTGGTGTTCTCCAGCTTCACCTCCACCCTCCTGGGGATGAGCTGCAGCGTGTCCCTGCTCAGCAGAGACAGGGACTTCAGGGGCTTCCCTGGGCCTGGAGGGGGACACACAGAGTCACTGGAAGGCTCTTGCCCAAACCCCCGTGCCCTGCAATGGGAAGGAGCGGTGGCACAGCCAAATCCCTCTGGCTCCAGTGCAAGTATGGCGGCTGCCAGCCCCTGCCCTGCCCAGAGCTTGTCCCTGTCCCCATCCCTGACCTGGGCTGGGCTGTTCCCCCACGCTGCCGCGCTGGGCCCCAGCAGTGACGTGGTGCAGCAGCGGGCTGCAGAAGAGTCCTTCGTGCAGCTCTGCCTGCAGGGTCCGGACGCACAGCCTGACACCCACCAACCGCCGCTTGCTGCTGATCTCCAGTGAGACGGAGAGCGCCAGGGCCAGCTCCACCAGGCAGGTGTCATCCTGTACAGGGACATGGCCAAGGAGTGCACAGGGAGTCTCCCAACTCCCTGCCGGTGAAGCACTGGGCACAGCACGGAACGCAGAGTGTTGCAGAACCCTTGCAGCATCGCCCAGCCTCGGGGATGGGCTGGAACAGGTCCTCGGGGTGTCCCGAAGAGCCAGTGCCCAGGCCCGGAGTGTTGAATTTCTCCCTTTCCCAGCACTCACCAGCTGGCTGCTCCGGAGCACTTTGCTGTTCACCTTTGTCAGGCTCACCTCGCAGGTTAGGCTGGGGAGAGCAGAGAACAGACGGAGGCTGCAGGCTCTGCTGTCTCCAAATCAAGCCCCTGCCCTCCCTTTTCTGTGGGACACAGGGACCCCAAGTCCCTGCTCCAAGTCCTCCCAAAAGCAGAGCACAGCACGGCAACTCATCATTTGGAGAACAGACAACTCGAGCTTCTCATGAAGGGAAAAGGGACCAGACCAGCCTCGGAGGAGGTTAATGTGTCACATCACAGGTGACACGGGATGCTGCCGAGTGGGACAGACCGAGGTGAGACACCAGGGAGCCTGGCTGGGGTCGGAGGAGCCTCCCTGCCCCTTGGGACCCGGGGCTGGGCTGGGGGAGCAGAGCAGGACGCGAGCACAGCGTTACCTCTTCCCATCGCCATTCAGGAGGAGACGGGTCTTGCTGGCCTGGATGTGCCAGAGAGATTCTGAGGTGGCCACGTGCAGAACGATGATGTTGATGGAGTCCATGTGGATGGAAAAGAGCTGGGGGGAAGGTGCTACTGTGAGGGATGTCTGACAGCAGCGCAGCCCACAACAGCCTCTCACCGAGCCAGTGTCTCACCTGGCTAAGGAGCCTCAGCAGGGAGGGTTTAAGAGTCAGGTCTGCTCTGTTTTCATTTCCATCAGCTTCTCTGGGAGCCTCCGGGACGGATGGCTGGAACCCAGGGCCCTTCTGGAGATCCGTTCGGATTCGCACCTCACCAAAACACAGCTCAAAGTAGCGCCTGCAGAAGAACAGCATGGGCAACTCTTACAAGAGCTTGCACATGGCACACCCGGCCCCATTGCCAGGGATGTCCCCCCACCCTGGGGATGCGCAGGACCGGCACAAGAGCATCCGCAAGACACTGCCACCCTGAAGAAGGGTGCTTCACTCCCACACAGAGCAGACCATGGGGAAACAGGCACTGCAGAAAGGTGTAAAGGCAGCAGAACCGCAGTCAGCAGGGCCAGGGATGAGCCAGATCCCCCAAAGAGAGCAGGGAGGGAGCTGGGGTGGGGGTACGTACGGCAGCTCCCGGCTCAGTTTACTGGAGATCCAGACGTTGTCAATCTCCTGCAAGGACGCACAGGTAGGTCAGAGAAAAAACAACTTGGTTCTGCCTTGTGATGCTCATCCTGACGTTCCTGCTCTGCTCCCAATGCCTGGCATCACACGAGGAGAATTGGGGAGCATCCAAAAACCCCAAGTTTGGCCAGGGGAGCAAGGGCCTGGCACCAGCTATGGGGCTGCGTGACAGCAGCTTGGCTGCAGGGACTTGCTGCCAGCCTGGAAGTGACCGCAGTGTCCTGCCTGCCCTCGTCTGCCTGCGACCACCCCTCGCCCGGGTACCCACCACAGTCTGCTGCTCCTGCTGGAACTTGAGGCTGATGTTCTGGGCCCAGAAGAAGCCGAAGGAGCCGATCTTCAGCTCTGCATGAAGCTTCTGCCGGCACCAGGTGACGGCCAAGTGACACGCCAACCATCTGCGGGGACAGGCGGAAGGCCAGGGTCAGCCTCCCCGCCAGGGGCTGGGACCCTCTTTGCCCTTCGAGCACCAGCTCCAGCACCCACAGCTGGATGGGGGCTCCCTGGGCACAGCCCTGTCACCATGGGTGCCCCAAGCTGGGGCAGAGACCCTGCAGGGTCACCCCCCAACAAGCTCTGACATCCCCCCCCAGCCCTGAGAGCTCCCTTTGACCCCCACACCCCCCTGACACCCCATACCCACCCCTGCGGGCTCCCCTGGACTCCTGTAAGCCCGCAAGCCCCCGACACCCTCCCGCCCAGCCCTGGAGGCCCTCCCAAACCCCCGTAGCCCCCCCCATGCCCTGCACACCACCCCTCCAGCCCTAGGACCCCCCCCAAACCCCTGCAGGCTCCCCCCGCCCTGTGAGCCACCCCAAACTCCTGACACCCCCCAACCCCTCTTTGTCCCCCTTAACCTCTGCTGCCCCCCCCCCAGACCCCCGATACATCACCCTCAGCCCCGTGGGTCCCCCCACAACCCTGGCAGCCCCCACACAGCCCCGTGGGTCCCCCCACGACTCCCGTGGGCCCCCTCCACCCCGACACTATCCCAGACAGCCCCGTCACCCTCCCAAAGCCCCCTGACACCCCGCTGCCAGCCCCGTGGGCCCCCCTTGACCCTTGCGAGCCCCCCCCTCCAGCCCTGTCACTCCCCCCAAACCCCTGCGGCCCCCCTACACTCCTGTGACCCCACCGCCAGCCCCGTGGGCCCCCCCATGATCCCTGAGGGTCCCCCTCAGCCCTGTCACCCCCCTCCCAACCCTGTCATCCCCCCCCCCCAGTCCCCGTGGGCTCCCCCACGCCCCCAAACCCGCCCCCCAGGCCCTGACCGCGCCAGCAGCCCGGCGAGCAGCGTGACGACGACGAGGCCGAGCAGCACGGCGGGCAGCGGCGGCAGCATGGCGGCCCCCGGCCCCGCTGTGTCCCCTCGCTCCCACCGCTGCCCCGGCACCGCCGCCGCCGCCGCCCGTGGGGCCGACCGCCCGCGCACCCGGAGTGGCCGCTGGGAGGGGCGGGGCGGGGCCGGCGGCGCGGCGGGGCCGAGCGGCGTTTTCCCGGAGTGAGCGATAGCGGTAGCGGCAGCGCCCCGCCGGGGCTGGCACCGGGATGGAGCGGGGTGAAGGGGGGGAACAGCGGGTCCGCTCGTCCCCTCCACCCCCCGCACAAACAGCCACACGACACGGGAAAATTCAGCTCTTTTATGGCCCCAGGCCCCCGCCGGGCGCGGGGAGCGGTTTGGGGTACAGCGCGGGGGGCGGGCGGAGTGACGGGGCACAGCTCCCGGGGGACAGCTTCGGGGGTCCTCGGCCGGCAGGACCGGGGGGAACGGAGGAGGGAGCTAGAAGGGAAGGGTTGGGGAGTTCAGGAATCTGCTCTGGGTCACGTCTGGACATTGGGCTCGGCTTTGGGTCAGGTCTGGACATTGGGCTCGGCTTTGGGCTGGATCTGGGATGTGGGGACCTGCTTCGTGCTGGATTTGGGATGTGGGGACCTGCTTCGTGCTGGATTTGGGATGTGGGGACCTGCTTCGTGCTGGATTTGGGATGTGGGGACCTGCTTCGTGCTGAATCTCAGACGTTGGGCTCTGCTTTGGGTCAGGTCTGAACACGAGGATCTGCTTTGGGCCGGATTTAGAACGTGGGGACCTGTTTCATGTTGGATCTTGGACGTTGGGCTGTGCTTTGGGTCAGGTCTGGACGTTGGGATCTGCTTCGTGACAGATTTGGGACACCGCGATCTGCTCCACATTGAATTCAGGACATTGGGATCTGCTTCGTGTTGGATTTAGGGGCTCTGCATCCTAGTGTGTGTCAGACCCGGAGGGGGGACAGAGGCCATCCCCCGGGTCGAACGGCCCCAAACATCACAGGGCAGCACCCAGAGGCTCGGCGGCAGTCTGTCTGTCCATCACAACTCAGCGTGGTATCGCTCCGCTTTGAAGACCTCGCCGGGCTGCATGAAGATGCCCTCCATCACCTTCCAGTAATTATTCTGGCTGGAGGTGGCCATGCCGTGCACCTCCTTCTGCCCGTGGATGGGCCGCCCATACTGCTCCCCCGTCACCGAGAGGAAGACATTGGTGGAAGTGTGCTGGAAGCGCACCTCGCCGTCCCGCGCCCAGTAGGTCCCGCTGCACACCACCGTCCAGTCGTCTAAGTAGTCGCCCTCGCCGGCTTCCCCAAACGCGCTCACCTCCTGTGGATGAAAAAACGTTCGTTTGGGGGATGGGATGAAGAGAGGGGGGGACTCAGGGCCCAGAGGGCAAGAGGGGGGCAGAGGAAAGGGCTGGGTCTGGGGGACAAGGTGGGGGACCTGGTTGGGACTGGGGGTCTGTTGGGACTTGGAGGGTCTGGTTGGGACTGGGGGAAAGGGGCTGGGCCAGGGGGGGCCAAGGGGGAGCTGGTAGGGACAGGGAGAACCCAGTAGGGACTGGGGACAAGATGGGGCTGGCAGGGACACAGGGGACAAGGGGGACCCGGCAGGGACTGGGCAACAAGGTGGGATGGGTAGTGACATGGGGGACAAGGGGGACCCAGTCTGAACTGGGGAACAAGATGGGACTGGTAGGGACAAGAGGGACCCGGTCAGGACCAGTGCTGGTAGGGACACGGGGGACAAGAGGGACCCGTTTGGGACTGGTAGGGAAGGGGAGAACCCGGTAGGGACCCAGGGGACGCGGCAGGGCCTGGGGCCGGGGTGACAAGAGGCGGGGCGGTTATGCCCGGGGAAAGGGGCTGGGGCCGGGGTGACAAGAGGGGGGATCCCCGGTCGGGGCGGGGTCCCGGCCGCACCCGGCGGGTACCTGGTTTCCGGAGAGCGGGGAGGCGAAGCGGTGGCTGTGGAGGTTGCGGCCGGTGCCCAGGTGGGTGAGGCGGACGGCCTGCCCGCAGCGCACCGGCGTGCCCCGCTCGCAGACGGCCGCCGTCCGGCCCCGTACCCGCCAGTAGCTGTTCCCGTCATCCGCCGCCGACACCCCGGTCACCGACTGCTGCCCGCTGCCTGCGAAGGGGGAGAACCGCGCTCAGGCCCGGCCCGACCCGGAGGGCGCGGTACCGGGGGCGGAGCGGGGGGGGGGGGGGGGGTGTCCCGTTACCGGAGCCGTAGCGCACGTCGTGCGAGTGCAGGCGGACATTGTGCCGCACGTTGAGCAGCTTCACGACGGAGCCGCAGGTTACGGGGCCGGGGTCGCCGCGTACCGCCGCGCCCAGCACCAGCAACGGCACCAGAACCGACACCCGCCGCCCCGCCACCGCCGCCCCCATCCCGCCGCCGCCGGAAGCGGAAGTGGCGCCGCTCCGCCCTCCCGGAGGTCGCCGCTCGTCTGCTCCGCCCCCCCTCGCTCGCCGCCGCCGCCGCGGAGGCCTCCATTTTCCCTCGGCGCCTCGGGTAAGGCCGCGCCGGGCGGGCCGGGGGCCGCGACGGGCCGGGTGGGGGCGAGCGGCGGCGGGGGGGACCCGGCAAGGTCCGCGTCGCCCTGGTACGGGCTGGGGGGGGCTGTTGCCAGGGGAACAGCGGGGCCGCGCAGGGCCCGGGGCGACTCCGAGGCCTCCTGGTCTGGGCGGCCCCGGTGGGCCTGGGTCCCGGTAAGGGCGGCAGGGACGTCCCGGTGCTTGGCGTCGGGCTGGGCCGCGGGCCCTGGTTGGGAGGGTGAAGGCAGCGGCGGCCCCTCCGCTCCCGGTTGCCGGCCGCGGGTGGGGCTGGCGGCACCCGGAGCCTCCCCGGTTGGGGACCGTGTCGCAGCGGGGTGACCCGGGCTGAGGCAGGCAGCCGCCGGGGGGAAGGCGAGGCGGTGGGCAGGGGGGCCGCGGCTTGGGTGGGGGGCTGCTCCCCCGGGGACGGGAGGGTGCCGCAGCCCCCCGCCCGCCGGAGCAGCCTGGCTTCCCTGTGGCAGAGACCGCAGCGGACCCGGGGGCTGCAGAACATCACTGACATGATAGGAAAAGCTGCTGAGGGAGAAGTGGTGGACGTGGAGAGTGTCGGCCTGCTTTTCTGGGGCAGGGGGAAGGGTCTGACCTTTGTTTCCCAGGTACGCTGGCGGTCCAGATTGCCCCGCTCCGCAGGTGTAATTCCCGCACGGCCGGAGCACTGCATTTGGATTTGCAAACTTATGACAAGGTCCTCCACGAAAAGCCAAGGGGCAGCAGTCTGGGAAGGCCCTTTTGGGGATTAATAACTGACTAAAGGGTGGCAAATAAAGGGTAGGGTTGAATGGTTGGTGCTCACAGCGGAGTGAGGTTATTGTGGAGTTTCACAGTCATCTCTGCTGCTTTTTTTTCTGAATATGGTGTTGTGGAGAAGGAAAATTTAATCCTAAGTTATTTAGGATAGCTAAACCGGACTGTGGGAAATTGCAGAGACCAGATAATACTGAGTGGCTGAGTGCGAGTGTGGTAAACGAGATACGATGGCAACCGGTGTAATGAAGGTAACAAACGCCGCAGCAATTGACTGTACATCAGCTTTTACTATTCAGGAAAGAGCTGTTGGTGTCTCAGCCCTTGTTTCTTTTAAAACATCGCTTCAACACCCTGCCATAGCCTAAAAAGGATATTTTGGAATTACTTTAAAGGAACAGAGAACAAAGCAGAAAACATCATTATGCTGCTGCATAAATCGTTGCCAGTTTGTGCCCTGGCTATTACTGGCAGGTCTGGTTGGCCAGTCTCAAAAGGGGAGCACTGGAAAAGGTAGGGGCAGGAGCAGCGCGGACGAACAGGTTTCCGGGCAAGCAAGGCCTTCGTTTCCTCACCTTAGGGGAGAAGTTTGCTGACAGGAGATACGATGCAGGTGCATGAAGTCATGGGCAGGTCAGAGAAAGCGAGAAGGGACCATCAATTTTCTGTTTCTTACAGGAAATTACGATGCAGCAGATCTAACATAAACAGGCGGAAGTGCTTTTTCACACAACATGCTATTAAACTGTGGCACTCTGCCACAGGATGTTCTGCTGCCCGATAGCGTCGGGGGGGGGTGGGACCAACGGGGAGCACTAAAACTAACGAAGCAGGTATGGGAAGTTCCTGAGCTGCAGTGGCTGGCTGCCTGGACTTTCCCTGTCGCAGCATCATTGGTCTCCAGTCATCATTTCGCCCCTGTGCTCCTTTGCGCATCTGCCACCGAGGAGGGTGGGAATGTCTGGCTTCAGAAATTCGTAAAACAGCTATAAAAGCTAAATATAAAACTATATGTTGCTGATGCTGTATCAGGGCTGGCAGGCCCCAGTGGCGATCGGCCCTACAGAAGTCCCTGCCTGTGCCAAGGAGTGGCTCTGAGGAAGAGCTCAGCGCTGAGGAGGTGCCCGTGAGGGTATTCTGTTGTGGTGCGAGTGCCTTACAGTGCTTCACAGGCTTGTTTTTGTTAAGCTCATAAGCTTCAAATTAAAAGAATATGATCTTGTCTGAAATCTGTGGAGGGACGCAGCCTGGAGGTCATTGCTTAGTGTTAAATCCACGCATTCCAGCTCAGTCATAGCTTTTTTTTTTTTTTTTTTGGTTAAGAAAACCAAAATTGATTTCATTGTGAGAGCTTCAGGGGGTGGAACAGTGGCATTACCTTTGCAGTTCGTTTGGGTTTTTCCTAACAAGCCATTTATTGTCACAGTCTTTTACTCCTGTGGATGTACTCGGGCTATGCTAAAATTAATTTCATGAGCATTTAATTGGCAAAATGAATAGACTGGGCTTCCTTAGGCTCTATGTTTTAATTTAGTCAAGTTTCCCAGCCTTCTTATTCTCACAGAGCTTTCTAAATCCTCTGCAATTTAACTTTTCTCTTTAGACGTGAGAAATTAGCAAAACTCTTCAGTGGTGGCTTTGGTAATGTGGTTCCATGGACCTACGTGATCTTAAGTGGACTGTGAGTTGAACCATGAAATGGCAGAGGTTAAAACAATCCCTGTCCAAACCCTCTCCCCCCAAAAAAAAAACCTCTCAAACCAGTATTAGCATGGGTCAGGGCCTTGATGTACTTTCTCCTGCGAAGGATGGGGAGAAGTCAGGACTTGCTTCTCTTCAGCACCCATGCTGCAGTAAAGCCTAGATTAGCACTTGTTTTTGCTGTTTTGTGCATTGACGCTGATATCCTGAGGTTGATTGCTGAATAATAAATGTATCTCGCTGTGAGGACGCTCCTTGGTTATTCTGTGAGCACAGCTGAGATCTCATGCCTTAGTTGGCATCCCTGTGCCTGGAGAGCATGAGATGCTTCTGGTTTCCCTCACCCCACACCTGTGAAGCTCCTGTGGGGCACTGTCATTCCCGATGCCATCCTGCACGCAGTTGTGTCCCTACCTTGCCAGAGTGCCACCGTAACTGGCAAGGTGCAGGAGTTTTTCCCGTAACGTGTTCTGATATTTTCCCATAACGTGTTCTGATATTTTCCCGCAACATATTCTGATATTTTCCCGTAACGTATTCTGATATTCTGTGAAATACACAGGTACTCGCTGTGTATTTCCATTTCTAAACCTAATGAATTAACTTTTGCTTGTGTATGATGTACAAAGCTGCGTCTGCCTCCAGCACTGCGATGTTTTGCAGTCCTGAGCAGCCAGCAGGTATCTGGATGCGTGGCCAAGGCTTTAGAGGTATTTGAATGTCTGGTTTCCAGAATTCTCAGGTCCGTTACAAAGCAGCGCTTGTTCCAAAGGCGCTGCCTCACCTAACCAGGGAGGCAGCCCACAGTGCCTGCAGCTGATGTCCAGCCCAGTCCTGCCAACCTGATCAGAGATCTACCCTCTCGGTATTGACAGCGAAGAGAGCTATCTGCTCAGGGTCACCCCAGTTAAAAAGGAGCTTGTGGACTCTGGACAATTGCCATTGTGCCCTTGAGCTGAGCAAAGTGCAGACGCCCCTGGTCGAAAGCAGAGGTCATGTAATTGCTCAGCCCCGAGCTGCTCTGGCGTCGCTGCCCAGCGAGAGAGGCCGTGCTTGAGGTGCCTGGCTCGGCACGGAGGCACCCGCGCTTCCCTCACCTGCTGCTGTGGTGCCGTCGCAGCGCTGCTTGCTGCATTGCTGTTGTCTTTGGTCCATCTCGGTGAGTGTCTAGTGGCCGTGGGGTCTCTTTGGGGTAAAGCTATATATATATCACTCATAGGAGCCTGTCTGCTTGCGTGCAGGATTAGGCACTGTCTCCCTGCCTTTTTGGTGCTCTAGTGCAATTTAGTACTGGCCTCCGTGCTGCAGCAATCTCTGACCCTCTCCTGGGAGTATTACAGGAGCAGGGATGCTGCTGTGCTGCTCCGAGGAAAGGCCCATAGCATGATACAGCTGGGCTGGCCCAACACTCCTCAGTCTGGAGACTCTTAAACCCTCCCCAAGCCAGACAAGCGGTGCTGCTTGAGTGGGGCTTTCCCTTTGTGTCTGACTGGCTCGGGGGGTTCCCACCAGCTCAGTGCTGGTCTGAGCTCTGCCTCTGCACCTCCGCCCGCGCTGGCTGCAGTCTCTGCCTGCTTCCCTCTCCTGTTTTATTTCAAATGAAGGCCTGTCTGGAGCGGAGGGTGGGAGAGGCACCTTTAGTCCATATGTGATTCAACATCTCCTTGGTAATAGCTACCCTTGCTTCCGTTTGCCACGCTAAGTGACATCCCCACTGTCCTGAGGTGGATTTCACTGGAGCTGAAAGCACCCGGTTTTGTGGGTGGTTGGCTTGTGTGGAACCTGCTCAGCTGGATCATTAAATGAGATGGGTTTCCTAAGTCATAGCTGTTCCCTGTGTCCAGACAAATTAGATTTGACATGAACTGAAGGTGCCAGGAAATGGTAGAACAAGTGATGAGGAACAAAGTTGGAATTGTGAGCGAAACGCTTCACTGGCAGAGAATAGTAAAATTGCATGTGGTGCTATGACGAGGGGTTTTCTTTCTTGCTGGATTTGTGTGTTGATCATGGGCAGGAGAGAAATGAGATTATTAGACTTAGAAATGGAAATGCTTTAGGAAAAGCCACTTAGCCTGCAGTTTTATGTATGTTAATACATCCTGACAGGTACGTGTAGAAGAAGAATCGGCGAGAAAGTGTGAAGTTGACATAATATTCCTACACAGGCTGGTAAATATAACAATTCCTGTTCCTCTACTGTATGTAGTTACACAATTCATCAGTGGCATTTGTTTCGGGAACAAATTTGTTTATTTCTGAGAGGAATGCTTAAATACATGTGTGTGGCTTCTACAGTGTCCTCTCGAGGACGGGGATCACCCCATGCCCACGCAGCAAGCCAGAGCAGCGATGTCCTCTCTGGGTGCAGAGCGGTAGCCTTGGCCTGCCATGATTTCTGCCTGTCTGGAACATCGTAGATAGATGTTGGCCACAGCCATGTAATCCGCAGCCAAGGAGTAAGAGCTGCTATCTGCTCGTGTCTGAAATCTGGCAGAGGTCTTTCTCTTGTCTTTGTAGTGGGTTTTCTTTAATGAGGTACGGCCGACACATTCCTCTAGAGCTATTAGTGTTTTAAGACTTAAAAGATTCTCCAAGATTGGCCTTGCACTTTTTTTTTTTTACCTGAGAAATAAGTCTCTGGTTTTCTCTAAGTTACTGTGTTTGTGTACCAGATGTGTGGATCTCGGGGCAGAACAAGAAGTCCCGCACACAAGAAGTGTCGTGGCAAAGCCTTGATCAGGTTGTCCTGTATGGGACTGATTTCCTTCAGCTGTTGGTGTGCCATGGGGAAATGATTACGGGAACATTTTGAAGCATGTTTGTTTAGGTATCATTCCCTGGCGTATGGAATTCTTTTCTCATCTTTTTCTCTTTTTTTCTTTTCCTGTGTTAAATTACATCAGATGTAATTTAACATGGAGGTTTTGGCTTTAGATCTGACATCTCCTCTGAGCTGCTTTTTGAACTTTCCCAAAGGCTGGTTCTTCTTCCTGGGCTGGCGTTTTCACCTTCACAGCCATTTGAGGAATTGATTTGTTTTTTCTTATAGCTGCCTTTTGTAAGCTTCTGTTGTTTTGGTGTATGTAAAAAGGAATTTTAAAAAAAAAAATCCTTTGAAAATTCAAAAAACGACAGCAAGTTTTGTAACCACAAGACGTGAAAGGCTCAGAGAGACAGAATTTGAACCATGTCTTTATGGACATACATTTTCCTTTGTGCCAAGGTTAATTTATACTGCTTCCAGGAACTCCAGTTGGGAGAAAAACATCAAAAAAAAGGTTCTGGATACAGAAAATACCCCATTTCTGTAGTCTCTTTTGCTACTTAATCTCTGGTTGGAGGCCCCTGGCCTGGAACACCCCGGCCATGGCTCCGGCTGTGCGGGGTGGTGGAGTTGGGCAGCCGGCAGCCCCCCGCCCTGACCCTGCAGCACCCTCCAGGCCTCTCTCCTGTTTGCTCTGTGGGGCTCCCCAGATCTCCGCAGAGCCTTGTTAACAGCGTGCGAGTGCGGCTTCATCAAGGCCCTTATTAGGGTCGCGCTGGCTTCATTAACTGAGTGAGAATTAATCACATTAAGATCCTAATTGGTTGGACTGCGAGGCTAATACAGTGCTGTATCGGTGACAGCATAGGGTTGCTTTTCTGGCCGCGTGGGAGGGTATGGACGGGCCTTGGCTGTGTGTGCCGTTTCAGCCGCAGCCAGGAGCTCGGCTGTGTAACGAATGCTGCTGTGACAGGTCCTGTCCTGCTCGCTGAGGTGTGGTTGACAGGAGCTAGCAGCTCTTGGCTGCTGGCTCCGTTGCCTAATCTCTGGTGACAGGGATGTCCAGGCAAGGTGGACACTGGGTAATTCAGGGCCTTGCTAGATAATCTGAAACCCTCTTGCCTTAACTGTCTTCTCTCCAAAACTCGGTAGGGGGAAGTGCTTGTGTTTTGCTCGCTCGGCTGATGCGATGGATGTCTCCTCTTTCCCCAGTTCCTGCGGAGCCGTGTGTGAGACGCTGCAGTCATGTCTGACTT
Source organism: Calonectris borealis (assembly GCF_964195595.1). NCBI lineage: Eukaryota > Metazoa > Chordata > Aves > Procellariiformes > Procellariidae > Calonectris > Calonectris borealis. Next base: position 6,002,204 of record NC_134330.1, on the reverse strand, counting down.
TGTAGAAAGTGAAGCAGAGGAGTCGGAGGAGGAGTACAACCAGGATGGGGAGGTTGTGCCCAGAGTAACCAAAAAGTTTGTAGAGGAAGATGAAGATGGTGAGTCTGCCTGTCCTGAGCTTGCTGAATTGTCTGTGTGCCTCGCTGCTTTATTTTACATCCCGTGACTCTGCAGATGGAGCAATAACTGTGCTATAATAGCATGGCCATCTGTAGTCAATAATCTCAGCTGCTTCCGTGCTTCCCTTCCTCAAAATGCCTAGGTGGTTTTTATATTTGGCAATAGAAAATACACTGCTTCACCCCCGTGGGACTTGCAGTCGCACAGTTTGATAGTAAACAGTAAAAGCAGAGGAATTCTCCCAGTGTGACCACTCCACCTGTTCCCTCTGCAGAGAGAGCGTGAGGCAAGAAGTGGGGTTCTGGCATGAGCAGCTGGCTGGTTCTGTGTCAGTAGAAGTGTTCAGTTAAAACTCTCTGCGTGGATAGTGTGAAAGCAGATGCCGTTTGCGCAGAGCCGAGAAGGAGTCTCGGCAGGTAACAAATGAGTACATGTCTAACACTTGCTGCTCTCCACCAGATGAGGAAGAGGAAGAGGAGAATCTTGATGATCAAGATGAGCAGGGGAATCTGAAAGGATTCATTAACGATGACGATGATGAGGAAGAGGAAGAGGAGGAAGAAGCCAGTGACTCTGGAGACTCTGAGGACGACGTTGGCCACAAAAAGAGAAAGCGCAGTAAGTTTTATCATGATTGTTCATAGCAGGCCACAGCGTAATGCTCTCTCACTGCCCTGCTGGAGAGCAGAGCTCTCCCTCTGCCCTGGGTGTCTGCATGGGCTGGGTAAGCTATACCCTTCTCACTCGTTGGTCAATTCCCAGACTAGTAAAGGGAGAGTGTAACTCGTCTCTGCTTTCTTCTCTTAGCTTTTGATGACCGCCTGGAGGATGATGATTTTGACCTCATTGAAGAGAACTTGGGCGTTAAAGTCAAAAGAGTGAGTTGTGTTCCCATGCTGCTGTTAATGGTGTGGTGTGTCTTAGCGCGAAGGAGGGTGGGCTCCTGCCTGGGGTGAGCGAGTAGTGCCTCCCGTCTGCTCCTGCCCTCTTGGAAAGGGAGAGCCGAGTGCTTGAAGGAAACAGGATCTCTTCCTGCCCAGGCAACTGGCTTCCTAGAGTTTGCAAAACACTTTCTTCTGGTTCTTAAAGTCTGCTGTACTCCTCCCTTCCCACCTCTGCAAGAGAGTCTCAGAGAAGCCCATCTTCCACTAACTTTTTCCTGCATGGTGCTAACCTCAAAGTCAGCGCAGGCTGTTATGGGCTCCAAAGCTCCTTCCGTAACAGTCGCTAGAGGCACATCAAGCCAGGCTAACACTGGTGGTGACGGCGTGCAAGTGACACAGGCCTGGACGCGGCGCAGTCCGCGGCAGGCAGTTACGTTGCGTACACACCGTGCTCAATGAGCACCTGCAGCGCAGCTCCCGAGGGGGTGGCTCTTCTCCCCCGTGTGCCTGTGCTGGGCTCCATCCTGCTCCCTCTCAGGTACCACCTGGGGAGCAGAGGAAGTGCAGTTCTGGCCTGGCAGGGACCACTCTGAGCTTGAGTGTCTGTGCCAGGAATTACGTGCACTAACAAGCCTTTTTGCTTACAGCAAAAATTCAGACGTGTGCGAAAAATGTCTGATGATGAGGATGACGAAGAGGAAGACTATGGAAAGGAAGAACATGAGAAGGAAGCCATTGCTGAAGAAATCTTTCAGGATGGTGAAGGCGAGGAGGGAGGGGAAGCTGTTGAAGCTCCTGTTGCTCCACCAGAAGAGGAAGAGGAGGAGGAGGAAGATGAATCTGGTGAGTATGGATGGTCAATTACATCTAAAGTTTGTCCTAGGATTAAAGCACAGGAATGAAGTTAAGACTTTCTCTGAGCTAGAAGTAACCAAAAGCTGTAGCCCTGTCGTGGTAAAGCTCTTGTTGGTCTGATTAGTACAATCTTTAGAATTAAACGTTTCTGGGTGGCCGGTTTAATTTGTCTGTCTAAACTGCTTTGTCCAGAAGCACATTACATGTGCTGAGGTGCTGAACATCTCTTCTAAGCTGCCTCCAAAATGAAAATGCTTCAAAGGAAGGAAGTCAAGGCACTCTTTAGTACCTAGTAGCACAACGCATGCCTGCCCTACTTCTCTTCAGCATCAGCCCGTCACCACTGCTAGTACCATATGGAAAGAGTTTCAAGAATTATTTCTGTTTACTGTCCAAAGCAGCAGGGCCTTTTCTGACTGCATTTTCAGTGCACTGAGCTGCAGATAGTTGCCAGATGGCTTTGCCTGTGTTTGGAAGTTTGTTCTAGCTTGTTATTGTGGTTCAGACTCCTGGAATGTCTGAGGTTGGTGTAGGAGATGCTGTGGGTAGCTGGGCAGACTGACAGCCAGCGGCAGCCTAAATCTGTGGTGGAGGCTTATAGTTGCACTGGCTGAGCTGAGCTTTGTCAGAGGTACCAGTTGAATATGCAAGTGTCCTCACCACTGAATTGCTTCTCAATGTCCAGACATCGATGACTTCATTGTGGATGACGATGGACAACCTCTGAAGAAGCCAAAATGGCGAAAGAAGCTCCCTGGATACACAGATGCGTAAGTATTGATTGGAAATTGGCCTGGAGCCTCGAAAACAGTGCTCAGCTTACTTGATTCTTGCAACGGCAGAGTGATTCAGCTTGTGGTTGGATACCGCTGGTCTCTTTCCCCAAAGCAACCTGGTAAATTTAAACATGGGGCTTTTAGCCTGTGATTTCTTAAAGGTCTGACTCCTTCCTTTCTCCCCTGGATTTTTTACAGGGATACCAAAACCAGTCCCTAAAGACAAGTATTTGCATGTAAAGCTCAAAGAGTTGTGTGCCTAGCCATGATTTTTTAGCCTAGGTGCAAAACTAAAGCTTAGACTTAGGTGCTCCGGCCACCTCTGTGTGGCTAGAAAGATATTCTGTGAACTGCACCATGGGACTGAACGATAGTTTTTGCCTTTCAGTGCTTTGCAGGAAGCCCAGGAAATCTTTGGTGTGGACTTCGACTATGATGAGTTTGAGAAGTACAATGAGTATGATGAGGAGATGGAGGAGGAATATGAGTATGAGGATGAAGAGGCCGAAGGGGAGACCCGTGTACGACCCAAAAAGACTGCCAAGAAGCGCGTCAGTCGGCGTAGCATCTTTGAGATGTACGAGCCCAGTGAGCTGGAAAGCAGTCACCTAACGGACCAGGACAATGAGATCCGCATGACAGACATGCCCGAGAGGTTCCAGGTGAGGGAAGAGGGTGCCGGTGTGCAGGCAGAAAGCATTTCAGCTCCCACCGAGCACAGCAGGCCTGGAACCTGCAGGCCAGCTTTCTCACCTGGCTGCTGGCTGGATTTTGGCATCTCTTTTCCCCCTCTTTGAAGATCCCACCTCTCAAATGTATAGACTGAAACTCCGCATGCAAACGTAACAGTGACATTGTGAACTGTTCTAGCTGTGTAAGCCCAGTTTTAGCACTGGTCATAGTTTCTCTTTGGCCACTGGGTGCCAGTGTTGCACTCCTGGGAGTGGTGCAGGGCTTCTGCTTTCCTGAGATGTCCTTTATGGGTGTTAGTAATCGCATGAGTTGTACCTCTGTATAGCAAGAGGTACAGTGCCAGAGAAGATGTGCCACAGTGCCAGAGAAGGTTTGCTGGGGTTTCTAGCTTACCCCTATGCCAGCCAGCATGTAACTGTCCTGTACAAGGTGGTTCTGTAACCCGCTTTAATCCAAGTGACTGGGACTTGCACTGCTCTCAATACGGAGTCGTGTTTGTGCTGCTAGGAATCATTCTGGTATCTCATATTTTTGTCTTAATTTTACCCTGTATTCAGATTTTCACTGAACAGTCCATCTCCCTTTAGTGTATGTTAATGTAATTCTGTGCAGAGGCTTGTTACCCTCCTTTCTAAAATGGGACGTATGAAGCTGCCAGCTTTTCAGAAAGACCTTTTTTCCCATGCCAGTGTGCACAGCACAAGGGAACGCTGTGTGTAACGTCTTCTGGCCATATGTGGCCTGTTCAGACATTTTGTCGTCTTCACGGATGTCAGTGATGATTAGAGCAGGCCTTCTGAAAGAGAATTGGCTGGGACTAAATGCCCAGAGAGGGTTTGGAGCTGCTTTATGTTCTGTTATTCTATGGCTGCAGCAAGAAAAGTGATAACAAGGCTAGAACAGGCACAGATAGATTGGAACAGAGGATGTAGCTGCAGAGGGTTTGGGAGTCTGGTAGGAAGTGGGGGTACCCTGACTTGATCATCATGGAAGATTTCGCACCATTGCAGGCCTTTCCACAAGCCTTTGACAGAATTGTTAGCTGCCTTTACCTAGCGTAAAACTGATGCAGGTTTCCTGCATGCTCAGAAGATGCAGACATTGAAGCGCTATCCCCAGCAAAGCCCTGCGGGTCTGGGAGGTACTGAGACCCCATAAGCAACCTGCAGCCCAAAACAATAATTTCCAAGCTTCTTGAAGATGAGGTAGCACAAGCCCTGGTGTTGCACATGCCTCTGCTCATCCTGTTGTCTTTTCACAGTTGCGATCCATCCCGGTGAAGAGTGCTGAAGATGATGAGCTGGAGGAAGAAGCTGACTGGATTTACAGGAACGCATTTGCGACACCCACCATCTCCTTGCAGGTAAAGGACAATACCTGGGACTTCTGTCCTAAGAGAACTTGAAAGTGCTGCAGATTTCCAGCCTGGAGACATTGTTCCAAGAGTCTGCTCAGAGGAATGCGGTGCCCAATATACTTTTCTTTCTGGTTTTCTGGTTTTGAGCAGGTCGTTTAACATGCATATGTCTTCATTTTCACATCCATAAAACAGGACAAAAAAGAACACAGAGAAGTTGCAGGAATAATTGTCAAGAACGATTGAAAGATCTCTGAGCTAAACTAGTATTAGCCATGATCTGCTTTTACCATCAGTTTCCTTGGCCAGATGCTGCTTCTTCATTTTCTTTTAAGCCAGTCAGGGCTAGGATGCTTTTCTGTGGTCTAAAATCAGAGTGTGTAGCTAAGCCTGCATTCCCAGCTAACAAAAGGACCCCTGTTTTTGGTCTTTTGGGGGTCAGCTCAGGAATGCGATCAATACAATGTGTTTCTGCTTTTAGGAAAGTTCTGACTACCTCGACCGTGGACAAGCCAGCAGCAGCTTCAGCCGCAAGGGGCCCAGCACCATCCAGAAGATTAAAGAAGCCCTGAATTTCATGAGAAATCAACATTTTGAGGTAATTCGCAACTCGGCTTCATTGCCAAGATAAGGTCTGAGTTGCTGTCTCCTTATCCTGTCTCCTAATCCCCTCCTGAGGATTAGCAGAGGGGCTGCTGGAAACATTTAGGGCAGCAAACTAGAAGGGGCTGAGGTACCATACCTGGTTGCCTCTCCTGTGACAAAAGGGTGCTTCATTGGAAAGTGCAGCTCATCTTATGTGAGCTGTGGCAACGCAGGTTTTTAAGGTCTGTTTGATGGGGCTGCTATCATTGTATTTCCCTGATCCTGGACAAATTGATGCTAAATGAGGTGGAGGATTTTCAAGAGTCTCTTGAGCCTTGCTTGGTCCATTCAACCTATTCTCTGGGGTGTTGCCTGATGTTGCAGAAGCTTTTTGGAATATGTGATGTATTCTTTGGTGGAACAGTCTTAAGAGCTGGGGCATGGCTTGGTACATCTCCCACACTGCTGCCCCATTAGCTTGTCCTCCCACGTGGAACAGGAGCATTCTCTGGACTCCTGGCTGCCAGGAACAGCCTGGTCTTCTGCATGGTGGTGATGAGTCTCGTGTTTCTGACCCAGGTCCCATTCATCGCCTTCTACAGAAAGGAGTATGTGGAGCCAGAGCTGCATATCAATGACCTGTGGAGGGTCTGGCAGTGGGATGAGAAGGTGAGGATTGTTTTCACTGCTTGTTATCCATCAACATTTAACATGTCTTCCCACCTAGCCTGATACTTTCAGCAGATTTTGTTTTGGCTGCGGAGGCCTTGTGTGCTTTTTTTACCCATGTTTTTTTTGCATGTTTGCTATCATGTGGTGGTAAAGGGTTATCTGACAAAAGAGGGTTCAAAACGGTCCTTCCCCTTCACCGAGTTCCTTTTGTGTAGCGACCTTTCCTGCAAGGAGCGCATGTTCCTTCTCTGCTATCAAGTAGATCCAAACCTGATTGTTTTTCCCTCCCCCCGCCCCGTTAATACAATCCACCTCTGAGATGAGACCTGCCACGTGTGTCACATCTGGGCTTGGCTGTGGATGAAGATTTTGATGATTATTTTTATATGACAAATATCCCAAGATCCTGGGAGCCCCTGTTTGGGAAGGGAGGAGACAGATGTGACACACTGCTATGGTGCATTTCACTGGAAGTCTTTGTTCTCATATTAGTGGACCCAGCTGAAGATCCGCAAGCAGAACCTGACACGTCTGTTTGAGAAGATGCAGGCCTATCAGTACGAACAAATCTCTGCTGACCCAGACAAGCCCTTGGCTGATGGAATAAGGGCCCTGGATACTACTGACATGGAGAGGTATGGTGCCATGGTGCCATTCATTCCTAAACAACTTAAAATGCGCGTTAACTTGCCCAAACAGCACAGGCTCTCTGGCCACTGCAGCGTATTGACTTTAGCCTCCCCACAAAGCCAGTAATGAGAAATATTTATAGCACTGCCTCTGCCTGACCCGTACCAGAGCAGGTTCCTTGAGTGCTCTGACCACGGCACAGCTGCAAGCAGGGTGTAACATGCTGGCTTTGCATGCCGTAGGCTGAAGGACGTGCAGTCCATGGACGAGCTGAAGGACGTGTATAATCACTTCCTGCTGTACTATGGGCGAGACATCCCCAAGATGCAGAATGCTGCCAAGGCTGCTCGAAAGAAGCAAAAACGTATCCGAGAGGATGGTGAAGAGGAGGAAGGTTTGTCTCCAAACTTGATAGTCTCCTAATTGTGGGCTGTTTGAAAATCCTGGTTCAAAAGAGTAGTAAAAAAGTTTGTTGAAAAGCCCATTTATTTGCACAGAGCATCTCTGCTCTTTGCTTCTATCTCAAGTTAGTCCCAGGTCTTTCAGGCATCTCTGAAATTGCTTAAAGTTTGCCACACCAGGTGCTTTTCCGATGGGCTGAATACCACCCCTCATGGCAGGGGCCAAAGCCAGGATCAGCCACCTTGGTGTGTGTTTTAATGTGCAGCCCAGAGATACTGCTATTAAAACTGCAAAAGAGTGAAACTGAAGAGAAGGTGACATTTTCAGGGTGTTTTTCTAACCCTGAGTAATTTTAAGGCTACTGTGACCTTTGAGATGCATTTGTGGAATTTAGGGACTCTGTTGCGCAATGTAGGTTGTATTTAATTCCTTTGCTGTCCTTCTGACACCCTGCAGCTGTCTGGATGCCTCTGTAAAGAGAGCTTGCTAAACATATCCTTCCCGTAGGTGAAGGAGAGGATGCAGAAGATGATGAGCAGAAAGGGCCTGAGCTGAAGCAGGCTTCCCGTCGGGATATGTACACCATCTGTCAAACAGCTGGGCTGGGTAAGGGCTGTGCTCTGTCACGCTGAGCTTGCAGTGGCCTAGCCCACGTGCTCTTCTGCGTGGTGTGGCTTACCTGTGGAAGGAGGACTGGTAGTTTTGCTCAGTATAACCTACAGTACCCTTGTCCTCATTGGTTTTGTGGGGTTTTTTTTCCAGATGGCCTGGCTAAGAAGTTTGGTCTGACACCTGAGCAGTTTGGAGAGAATCTCCGAGACAGTTACCAGCGTCACGAGACAGAGCAGTTCCCTGCAGAGCCCCTGGAGCTGGCCAAGGATTATGTGTGTAGGTCAGTGTGGGGGGATCTTCGTTGAGGTTCTGCAAATGTGACACGGGGGAGGGGATCTGGGGACATTCTCAAGTCCTACGCCTTCAAACTGCCTTTTTGCTTTTAGTCAATTCCCAAGCCCTGAAGCAGTGCTGGAAGGAGCCCGGTACATGGTGGCTTTGCAGATAGCCAGGGAGCCTTTGGTCAGACAGGTCCTGAGACAGACTTTCCAAGAAAGAGCTAAAATCAACATTTCACCAACCAAAAAAGGGAAGAAGGTAAGGAAGGGAGCTCTGACTCTGTGGGTCAACTCAGGGGAGGATCTAAATAACATAAAAATGCTCATTTTTGCATCTGAAAACTTCTCCCGCATCAGTGGCAACTCTGAATAAATCTTAGAGCAGCACGTGAGCTGGGCTGTTGCAGAGGCCAGCTCAGCAGCATGCTGCATTTTTAGTCTCAGCGTCTCATCAGACCTGATTCTTGCTGTTGAGATGTTGCCTTCAATTGTTGGAACAGTCTCTGTTTCTCTGGGACTGGGAATGAATTCCACTGTGTCCTGCTGGGGAAGGAAATGCAGACTGGCAGGCATGGGGGTGAGGGGGTATTGAATAAAAACCGTTGTCTGCTATGGTGTACAGAAGGGTCTTTCTTCATGAGTGCCCTGCGTGCATGCTGACTGTCTCTCCTCTCTCCCAGGATGTTGATGAAGCCCACTACGCCTATTCCTTTAAGTACTTGAAGAACAAGCCTGTGAAGGAGCTGCGAGATGACCAGTTCCTGAAAATGAGCCTGGCAGAGGAGGAGGCATTGCTGACTATAGATATCAGCATTGACATGAAAGGAGTGGAGGGGTGAGTCCTCACTGGCTGTGCCATCCGTGCCTTGGCAGAGCTCGTTCATCCAGTGCTGCCATGCTGTTAGAGCTCCTCTGTAACCCAAACTGCTCCTGGAAGCCATGGCCTGGTTGGTTTCCTGCACCTTAAAGCCAAGCAGCCTCTCAGGATCTTGCTTTTTTCTTCATCTTAGTGAAAACTTCAGCAGACATCTGGCTTATTCATTTGAAGGCAAACTCTGAAGCCTTTAGGATTTTTGCGAAAGATGATGCTTGTTTCCCAGCCACCCTCACTGTGTGGCTCCTTGGTTCCTTCCCCGCACATCTGAGTAGCCACACTGTGCAATATGGGTGTGCTGGAGTGGCTGTGGGCTGCCCCGTGTTGCACTGGTCAGGCCTCTCTGTGCTGCCAGCATGGCGTATAGCTGCAATTGTCTAGCAGCATAGTTTTTGCAGTTAAAGGAGTGTTTGATGGGAGGATTGGCTCTTCTCTAAATTCTCCAGGCAGCTCCCTGAATCTGCCAGTGGTGGTGTCAGTGCAGGTGTTTGGAGCCCTTCAGTATCTCCTCCTCTCATTTCTTGCAGTTATGGTAGCGACCAGACATACTTTGAGGAAATCAAACAGTTCTATTATCGGGATGAGTTCAGCCACCAGGTGCAGGAGTGGAATCGGCAGCGTACGATGGCCATTGAGCGGTCCCTCAACCAGTTCCTCTACGTGCAGATGGCTAAAGAGTTGAAGAACAAGCTGTTGGTGGAGGCCAAGGAGTATGTCCTCAAGGTGAGATGGGTTACAAATGCTAACAGTCCTGCAGCATACTGGGGAGAGCTACTGACAGGCCATACACAGGCATTTGGGAAGGAGGAGGGGGCAGGCAGGGGTCTGAATGTGGTTCTTTCCCAAAGAAGGAGAGAAAAGCAGATATCTCGGTGGGAGGGAAGATGGGCTCCATGGTTCTGGAGAGCTGGTCCCAATCCTGACAGAATATACTGTCTTGCTGCCTTGAGCAGTCCATGACCTTCCCTCCGGAGAAGGCTGTGCCAAAGCACCTGCAGTGGATTTTCTCACTCCTCTCTCCTGTTCTCTGTTCTACCAGGCTTGCAGCCGGAAGCTGTACAACTGGCTAAAAGTAGCTTCATACCGTCCCGATCAGCAAGTGGAGGAAGATGATGATTTCATGGATGAAAACCAAGGGAAGGGGATTCGGGTGCTAGGCATTGCATTTTCCTCAGCCAGGTAGGAGGAAAGGAATTGCCTCTGGATCCATGTTCAGCTTTAGCAGTCCTCCATGTCTGAGTGATCTCTGTTTCGCAGGGACCACCCTGTGTTTTGCGCCCTTGTTAATGGAGAGGGTGAGGTTACAGACTTCCTCCGATTGCCACATTTCACAAAGAGAAGGAACGCCTGGCGTGAGGAAGAGAGGGAAAAGAAGGTGAGCCTTGGTGCAACTATTGTCGTCGAGACGAATATCTGCACGTTGCTTTTGGTACCCTGCCATCCACTGTGGGCTGGAGAGGAATAGTCAGGCTGAAGACAGCTCAGGCCTTGTCACTTTGGCATGCAAAAATACTGCCTTTTCCCACCCAGTAATTATTCTGGCAGAACCGTTGCTTCCAGTTAGATTCCAGTTCATCTCTTATGCTCCTCTTACGGGGAGTGGCAGGGCCTTGGCATTCCTGAGTTCTGCTGGTTGGGAGTTTGTGAGCTTCTGCGGTCCCAGCCACAGAAATTTTCTCCCCTTTCCGTGATCATATTATAATAGCGAGAGGCTGTGGGACCTCCTGGAGCTTGCGGCAGGCTTTTGACTTCCATTCCCTACTTGCACTGATTTCCTGTAACAACAGAGCATGATGCCATCAGTCTTTCCTCTGCAGAGCCTTCCAGTTTGTCCTTACAGTAGTAAGGAGCTGCGAAGCCTGCCTGTGGAAAAGGCATTTAGCCATGTTCATGTCACGGTGGCAAATCAGGGTGGCAGTGGGGGAGGATTTGCCCTATGAAATAGGAACCCAGGACAGGTAGCTAGCTCAGTACAGAAATGCTCTAGCTTTTCTACTCTGACCTGTCTTACTTTCCTTTCCAGGCCCAGGATATTGAAACCTTGAAAAAATTCCTCCTGAACAAGAAGCCTCATGTGGTGACAATTGCAGGCGAGAACAGGTCAGTCTTTGTGTTCCTTCTGCTTCCCAGTCTCTTTGCAGTCCTTTCCTCATGCCTGTCCACATCTCACTGTTTCTGTCCATGGTGTGAGGTAACTCACTGGGGTTATCTCCTTAAGTAATTCCAGGACCCAACTTTGTACTCTCCCCTCAATCCCCTTGACCGTCTATTCCTAGGGATGCTCAAATGCTGATGGAGGATGTAAAGAGAATTGTTCATGAGCTGGATCAAGGGCAGCAGCTGTCCTCTATCGGAGTGGAGCTGGTGGACAATGAACTGGCCATCCTCTACATGAACAGCAAGAAGTCTGAGGTGAACCTTCTGTTATTCCAGCTATCCCTTAGCCTGTCGTTCATTTGTGCTGTCTCATCCTCCGTTTGTTGTGCTGGCCCTGCCTTCTGTCATCCGCTGCCTCATGTAATCCATCTAGATAGTGATGTACTGACCTTTAGGTCAAGGCAAAACTTCTTATTTAGGCTTCCCTGAAGAGATCAGCACCAGCAGATGTACAAAGTAGATATTGATATAGTCTGAAATGAATCTTGCTCAGCTGAGTGGATGGGGTTATTTTATTCCTAGTTGCAGCAGAGTTCCTGGGAGCCTTTGACCTCAGCTCTCCTTGCCCTGAGCACCAAATGCTTGTTCCAGTCCCTGTGTGATGTGTCTTTGCTACTGGCACTACAAAGTGTGAAAACACCATCAGGGTTTTCCCTGATTCTCTGACCTCTTGCAGAATGAGTTCCGGGATTACCCACCTCTGCTGCGTCAAGCTGTCTCCCTTGCTCGCCGCATTCAGGACCCCCTCATAGAGTTCGCCCAGGTCTGCAGCTCCGATGAGGATATTCTCTGCCTAAAACTCCACCCTCTGCAGGTAACTTTGCCTTGTGGGATCCTTCTCTGCAAGAGAACGTGGCCTGGGAGGCCTGGGACAGTTTGCTGTCAAAGAAAAGTATTCCAAGCTGAACCAGTGCAAGTTCTGCCTGTTCTATACCATATTCAGGCTACAGAGCACCTTTTTTTTTTTTTTGCCTGCCTTTCGGCTGTTCTCAGTGAGATGCAATACAGCTCCTGAGAGTCTGTTGCGTTTGGCTCAGCTTGCTTATGGCAGTGTTGCACGCATCTCCTTGCGAGGCTAACGCCTCTTCTTTCTGTCAGGAGCACGTGGTGAAGGAGGAACTGCTGAATGCTCTCTACTGCGAATTCATAAACCGTGTGAACGAGGTGGGAGTGGATGTCAATCGGGCGATTGCTCACCCTCACAGCCAGGCTTTGCTGCAGTATGTGTGTGGCCTGGGACCACGCAAAGGCACTCATCTGCTAAAGGTAAGGAGGCTTCTGTCCCTGCCCTCAAAAACAATGCATCGCCCATAACGTGCGAGTTGGCCTGATGGCAGTGCTGTTACGAGCTGAATCAGGGTCCCGTGTGCCAGATGCAGCTGACAGCTCCATTGACGTGTGTTTTAGTGCGTGTGTTATCTCACTGCGCCTAACCCTGAAGCTGTGCGTGGACTTACGTCCTTGATAGACCCGAGCAACTCGGTGGATCTGTCAGTCCTAGCTAGCTCCTGAACCTACAGGAACTAACAGTATCAAGACGCCTCCGTACTGTAGAAAACACAAGGCAAAAAGCCAACGCTTTTCCTGAGAGTTGGAGCTGTTCCATGTGGAGTCATCTCCTTTCATACAATGTTGAGACACAGGCAGGGGCAACAATTTATGAGCTGTGATGGGCTTGATTATGTCAGATGCTTTGAACACTGCAGTGTCCGGCGTGAGTCCTCTGCTTTTCCGGGGAAACCCTTGTGTTTGAATAGCAGGGTTTATACTATCACCCCTTTCTCCAGATCTTAAAACAAAACAACACGCGTCTGGAGAACAGGACCCAGCTGGTTACGATGTGTCACATGGGACCCAAAGTGTTTATCAACTGTGCTGGCTTCATCAAAATTGACACAGCGTCACTGGGCGACAGGTGAGTATTGGGTTGCGTTCAGTGTCATACAGGGTATGGAGTTAGCATGAGCGACAGGCTGAAGCAGTCCTATTCCGTGGAGTCCGTGTTCCCAGGAGTTTCTGTGTGGCCCTTCTGATCACTGGCCAAGTTCAGATATTGCTGATTATTAATCTGATTCTTAAGGGCAGCTAAACTTGCACAGCAATGTGAGCTGCAGAACATTAATTATATAGCTTGATATGGTTTGAAAGACCCTTTGTGGTCAAGAGGAACTAAACTAAAAACAGTTGTTCCCTAACATAGTCGTCACGCATGTCCGTCAGTAACCCGTGTGTACTTCTGCTTAGTTTCTGCCTACTCCTACCTCAGTGTTCTATTTTTCAAAAGTTTCAAACTTGAGGCGTAACTCAGCAATTTAGCTTTCTCTTAAACTAGTAGCAATACTGGGAAGTTTGTAGAGCATTAGGTTACTGGTAACTAAACAAGAGATGTGTGTTTGGAGGACAGTGGTAACCTAGTTTCTAAACCTCTAGCTGACTGCCTTGCACAGAAGGGACACTTGCTGGAAATGTGCTTTCTCTAGGGCTGGCACAGTATCTTTCTTGCCTTTGAAAATCAGTCTGAGAAAGGACACCTGGCTGAATCCTTACGCTGAGTGATCTGACCCCGCTAGGTGCCTGGTTCTTGCAGGATACAAATCCCAGACTTGCAGGGGGCAAAGTGTAGATTCCTCCAAACAGCTGAATGCAGATGGCTGCACTGCCAGTTGGCAACATTTAATTTGTATGAGGAGAGAAACTGTGAAGAGCTGTGTGCTCATAGAGCAGCTATAGCACACAGAGTGATCAAATCTAGATAGCATCCAAAATTCCTGGCTGTATCTTTGCAGTGCAGGAGCTGCAGACTGGAATTTGTCATGTCTTGCCTTGGCTCCTGTTGATTTAGCAATGAAGAATTCATTGTGTCCTTGCTAGAGTAGTTTGTTCCACTGAGGACAGCAGTGGCAAGCAGCCGCACAGCCAACAGCGGTGCTCAACAGCGTGATTTATTATTGAGCTGAAGGAGGTGACTCTGGAACCCTACAGAGTCCTTATCTGAACATTGCTTTGGTTTTATTTCAGTACTGATTCCTACATCGAAGTCCTAGATGGGTCTAGGGTCCATCCTGAAACCTATGAATGGGCAAGAAAAATGGCAGTGGATGCCTTAGAATACGATGAGTCGGCGGAGGACGCTAATCCCGCAGGAGCTCTAGAGGAGATCTTAGAAAATCCCGAGCGCCTGAAAGACCTGGACCTCGATGCCTTTGCTGAAGAACTGGAAAGACAGGTGTGCTGGGGGTTCCTGGTGCTGAGAAACAGAGGGGAAGCTCTGCTGTCCAGCTCAGTTTCTTATGTTTTATTGCTGGTAACCCTTATCCTTTTTAGGTGCTGAGCATTTAGCGGTTGCTGTTGTAAAATGCATAAACAGCCATGATGAGTATTCAAGTGTCTGCCAATGGCATGTAGTAAATACTTACGGAAAGTACACTTGGGGCAGAGGGAGGAAGGAGGCAGGAGACAGTAATTAGACAGTTTAAGCTGTTCTCCCTGAAATTATCTAACTTTTTTCTGAATGTATTGGTACTTTTGACCTCCTCAACATCCCGTGACTGAGTTCCACAGTTTGATGGTACCCTGTGTATTCCTCTTTTTTAAATTTCCTGTTTGATAAGTTCCTTGAGTTCTTCCGTAACTTATACTGGATTCCCTACTCACCTCCTTCCTGCTGCTCATGGCTTTATAACCTTTGAATACCACACAGGGCTACGGTGACAAGCATATCACTTTATATGACATTCGAGCTGAACTAAGCTGCAGGTACAAGGACCTGAGAACCCCATACCGTTCTCCAAACACAGAAGAGGTCTTCAACATGCTGACCAAAGAAACTCCAGAGACTTTTTATATAGGTACATCCCTGTTTACGTCCCTGGTTTTTGTCATCCTAAGTTGACTAAGGATGTGTAAAGGTGGGGCAGAGGGGTCTTGGTGAGGATGATGTTGGGACGGTGCTATGGTTGCATGTATGTGAAGCAGCTTTTCAAGTACCTGGGTAGTCTCCTAACACCTTCATGCACAACTACCTTAGATGGAGGGAACTGCCCAGCCCTGCAGTTGGCTTTCAGTTTTTCATTCTCTCCTCCTCCTCTCCCATCACACCACAGGTAAAATGATCATCTGCAATGTGACTGGGATAGCCCACAGGCGACCGCAAGGAGAAAGCTACGACCAGGCAATACGGAACGATGAAACTGGCCTTTGGCAGTGTCCTTTCTGTCAGCAGGATAACTTTCCAGAGCTCAGTGAGGTGGGGCTGCTTCTCCTAATGGACCTGCCTTTGTCAGGAGTCTGCTATTGGCAGGCTTGAGCGTTTTGTAGGGTTCTTGGGAGACAAGGTATCAGAGCCAAGATTGTGTCTGCAGTGCCCCAGGATCCCAGCCTGAATGTGGCCTTTGGCTGCAAATATAACCTGTTCCACTTTTGACTAATTGCTTCAGTATAGATTTGAAGCTATCCTTTATGGCTACATTATGGATTTTAGTGAACTGGACTAGGAGTGAAATGGACCTGGGGCTAAGCTGACCAGTTCTTTGCAAATACATAAAGCAGGCTTGTTTGTGGTCTAGGATTGTGTTTTACGCAGAAAAACTGCCCGTGACACTGAGAACAGAAGGTTGTTCTGCCACCTTCTCAATTTTAAGAACTTATCTGGACTCCCTGCTGCTTAATGCAGCTGTACTTTAGGTCTCTTCTAAACACTGCTGAATTCCATCCTTGGTAATCCGTGACTTTAAAACCCTATAGCGTTCATTAGAAACCAGCCCTAGCTGCAGGCTTGTGGTCAGGGTCTAAAAATATTCTGACATTCCTGGTTGCAAAGCTCCATAAGCTGAGCAGAACCACAGATTGCATTGCTGGGTAGCATTCATTGAAGTCCTCTGTCCCCTGCCCTTCCACATGTCTCTGCTGGCTGCACCAGTTTGCTGACACAGCTTTTAGACTTTCTTGAGTGTGAGCTGCCGGGGCTATTTTGTTTCCATGCTGAATGACTTTTTCCTTTTGCCTTGCTCAAGGTTTGGAACCACTTTGACAGCGGTTCCTGCCCAGGTCAGGCCATTGGAGTGAAGACACGTCTGGATAATGGTGTCGCTGGCTTCATCCCAACAAAATTTCTTAGTGATAAGGTGGTCAAGCGGCCAGAAGAAAGGGTGAAGGTATGAAAGCAGTGGATTTGCACATGTCCAGCAAGAGCTGGAAAAGCCTGGAGCCAATACCAAAGATTCAGAGTTTGCTTAATAACACTGTTCCCTAGATGACTTTTCAAACCTTATTTTCATTTAA
Source organism: Calonectris borealis (assembly GCF_964195595.1). NCBI lineage: Eukaryota > Metazoa > Chordata > Aves > Procellariiformes > Procellariidae > Calonectris > Calonectris borealis. The sequence continues at coordinate 5,986,029 of NC_134330.1, read as the reverse complement.
GAACTTTAAATGAGCAGCAAGTTCAGGTTCTGGTTAGTGTCCTTCTCCCACAGTGCAAATCTCTCTTGGCAGCTGGTGGAAACCATGTTAATCAGTTAACATGTTGCACTGCAGGAGGATTTATTATAGTCTGGCTAAAGTCTGGGTTTAGGAGACCAGAAGGCATTCTAATGCAGAGCTGCCCTTTGTTTCTGGCTTTCTAAAGAGTTTGCAGAACTGCTTTTAGATATGCAAGGGTCGCTTTCCCTCTCTCATAGCTTTTTCTTCTGTCTCAATTCATTTGTGGAGGTCATTAGAGTTACTGGTCTTGCTCAGGACAGGGATTGGGCTTCTGAAAGAAAGAGAATCACGTATTTTTATCACATGGTAAAATAGAGGTTTAATATCTTTGCTGTCTTTTGGGGTCCCCCTGACAGTCCATGCAGGTGATGGATAATCCTGTAAGCCCAGAGGTCTTTTAGCATTTCTTTAAAGAGTCGTTAACTTCAGCACGGTTAACTGGACCAAGACATTGCAGGTTTTGTGGTGGTATTTTCTGTTTCCCATTTTATTAGAGCAGTCCTTTGGGTGTCTTCCACTCTGTTTCTGAACAGAATTAACTCCTTTCTTGCACATCTTGAAGTCCAGTTTTGCTGCTCCCATTGTTAAAGATATGTAAAATAGCAAACTTAATTGTCTTCAGCCTCCAAACATGCAGTTTGCTGTGTGCTATAGAGCATAGGTAGTAGACGTGCTGGAGGACTGCCCATTTTTCCTGTAATCTGTTTTGATTCTAGTCATCTTGGGGATCAGCTGATTTTCGGTTCGTATGGAAGGATCACTTTTAAACGTTATGTCAGTCTGAAGTATGCGAGGTAATTCGTACCTCGTTATTGGCAGCGTGACCCCGCACCGATTGCTCTGTAGCGCAGGGAGGCTGGCCAAACCTGCTGATCAGCTTTGCCTGCCCCTCACCTGTAGGTGGGAATGACCGTTCACTGCAGGATTATGAAGATCGACATTGAGAAGTTCAGTGCAGACCTGACCTGCAGGACCTCGGACCTGATGGATAAGAACAATGAGTGGAAACTGCCTAAAGACACCTACTACGACTTTGACTCTGAGGCAGCAGATCACAAACAGGAAGAAGACCTGAAAAGAAAGCAGCAGCGGACAAGTGAGTCTCTTAATTTTTCTCTGCCTTGTAATGCCAGCCTTCCCAGGGTGCTTCAGGAGAATAAGCACAATTAGACATACAGTTGCAATAAAGCAGTTCCTCTTGGAAGCCTAAACACTCTGCTTTGTCCCCTAGCGTACATCAAGAGAGTAATTGCTCACCCATCATTCCACAACATTAGCTTCAAGCAAGCTGAGAAGATGATGGAGACCATGGACCAAGGGGATGTGATTATTCGGCCAAGTAGCAAAGGGGAGAACCACCTGACTGTCACCTGGAAGGTGAACGATGGGATTTACCAGCATGTGGATGTCCGAGAAGAGGGCAAGGAGAATGCGTTCAGCCTGGGCTCCACGCTTTGGATTAACACAGAGGTAAGAGCCCTGCAGAGCATGCCTGGGAAGGAGTTGCTGGGGAAGGAGAAGTACCTATTTGGCAGGGACAGGGTGGCACAGCTGCTTTCAGATTGTTGGAGAGTAACTTCCGTTGCAGTTCTCCAGATTCTTAGACAATACTCAGCTCTTCTTCCCCCCCCCCGCCCCAAAAGCATCCAGCCGTGCTGTGCAGAATGTATGACTGAGAGCTGTATACTAGAATAAGAGTTCCTCATCATGCACCCTAAATACCTCTTTAAATGCGTTTGTTCAAAGGAGTTTGAAGACCTGGATGAAATTGTTGCTCGCTATGTCCAGCCAATGGCTTCTTTTGCCAGAGACCTGTTGAATCACAAATACTATCAGGACTGCAATGGTGGAGACAAGAAGGTAAGCCTGTCCTGGATGTGGTAGCTTCTGTAGGAGATACACGAGCATTATATAAATTTCTTTGTCTCAGGACAGATCTTAAACTCTTTGCGTCTGGCATGAGCTGCTGCTGATCTTCCTCTTGTCGCTTGGGGCTTGGCAGTCACTTGCCAGCTGTAGATGTCAGGGGGATTCTGTCTGGGAGCAGTGGAGTTAGGACAGCAATGGGAGTATGGTGTGCTGTAGTGGTGTGCCAGAGCAGCAAAGGGTTGCCCTATCAGCAAATATCACTGAAAGCAGAGTAATTGGCTTTCTGTGACCTGGTGACATTTGTGCACCAATGCTGTGCAGAAACGCTGCAGTTGGTTGTCCTTGTTGGATTGCTAGCATCAGGGCTGGGCGGAAAAAGGGCTGATCGCAGCATGGAGGGAGATATTCGTAGGCTCTGTGTGTTGCTAAAAATGTAGGCTTGAGCATTTCTCTTCCTCTCTCTCTCTCTCTAATTAGAAGCTGGAAGAGCTGCTGATAAAGACCAAGAAAGAGAAGCCAACATTTATTCCCTACTTTATTAGTGCCTGTAAAGATCTACCTGGCAAATTCCTCTTGGGATATCAGCCTCGAGGCAAACCAAGGTAAGTGAGAGGCAAGCCCAGCAGCTGCAGCTGAGTACTCGGTACCACACCTCAACTTATTGCTGCCAGTTTCTCTTCCAGCTCTGTCAGTATCCCCATAAGTCAGGCCTCCCCTTACCCAGGGTTTGGCTCCCTGACAATAGAGGACCCATGTCTAGCAGTAAATCTCACCCAGGAGACTCCTGTGTTTCTAACCAGCTGGGTGCTACAAGCAGTACTGCCCTGTGCAGGGGATGTCACTGGGGTATAGGGCAGTGATTGATAGATTTTTGCATGGAAAGGCATGGTATTTTGGAGCAATTGTTTGAAAACAAAGTGAAGGTGTCTTCGGTAGGTCTATCTGTTCATTATTGGCACGGCCATTGCCTGAGTTTGTAGGCCTTGCCTGTTCTGACTGAGACCTGTTAGTGTGAGGGTACTGTACAGTGGCAGCTATGGCTCTGAAGCAGCCTGTCATCTCTTGTGCTCTCCTGCATTCACTGCTCCTCGCAGGATAGAGTATGTGACAGTGACGCCAGAAGGATTCCGCTACCGGGGCCAGGTCTTCCCTACCGTGAACGGACTCTTCCGATGGTTTAAGGATCATTATCAGGACCCTGTTCCAGGTGAGCATCCCAAAACCTGAATGCCTCGGCTGTTTGTTCCCTGGCTGTCACACAGTAGGGGTAGTTAGTAAAGGACAATTTCATGTTCTTTGTCCCTGAAATGTGTCCATGGATTTACTATATGTGGGAAGTTTCAAAGCAATGCTTAAGTGTTTGGCTTCCAGGGACCCATTGAGAACTCTCCTGAGAGTTAATCTTTCAGCCAGGTGGGCAATGCAGCAAAAGCTGGGCTTGTCCCTTTCCCTTAGCCTTCCCCACCTCATACACCATTCCCTGGAAAAATAGCATCTTGCCGGTACAAGTGTTGCCTGCATTTTCTCAAATCCTGAGCTTCAGGCCAATAGCAGCTCTTCTGGAGAACTAATCTCTCTCTCTTGGTTTATACTTTATGCAGGTATTACCCCCAGCAGTAGCAGTCGGACCAGGACTCCCGCCTCCATTAATGCTACTCCGGCTAACATTAACCTGGCAGGTCAGTGCAGGCGTTTCCTGGTTGGAATCGGGATGCGAGCTCCTTTTCCAGGCTCCACTTTGTCTAACATGATGGGTCTTTCTTGCAGACCTGACCCGTGCAGTGAACGCTCTACCGCAGAACATGACCTCCCAGATGTTCAATGCCATCGCCGCTGTGACAGGCCAGGGACAGAACCCAAATGCCACCCCTGCGCAGTGGGCAAACAGTCAGTACGGCTATGGAGGCAGCGGAGGCGGCAGCAGCGCGTACCACGTAGGTGTCACTTAAGTTTCTGAGAGAAGGTGCTGCGTGGCTTCTCCTTGCTGCTAGAAACCATCCCGTGGGGGCTCCACTGGGAGCCTGAGGGGTTACTCGTTGCCTGGGATCATCCAGTCCTAGTTGTGTACCCGTGGTGCTGCACAGGGGAGCCTGGCTGGATTCTTGGACCAGGTTTCTTCTTGCCGGCTGAGGAAATAAGGCACGTAATACAGCCCTGCTCTGGAGAGAGTTGAAGCAAGTAGCAAATTGGTCTGGCCCCCCAGGAATGCGGCAGGGTGGAGAGGTGGGATCCAGCGGTGAGGGCGCACAACCTTCTGATTGTGCCCCTGAATTGGCAACGTGAGCTGCCAGTGGAAGAGATTAGCTGTGAAACTATGCGCTGAGTTTGCAGGGCTTTTCAGCTCAGCCTGCTAATCTTCAGGCTGCACCGGCAGGCGAACACCTCAGCCTGACTGAACACCCAGAGGCTTTGCAGGGAGTAAGATGGAATTGGACAGTTTCGGCTCACGCTGAAGCCTTTCCTCACGTGTGCTGGTGCCTACCTCCTCCCAGCCCACACTGCCAGCTCCCCAGCTGACACCGAGGCCAAATCCAGCTGCAGAAGGACTGAGCTGCCGGGGTACAAAAACGCACCCAGCCCTTAGAGAGACCTAATGAAGCGGTGCTGCAAGACAAGGCTTGCAGGGAGGAGTGATCCTCTTTCAGACCACCTTGGGAGGCTTTCATGGAGTTTGGCAGAGTAAACACTGAACTGGGGATAGGCAGGGACTGGGGGTAACCCAATGTATTAATCATCAAGGCAATCTGAAGGAAAAGGGAGGTGAACACCGGGAGGCAAAGAGACTAAGCACTCCATTGGACAAACAGTGAGCCAGCCGGCTTGGGATGTGGGAGGGAGCCATCTCGGGAGCTGCTGCGCCTTCTCTGCAGCCCACAGGGGAAGAATTCGTCTGTTCTTCGTGCCCACTGCAGGACGTCATTTTTGCTGGCTTGCCCCAAGTGTCTCTTGTGCCCATCTCTTGCGGCCCTTACCTTTCCTTGGCTTAAGCATCTCCCCTTGTACCCTCTGTGGGGTGAACAAGGAAGGCAAGGCTGCGGTGGCCCTGCTGGCCCAGGTTGGGTGGGCGATCAGGGGGCTCTCGGGAACAAATGTCCTGTGCTCAGCAGCATGTTGCTCCTTCTGCCCTGCAGCTCCCCATTCCATGGGCAATGGTCACTGCAAACCTCTCCTTGCCCTGATGAGGGGCTCCAGCAGGGCTGGGAGTGTGCAGCAAGGGCGTGCACCAGCCTCCTGGGCGAGTAGGGCAATGCAAGAGCATGCCAGACCTCTGCCCACAGCCTGGCAGGGTTTGTCCTCTGTCCCTTAACAGTATCTGCTCTCTGCAGGTCTTCACGACTCCAGCACAGCAACCGGTGGCCACCCCTCTGATGACCCCCAGTTACTCCTACACTACCCCCAGCCAGCCGATTACAACGCCCCAGTACCAGCTCCAGGCCAACACCACACCCCAGTCCACCCAGTCCCAGACACAGTCGCAGCCATCGTCCAGCTCCAGGCAGAGGCAGCAGCCAAAGTGAGTGGCTCCGGCGCCGGGTGCATGTATCCGTCTGTGTCCCGTCTTGATTGCTTTTGTTGATTTTTGTGCAACCGGCGTGGTGGGGTTATCTTGCGCCTTCCTGCATGGGACCCTGGGGGAGGGAGGGCAGGGAAGCTCTCCCGCTTGCATGTCTCACCTTCTGCCCGTGTCGTTGCAGGACCAACAGCCACGCTGCCATCGACTGGGGGAAGATGGCCGAGCAGTGGCTCCAGGAGAAGGAGGCTGAACGGAGGAAACAGAAGCAGAGGTTGACTCCTCGCCCATCTCCCAGCCCCATGATCGAGAGCACGCCCATGTCCATCGCTGGGGACGCCACGCCACTGCTGGATGAGATGGATCGATAGGCCGTGCTGGACCCGTAACCTCCGCTCTCTTCTCTAGCAAGGGGAAGGGAGAGTGAACAGTTGAAAACAACTTCCCTTCCCTTAGCCACATAACTCCTGTTTTATACGTTGTGAGATGGTGGGAAATGACTCTTGGTGACATGCACCTGAGCGAATGAATAGACTTGGCAGGGCTGGTCTAAATATATATACTATATATATATAAATATATCATAGGAAGGGACACTGCAGCGGCTTCTGCGTTCCAGGCCCTGGTTCACCACTTTGGAAGCTCAGCAAAACAATTATGAGGTCAAACAAGTCTGTCCTTGTACGTGCACAGCAGTCTGCTTTCACCACAAAGACTAGGAAGCAACCGTAGCTGAAAGTGCAGACCATCAGCCTGGAGTGAGCCTGTTTTATTTGGATTCTCCCAAACCCTGACTGTCACCTCTCCTTGTCCTGAGAGCACAAAGCAGAGTCACGGGGGTTGTGACAAGCAAACCGGAGTTCTCAAAAAGTTTCTGTTGTTGTTTGCTCCGTGTTTTCGTGTGTAACAGGCTCTGCGGAGTCTGTGCCAACCTCCAGCTGTGTTCGCAGGGGTCTTGCACAGCAGCTCGGGGTCTTGCCGGAGAGAAACGCAGCTGTCGTACCAAAGGCTTGCTCTCTTCTCTGGCTTCTTTTGGAACAATATTTATTTAGTTTTGATTTTTTTTTTTTTTTTAATCAGACTGCGAAGCAAAACGCCAGCCAACGGCAGCTTTCCCGAGCGCGGGACAGACACGTGGGCTAAAACGCTGCAAGAGCAGCCGCTCCTATGGTGGAGAACGTGAAGCAGCTGGGAGTGCATGGCATCCTCCTCCGTATCCGCTTAACCCTGCCCAGTTGTAACCAAGAGGGGTGAATAAATAGTGTTTCTACTGAACGCTAGTTGAGAGGTTTTCTGCCTGCACCCTGTGCTGCCTGCCTGCCCTCTCCTCTTAGCAATGGATTTGCTTAGAAGCAGAGTTCAGTGGTGAAAGTCAATTCTCCTTCTTCCTTTGTTGCTTGGAGTTGCCCTCGGTGTGCTGAAACTTTCACGGAGAAGCTGATTTCTGTTGAGCTGATAAAGAATAATGTTTTGTTTTGAATGCGTCGTACAGAGACATCACACCGACATCTGGGGCACCTTCCAGAGACCCATCTCTCTCTGGCTGGGAGAGGTACTGGGGGGCCTGGGAGGGGACCAGATCATGCAGATAACTTCGGTCATGTCAGAAACAGCCCACTGCAGTATTGCAGAGCGCCTGCCAGCGCTGAGAGCCATTTCTGAACTGGAAAGTTCCTGCTGCACACACTTTCCTCTCTCCTGCTTTGTTAGTAGGGGATTTTCTATGGAAGCAGAGTCTTTGTTCCTTCCAAGTGCTCCTGGTTAGCCCCTTCTCGCTAGGAAATGAGCAAGAACAGCAAATCTTAAGAAACAAAGGTCTTTTTTGCATGTAAATGCTCCTGAAGAATGGCAGCAACCCGGGAGACAAAGCAAAGCTTTTTCCACAGAGAAATGCAGGTCCTGGCTTCTGCGCCATCTCCTCAGCACTACTGGGGGGCTGACACAGTCGTGTTCCTCCCCTGCAACCGCGCGGGCCAGGCCGGAGAACCATGCTCCGGGGCCCGCGGCTGCCATAGGTTGCGGGTGTACTAACCTTACGCTATTTTTTTATTTTATGAAACTCTGTATGACGGGAATTTGACTGGGAGTAGCTCCTTACCAGGGATGTGTCGGACCCCTATGGGGAGGGGCTAGTTGTGCGTTGTCGGCTCCTTTTTGGCTGTCTTTGTTTTTAGTTTTCCCTTACTGTCAATAAAAATTCTACTTTTGGGAAGCTGCCCGCATGCCACATGTCTGTGCTTCCTGCGGTGACGCTGTGGTTGCCGCAAGGACTTTGCACCCATTAGCAGCGCTCGAGAGGGTGCGATGCCTCGCTACCACCTCGGTATTTCCCCCCTGGGCTCTTGTGGTCCGCTTATTTCAGGGATTTGGGATTGCACCATACGCTTCTCTGGGAACAGTGGAGTTTGCACGGGGCAGCTCTGCTCCTCGGTGCTGTCTGATCTCCCGAGGCTGTGTCATGGCAGAACAGGAGACAGCGCTCCAGCTTTTTCCGATTCTGGAATTCGGTGCTGGTGTGGGAAGATCTTCCTACCAGCCTCACTGGGTAGGAGAGGGGACGCTGTGCCGAGCCACACTCCTCACTCGGAAGCGCTTTGCAGGAGTTGGTGGCAATGCCCTGTCTCCGGGCTCAAACTCTTCGCTACGGGAGCCCGGTTATCAGCGAGGGGAACAAGCCGGGCTGTGATCACCGTCCGCCAGGCAGGGACACGGGCAGCTTGCCCTGCCCCTGCCTCTCCCCGGGGAAGTGGCTGCCTTTGTCCCAGGGCTGGAAAAGCTTCTATTGTCCCACTCCAAAGAGCTCTTGTACGGCGTTTGAGGAGCCTCTTGGGGAGGGACAAGGCCCCTGCTCCTCCCCGAGCTGCCCCTGCTGCTCCCTGCCATTGCTGGGGGCTGGAGAAGGGGTCGGTGCCGGTGTGGGAGCGCCGGGCTTCTCCCAGCCTGGGAAAAGGCAGCGGGTTAAGCAGAGGAGGGAGCTGGGATGGTGCAATTCATTAACTGGTCCTCCAGAGAAATACACCCCTGGGGAGCTGGAGCTCAACCCTCTGGGGCAGGGGAGCTAAAATCAGGACTCTGCCCCGTGCCGGCGTGGGGACGGGAGCTGTGTCCCCAGCCAGAGCAGCGACTCGCTGTCCCCGGTGCCCAGGAAGATGACATGAGCTGATGGGAGCAGTGAGGAACAGCTCAAACCCACTCAATACCCACCCGGCTCCAGGTGCTTTCCCTCCCGCAGCCCTGCAAGTGGGATCAGCCCCGGGATTTCCCCTGGATGCTGCCCCCGGTGCGATCCTTTCTCCCCACGGAGACGGGGCTGAGGCTGCACCATCTGCTTGAGTGACCAACTTTATTACACAGCCAGGACCCGCGAGGGGGGAGTCAGGGCCGCGGCTCTCGTGCGGGCTCTGCCTCGGCTTTGCTTTTCAGCCTCTTCTTTCTGTTTCTCTCCTTCCTCCTCCTCTTCCCGCTGGCGGTGGGAACCGGGGATGGGGGGGCCGGGAACGGCTCCCTGCCCAAGCCCTCCCATGCTGGGGCATCGCTCAGGATGGCGTTGGCCACTTCCCCCAAGTCCGGCAGCAGGGCCCGTGGGTCCTGCCCAGTGGGGGCAGCGGCTGTGGGACGGCTTGGCTCCCCTTTTTGGGAAAGGACTTTCTTTTTCAGACCTTTCCCCTTCTTTTTCTTGTCTTTCTTCTTCCCTTTCCTCTCTTTCTTGGCTGCCTTGTGGGAGGACAGCAGGCGGGTGGATGTGTGATGCTCCACTGGTACGGCCTCTCCTCCCGCGCTGCTCCACGGGGGGCTCAGAGGGACCCCCCCAGGCCTCGCTGCCCGATCAATGAGCTCCCCGCCAAACTCGTACAGCACCGTCTCCCTGGGCACCGCGATGGCCACCGTGTTGTACGCCTTGCACCTGCAGAGGGTGAGGAGGCATGGGGTGAGGCGAGCGCCGGCGGGGCCGAGGGGGGGGACGGTCCCCACGGCGGGGGACACTCACCAGACGTAGAGGTAGGGCTCCACGCATTCCTCCTTGTAGGCGAACTCGAAGCAGGGCACCTGGATGACGTTGAAGAAGGCCTGGCCCACCACCCGTGAGGCCGTGTCGTTCACCCGCCGCAGGCACTCCTTCAACCTGCCGCGGGGCAGAGCCAGGGTGAGGGGGGACCGGGGGGGGGGCTGCCGGAGGGACTGGGACCCCCCGGGATGGAAGGATGCTGAGGGGCATGGCTGGGCACGCGGCCGCTCACCTGCGGTCGCAGTCGCAGTGGCTGATGGTGTGCCAGCGCAGGTTGCGGTACCCGTAGCGGGCGGTGAAGGGGTGGATGACGTGCTGGCAGTGGTCATGGTCCCGGCAGCACCGGTCTGTGTCCTGGTGCTCCCCTGCAGGGAAGGCACGGGGTACAGGCAGGGCTGCAGGCAGGGTTGCAGGCAGGGCTGGGGGGTCCAGCATGCGTGGGCTGGGGCTTGATGGGGTTGGGATCAGGGCTGGACTGGGGCTGAGCTGGGCTAGGACTGGGATCAGAATTCGATTGGACTGAGACAGGACTGGAATCGTACTGGGATGGGTAAGGGCTGGGACTGGACCGGCACTTGGATGGGGACAACACTGGCACTGGGATGGGGACTGGGGCTGCACCAGCACCACAGTGGGGATGAGACTGGGACTAGGCGGGGATCAGGATAGGGACTGGGAGTGGACCAAGTTGGACCAGCACTGGGCTGGGGACCAGAATGGGAGCAGGCTGGGGACAGAGGGTGGATGAAGACTGGACCAGCACTGGGCTGGGGACCAGAATGGGAGCAGGCTGGGGACAGAGGGTGGATGAAGACTGGACCAGCACCAGGATGGGACCAGCGTGGGGACAAGGATGGACCAGCCTTGTGATGGGGACTAGACAGGTGAACTGGGACTGGACTGGCACTGGGGTGGGGACTGAACTGGGACAGACAGGGATTGAACTAGCATGGGGATGGGGACTGGAGTGGACCAGCACTGGGATGGGACTGGACTGGGATCAATGGGGACTGACCCAGCACTGGGATGGGGACTGGGACTGAGCTGGGATGGAGCAGCACCGGGCTGGGGATGGGATGGGATGTCATGGCATGGGATGGGGGGGACAGGTAGCAGCGGCCCCGCCGCCCTTACCCAGCTGCTCGTAGGCATCTGCGTTGCTGCCCGCGCCGCACCACAGCGTCCCGGGGTAGGTGAGCCCGCGGCGGGCACGGGGCCGTCCCGGCGGGGCCGCTCCGGTGCCGGGGGCCGCTCCGGGGGCGGCTGCCAGGAGGAGGAGGAGGAGGAAGAGGAGAAGGAGGAGGCGGCAGAGCAGCCCCGGGGCGCACATGGCACCGCGCCGCTCGCCGCCGTGGGGCCGCCTTATAGAGCCGCGCAGCCCGCCCACGCGGGGCGGCTCGCCACGGCACGGCACGCCACGGCACGCCACGGCACCGTGCGGAGGGTCCCGGAGAGCCGGGGTGCTGGAGCCGCTCCCCGGAGCCGTGGCACATCCCGGCCCCGCAGCCCGCGGGGAAGGGGTTACCCCTCCCGGTGGGGCCGGGCCCCGTTGCTGTGGCAGCCGGTGGGGTGATGTGCCGGGGCCGGTAACGCGCCGGCCCCAACGCGCCCGCCCCGTGACGCACCGGCCCCCGCACGGCCCCCGGCCCCGGAGCGGCCCCCGACGGGAGAAGGGTGCTCCCCGCGGCCCCGTGGCCCGTCCCACGGGTGCTCCCTATGGCCCGTTCCACGGATGCTCCCTACGCCCCACTTCCCGTCCCACGGATGCTCCACGGTGCCTTTCACAGGGGCAGCCCCAGTGCCCCGTGCCCAGACGGGGCTGGCAGCCCACAGGCAGCTCCCAGCCCGGCTGCCAGGGCTCGCCCCCCTTGGCTGGCTCCCCTGCCACGGAGCCCATTGACAATCCGGATGCGGATCTGGCGCGCTGGGCAGCCGAGGGAGCCAGCGCTTGGCAGGGCAGGATGGCGCCCAGGCACCCCAACGGGGACATGCGCGACCTCGGAAAGTCCCCGCACTGCCCGAGACCCCGCAGACTGCGGGGCTGCACCCTGAGCATCACCCTGGCTTGCTGACCCTTGCACCCATGGGGTGCCTCGGGTACTGTGCCACCCGCACCATGCCCTGGCACTGCTGGTGCAGGCGGCTGGGTGCTGGGGACACCCACGCAGGGTGCGAACGCCCTGGCCCTGGTGCTCCCCACCACGCAATCGCCTGGCCGGGACAGCAGAGCCTGGTGGGGGCACATCGCCGGCCCACGGGCAGGGCTCCCGCCTGGCACTGGCCCAGGGCCCAGCTGGCCGAAGGTGCTGGCGGGGGCCCAGCGCCATGGGGGCTGCCCCCACTCAGCTGTCGCTGTCTGTGACGCTCCCCATGACGGTCCTGCTCGGCTCAGCCTCGCCGCCGGCACCCAGGTACGGAGCCGTCCCCAGCACGCTGGGACCCCGGTGTGCCCACGTGGGGGTGCGGATGGGGAGGGTGGGGGGCACTGAGCCATGGGGAGCCCTGCGGGGACGGCGGGTGGGGAGTCTGACCACCGTTACATGCTCAGTGCTCGCAGCGTCTGCGGTCCCCACGCATGGACCTGTGCCACGTCCCTGCCGCCCGAGAGAAGGGCTGGTACCTGGCGCTGATGGCCCCCAACGTCAAGGGTCCCAACTACGCCTGGCTGGACCCCTCCCGGCTCTACTGCCACCCGCAAGTACACAGCGTTGGGGTGGAGGGCACCCACGGGGGTGCCTGGGTGGGCTGCAGCTCCGTGGGGCTGTCAGGGCACCTGGGGGTGCCCATGGGCACCGGCACCCGGGCTGCAGGTACCCATGATGGGTTGAGGGCACCCACCACCTCCGCTCTCTCCCCAGGGCTTGCAGGACTGCATGGCCGACCTGCTCCAGCCCTTCCAGGGAGACCCCATCGACATGGTGGCCGGTATCGATGCCATGGGCTTCATCCTGGGTGAGCAGGGACGCGGGCAAGCCCAGGGTCCCCATCCCTCGTCCCCACGGGGCCTGACAGTGCCATGCCCACCCCCAGGCGCTGCCGCTGCCGCCACGCTGCGGAAAGGCTTCCTGGCCATTCGCAAAGCCGGGCACCTCTGCGTGCAGACGCTGGCGCAGCCCTACACCGACTACTCGGGCCGAGAGAAGGTGATGGAGGTCCGCACCGATGCCATCTCGCCAGGTGAGCTGGTGTGGGGAGGGCTGCCAGCACGGGCACCGGGCACTGGGCACTCAGCCACAGCCTGTGCCCCCTCCCAGGTCTGCGCATCCTCCTCGTGGACCAGTGGGTCGAAACCGGGGGCACCATGCGAGCGGCCATCCAACTGGTGGAGCGGCTGGGGGGGGTCGTGGCAGGTAGGAGAGGGGGTACTGGGGCACCCCGGGGTGCACACCCATGGGTGCAGCGGGAGCATTGTCCCAGTACCCTGCAGTGGCCGGTGCTGACCCCCCCACACCTTGTCCCACAGGCGTTGCTGCCATCTGCATCGAGGACAGCGAGGGCGGGCGGTGGATTCGGGAGCGCTACAAGTGTGCCCACTGCGTCCCCCCCGGCCTGCAGCCCCGCTTTGACCGCCACCAGTTCAGCTGGGACTAACGGGGGGCTGGCACCCCACGTGTCCCCCCCCCCCGGGGCGCAGGGCTGCCAGCTCTTCAGGGCAGGGATGCCCGGGGCATCCACCACCTGGTTTGGCTTTCACCGTACCCGAGATGCTCACCCCTCCTCGGCGACAGCCATCCTCCCCTGGCTCCATCCTCCTGCCTGCCCACGAACCTGGGGGGATTGTGCCCGGGGGCAGTGGGAGCCACAGCCGGCCCCGGCCCCCAGCCCCACGCCTTTCTTAAAAAGCATAAAAAAGGTTTTATTAAGACAAATGGAAGCCCAGGAGCATCTTCCCCTGCAAGCGGTACCTGGGTTTGCATAGCTAAGGGAGCCGCACGGGTGCTCCTGCCCCCCCCTGTGGGGGCCCGGGCAGGCGGGGGGCTGGGGGGGCCGGGGGCAGCTCCTTGGTGCCGGCCGGGGCCGCCCCTCTTTGGTCCAGAGGTGTGAGCACGGGGGGGGGCCGGGGGCTGCCCCCTCACTGGCAGCACTTGGGTTTCTTGCGGGGTGCCGACAGGTACAGGTCGCTCTCGTTGCTGCTGATCCCTGGAGGGACAGAGGGGTGGGAGGGGGTGGGGGGTAAGGTGGGGGCACCCGTGTGGGGCCGGCTGGGGGTACTCACGCACGGTGTCGCCGATCTTGCGGGCGCTGCTGCGCTCCAGCTCGGCCAGCACGCTGCTCTCGAAGGTCAGTGCCGCCACGCGGAAGAAGAAATCCCGCACGTTCTCCCCTGCCCCGTGGGATGAGACCCCCTGAGTGTCCCCTCACCCAGCCAGACCCCGGGGTCTGCATCTCCCCTGCCAGGGACCCACCGGTGAGCGAGGAGACGGCCCAGTACTCCGCCTGCATCTCCTGGGCCACCTTCAGAGCATCCTTCTCCATCAGGCTGTACTGCGCCGGCGTCTGCCAACCGAGCCGGGGGGGTGGGTGGGTGGGTGGTGGGGGGGAGCCCCCCGAGCCGGGGTGCAGGGAGCCCGCAAGAAGGGGGACGCACTCACGCTCAGGTCCTTCTTGGAGCCCACCAAGAAGAGGATCACGTTGGATGGGTCGTTCTCCTTCAGGGCATCAGCCAGCCACTGCCTGTTGGAGTCACTGTCACCGGTGGCTCACGGCCAAGCACTACCCCCTTGCTCGCACGCCGCAGCCCCATGCCCTCCTGCCCAGCTCCTGCTTCTCCATCCAGCTCCACCGCCCCCCACGCTCGTCCCCAGTCCCACCTGAGCCCCTTGGCCACGTATCACCTACCGCGTGTGGTCCAGGGATGCCACGTCGTTGACATCGAAGACAATGACGATGGCTGGGGGGGGAAGGAGGGGTGAGACGGGGACGAGGACAGCTGGTGGGGTGGGACATGGTGGGGACCTCACCTTGCGCGCCCCGATAGTAAGTGGAGGCGATGCACTTGAAGCGCTCCTGGCCGGCTGTGTCCCACCTGGGGGGGGTGGTGGGAGGTGAGGGGGGGGTGCAGGGGTGCACGGGGAGGGGGCTGGCACCTACTCACAGCTGCAGGCTGAAGGGCACCCCCAGCACCTCAAACCGCTCCATCTCGAAATCCACTCCAATGGTCGCCTTGTAGTTCTTGTCGAAGGTGTCCTTGCAAAAGCTGGGGGGGGAGAGATGGGTGTCAGCAGCCCCCGGCCACCCCACGCCCCACCCCTGGGGGCTCAGTGCCCCCCACCCCAGGGCTGCCCAGCACCAGAGTCCAGCCAGAGTCAGGCTCAGCGCAAGGTGCTGCTGCCCTTTGGGGGGGTCTCTTCCCCTGCCCCCCCCCGGCAGAGCCTCTTGCGGGGGGGTCCCGTTACCGGTTGATCAGGCAGGTCTTCCCCACCGAGAGGTCCCCCACCACGATGATCTTGGAGATCTTGAACCTGCAGGGCAAGGGGATGCGTAGCCGCTCAGCGGGGTGGGGGGGCTCCCCGCCTGCCTCCCCCCAGCTGGCCCCACGGGCAGGCGGCTTCATGGGGTGGGGGGGCATCACCCCACAGCCCCCCGTGTCTGGCAGTGCCCTGCAGCCCGGCTCTCCCACCCCGCTGCCAACCGCAGCCCAGCCCGGACCCCCGTGTTCCCCCCGCGCCGCATTCCTGCGCCGTGACGCAGGGCTCGGCACACGCAGCGCCGGCAGCCACGCGGCGCCCACGCCGGGGACCCCCACCCGGGGCTGGCGGGGCCGTGGGACCCCTCATCACCCCCCCCCCGGGGCAGGGTCCACGAATTGCCCCGGACTCACCCCACGGTGCCCGTCCGCTGCTCCTGGCAGGCGCTGGCCACCGTGGGGTGGAAGGCGGGGCGGGCGTGCAGGGCGGCCTCCTTCCGAAAACACTGTGGGGGGGGACAAAGGGGGACCCTGGTGTGACCACGGGGGTCAGCAAGGCCACCCCGGGGCTGGTGTGTCCCCCCCCCGCTCACCGGGGGCAAGTCGGCGATGACCCTGTCCCTGCGGACCGGAGCCAGCACGTTCATCGTCCCGCGGGGCCGCCGGGGCGGGCTGGGTGGCCGAGGGGACCAATGACGGGCCGAGGGCCACTGCAAGGCCTGGGGACAGAGGGAGCAGCGATGTCCCCATGTCCCAGCTGTCCCCATGCACAGCATCCCAGAATATGGCTGTCCCTGTGTCCCCAAGCGTGGTTGTCCCCATGTCCCAGCCACCCCGAGATCCCCGAGTGTGGCTGTCCCCACACCCTGGGGTGCAGCTGTCCCCATGTCCCAGCTGTCCCCACGTCCCAGCCACCCCCACATCCCTGTGCATGGCTGTCCCCTTGTCCCAACCGTCCCCACATCCTGAGTGTGCCATGCCAGGGTATGGCTGTCCCCATGTCCCAGTTGTCCCCATGTCCCCAAGCGTGGCTGTCCCCACACCCCCCGGGGGTCCCAGCCATCCCCACGTCCCTGCACCCCGGGGTACCACTGTCCCCGTGTCCCGGCTGTCCCCACATCCCAAGTGTGGCATCCCAGTGCACGGCCGTCCCTGTGTCCCACCAGTCTCCACGTCCCCGCGTGTGGCTGTCCCCGTTTCCCACCCGTCCCCATCTCCCCGAACATGACGGTCTCTGCGTCCCACCGGTCCCCACGTTCCCGCGTGTGCCTGTCCCCGTGTCCCCCCCCCGCCAACCCGTGTCCCCCGTGCACAGTCCCCAAGCACGTCCCCCCTCGCTGCATCCCGGTTCACGGTCAAGCCCTCCCCGCCTCGTCCTGGTCGCCTTCCCCGGGGGGGGGTGTCCCCGTTACCGCGAACCTCTCGGCTCCTGTAGCGGTGCTCGGCGCTGCACGCCCAGCCCCGGAGGAACCGGCGTCCTGGCCCCTCCCCCGCCCCCGGGGGCGGGGCCAGGACGCCGGTTCCTCCGGGGCTGGGCCACTGCGGTGCTGCCTACGCGACGGGACCCCGGTAATCCCCGCACACACCGGGGCTCATCCCGGCCCCCCGGGTGGCGGCAGGGGGTGGGCGGTGCGCAGGACTACAACTCCCATGAGGCCCCGCGGGGCGGGGACGCATCTGCGCATGCGTTAAGGAGGCAGACAGCGAGAACTACCATTCCCGGCGGGCCCCGCGGCGCCGCGAGAGTTAGGGGGCCGTGGGGGGAACTCTCGCGAGATTTGGGGCTATAAGCCCGTGCGGTGCGGCGCGGGAGGCCCCTTTCGGCTTCCGCCTGGCCAAGATGGCGCCCAAGGCGAAGAAGGAGGGTGAGGGCTTGGGGCGGCGGGGTCTATGGGGTGGTGGTGGGGTCGTGCTGAGGCATCCCCCGGGGTGCGAGTGTACGCGGGAGGGGCCGGGCTGAGCGGTGTGGGGGATGAGGGAGGGCTGCAGTCCGGTGCTGGGCGCGGGCACGTGGAGGTGGCGGGAGAGGCCTGCACCGGCGGGCCCAGCCGGTGGTCTGAGGGAGGGTGAGCCCCGATCTCGGTGTTGGGGCTGTTGGGGGGTGGGGGGTGAGGGAGCTGGGGAGGGAATGGTGCCCCGGTCCGTTGGTGCGGTGGGAGACTGGTTTTCTTTTGCGGGGAAGGGGGAAACTTAAACCACGTTGGGCGTTTTGGGGTTGGTCTGGGTTGGATGAGGGAGCATGGGCAGTTTGGAGAGGACCTGCCCATTGAGTTGGGTGACAGGGGAAGCCATGGCCCGTTAGATCAGGCAGGGGAGTGTATACTGGTCCTGCAGATCCTGGTTGTGCTGACTGAGCTGTTGTCATAGCTGTGCCTCCGAAGACAGAAGCAAAGGCTAAGGCGCTGAAGGCCAAGAAGGCCGTCCTGAAGGGGGTCCACAGTCACAAGAAGAAGAAGATCCGCACATCGCCCACCTTCCGCAGGCCTAAGACCCTGCGACTGCGGCGGCAGCCCAAGTACCCCCGGAAAAGCGCCCCACGGAGAAACAAGTACGTCTGGGGTGTTGGGCTCTGCCCTGCTGCAGGGCTTGTGAGGTGGGAGCAGCCCTATGCGTGGGCTGCTGTGGGGACTTGTGCCCTGCTGCAGGTCCCAGGGTGACACCCTGCCAGCGTGCTGCCCTGGGAGCTGAGCCCACCCCCACTGATTGGGGTGCAGGTGATGATTTCAAGCGACCAAAGCCTGAGAGTTTGTGATTAGAACTTTTTTGGCAACTGATGCACCTCAAACTTTCTTAGGTGGTACCTGTGGTATTTGAAAGCCCCTCAAATGCAGAGACAGCATCTGCCAGCCTTCTGTTAACCACAGGGTCTCTCTCCTGCAGGCTGGACCATTACGCCATTATTAAGTTCCCTCTGACCACAGAGTCGGCAATGAAGAAGATAGAGGATAACAATACTCTGGTTTTCATCGTCGATGTCAAGGCAAACAAGCACCAGATCAAACAGGCTGTCAAGAAGCTGTATGATATCGATGTGGCCAAGGTCAACACATTGATTAGGTGAGAAGAGGGCGTGAATAGGTCACTGGTGGGTGTGAGATGCTTCAAGAGCCCTGAGTGGCTTTTAGCAGAAAATGGGAACAGTAGCACCTCTCAGGAGGTGTGGGATTAAGCTCTGTAGCGTTTTCAGTGTTAAAGTTTTGAGAAATGCAAATAGCCACTGAGCACATCTTAATGGAAGTGGGAAATGTTGGCAGACCAGAGGGTCGGCTTCCTCAGGGAGCTCTTATAACAGCCAGGGGATCTTGTGCAAATGATGTGAACATTTTTTACCACTGAGTAAAGTGATGTTTCCAAAGGAACCACTGATGCACACTGCTATAGCAGGAATGTGGAGCGGGTGGGAAGAGTCGTCTGAACTGATGCCTCCTGTTCCTCTCTAGGCCTGATGGGGAGAAGAAGGCTTATGTCCGACTGGCTCCAGATTACGATGCGCTGGATGTAGCCAACAAGGTGAGAAATCTTTGAAACTTTGCAGCTCCCATTGTCTTCTGTCTCCTGTGCCCGGTTGTTCTTCCTGGCATACAGGTGAGGTACTTGGGCTTCAAGCACGGCAGCGCTTTTGTGGAGTGTCCTTGTAGTTAGACAGGATCCGAGTGTTCAGAAGCAAAACCACATTGTCTAGCAAAATGCAATTCTGCCTGGAAGATGGTGAGGTTAGGTGGGAAAAGTTACTGAGAGAGAATTGCTGCTGTTCTTCAACTCCTCCAGGGAGGGGCACCACTCCGCAGGACTACAAGAACTCCAGAGTATTAGCGGGGAGGATGCAGAAACTGCCCTGCAGCTTCTGGGTTGATGCAGCGTTTGTCCTAGCAGCGTTCTTGGCCAGCGCTGTTGGCAGCTCGTTTAACAGGGGGAAATGACGCCAGGGGCACTGCTGCTGGCCTGGGTGAGGGAGGGGTTTCTGCCGTGCAGGTGGCTGGAAGCGGCAGGCAGTGCAGTCCTCGTCGGGAGGCAGCGGTGGTACCTACTGGAGCAGGGGAATGTGGCTATGGATTAGCACAGGGGTCACCGTGAAGGAAATGTTTAAAGCAGTTGTGTAAGGCACTTGGGCAGGTCTGGGAGGAAGAAGCCTGTCCTCGGAATCCTGGGGAGATGCAGCCCTGGCAGTGGTGTCTGTGGTGGAGGCTCTGCCTTTCTGCCACCATAACATCTGTTTTAACATGTTTTGCTTCTTTCCAGATTGGAATCATCTAAACTGCATCTACCAAGGACTGTACAGACAGGATAATAAACCCTGTGACACCACTGAGGGGCTCTTGTGTTTTGTGACGGCATGGCCCACGCAAAACAGAGCGCCCAGGAAACTTTTGGGGTTTCATTTCAGTAAAGGGGTTCCTCCCTCCGTCCCTCCTGCTGTAGCCTGGCACTAGGTGGGCAGAGCCGGCTGCTCCGTGAGAGTCCCACCCCTGAGTCCCCTGCATCACTGACCTCTTCTGTTGGTAAACATGAGGTGACACTGCCCCGAATCTCAGACACCTGTTTACCCAAGACCTCTGGTATCCTCCTGCGTTTTGTCGCCCTGTGTAATTAGCATGTGTTTGTGATCCGTGTTCTCAGTGTCCTACATAGCTTCTTTCTGGAGCGTATCGCAGGCTGGGTGCCCAGGAGGTAGATAGTAACCGCAACAAAAACCTGCGTATGGTTCAGATCTGGCACGAGTGGAGTGTCGCACCGTTTTCTGAGTGTATCAGCTCTTTACTTACACTGCAAGCCTCGCTTGACGAAGCCCTAATGCCATCGCAGGGGCTTTGTGCGTTCTTTTTCTGACACGGTCCCTGCTCCCCGCGCTGCAGCGTGTGAATCGCAGCCTGGTTTCCCTGACACTGCTCCTGGTACGTTGCCTGTAACCTCACGGGGTTCGCGGCCCTCATCAGGGCTGTTTCTAAACTAACTGCTCTTGCTGCCATGGCAGTCTTTTGCTTCCTGAAATTTGTAGATGAAACCGGCTTTTCAGGCTCTTTGGAGTCTCAAGAGTGTGGAGCGCTGGGTAAGCAGGGAATGGAGGCGAGGTACAGATAAGCCTTTAGGGGTACTTGATCTTAAGTACATAGTTACACTTGGCTGAGATTGTGAAAGCCGCGACCAAATATTGATCGGGATAATTGAGCTCTTGGGCAGTGGGACACCGAGTTCCTTCCACCCTCTTGCAGGGGTTGGCGGCGTCCCGGGGCGGTGGTTTCCACGTGTGAAGGATGGTGGTGGGTAGGAAGGGGGAGCTGTCCCGATGGCCGCTGCTCTCGGGACCGTGGGGTAAAGATCTGCGCTGGGTTGCGCGGCCCTTGGCTTGAGACTCTTCACCTGCTGCTCGCAGCTCCAGGCGCTGGGGAAGCGCAGCTGGATTTGCCGCGTATGCTGCAAGCTGCCTGCGATGGAAGGGCAATGCGGAGGCAGCGGGGCAGGCTGCGGAGCGGCTGTACGCGTCCGCTGGGGAGGACGGGGGGCTGCAGCGGTGGTGTGGGAGAGGCCAGCTGCCATCACACCCTCACCCTGCCCGAGAAGGTGGCTCTGGGTATCGCAAAGCCTGCGTGCTCGCCTTTGTGCAGGCAGACCTTAGCTGCTGTCAGCCTGCTTCTGAAAGCTGGGGTTGGAAGTGGGGGCTGCCTGGAAGCACCCCCACTTCTCCCTGGGCCCCACGGGATGTTCAGCTGGGCTGGGAGGGGAGGTGGGAGAAACTGCCTGGAGAAACTGCTGCTTCCCTGGGTGCTGGTCCCTACTGACCCATGGGTGCTGTGCAGAGCTCTGCTGGCACCCTGGGTGCAGGCCAGAACCCGGGCTCTTGCCCCTTGCCCTGTCCAAGCCCGGCCAGGGGCTTGAAAATCGGAGAGCAAGGGCTGTTGGCAAGCTGTGCAGGGCCAGGTAAGGCTGAACAACAGGCAGCCTTCCCTGCCTGTGACACAGCCCCGCTGCTGGGAGTACGGTGGTGCGAGGACCTGGGACAGCCCCGCACCCTCCTGGGGTTGGGTCTGATGTTCCCGCTGGCCTGTGGGGTTGAGGGCACCAACCCAAGCCCCTGCCCTTGGCCTGGGAAGGGGATGAGCAGCAGCAGGGGCTCTGTGCAGGTACGTGCTGCAGCGTGGAGGCTGGGGAGGGATTTCACATCAGCATGACTTGCAGTCTGCCCTGACCCTGCCTTAACTTAGCCCGGCAGTTGCTGCCGTCTGGCACTTCGCTTCCCTGCGCTTGCTTCTTGCTCCGGGCTGGCAGCCAGCCCGACCCACAGCTGCCCCAGCCTGGCCAGCGCTGCGCTGCTGGGAGATGCTCTGGCTGGTAGCCAGGAGGGCAGTGGAGGGGAGCTGGGCTCCCTGCTTTGGGAAGCTTTGTCACACCTGACCCTTCCATGCTGCTGGAAGGGTGGTGGGAGCGTGGGCTGGTCCCCCTGAGCCTGTGACCTGCTGGGGCAGAGCCATGTCTGCTCCGTGCAGAGAGACAAGGGGAAAGGTGCAGTGATCGGGGTGAGGGGAAACTAAGATTGGGGCTTGACTGTGTGGGGTATTTGCAGATAGAGTTGGTGCACAGAGGCCATGGGCTTAAGCTGCAGCTGGGAAGACACATAGCTGTTGGGGGTAAGGCCGTGCCCTGCCGGGGCTCCCTGCAGCTTGGCACGGGGCTGCTGAGCTCCGCTTTGAGCAAGGAGGGGGCGAGGCAGCGGGTTTGAAGCTGGTGTAGGTCCCAAGTATCACGTCTCGGCTCCGGCTGTCAGGCTGTTCCCGGCATGTACCCGCTGCACCCGCCACGGTGTCAGTGCATGCCGGGGAGCCCTGGCAGGATCCCAGCCCTGTGGGGTGTTTCCCGGCTCTCTGGAGGGAGGGTGATCCCCCACTGCTTCCACTTAATCACCTGCTTATTTCAACCGCAGCGCCTGTCTCTGCCTGAGCTGGGCTGGCGGTGGGGTTGGTGGGATGGGTCCTGCCCTGGAGCAGGGGCCGGGCAAGAGTCCCTCTAAATGCCATTGCTTTATGCCAGTCTGGTGCGATCCCAGAGCCGTCACGTCAGCAGGATTTGCCTTCCCGACACTCTGGTGCTCCACAGGACCGGCTGGGCCGGTTCTAGCCCCGCTCCCCCAGGGAGCTGAACCCCCTCTCTCCTCCTGCCGCTCTGGGGGGGCTGCTGGAGGCAGCCCGGTCCTGCCGCTGCAGGAGAGGGCCCAGCACGCTCGCAGGGGGCTGGAGCTGTGCTGTGCCAGTGAAGATCGCTCTGGGGGGATGCAAGGATGCAGCAGTCTTCCAGGAAGAGCCCGTGGCCTCACACGGCTTTCCCATGCCAGCTCCACTTCACGTGGCTGCCGGGTGAGTCATGCAGCCCAACCAGGCTCCTCGCCGCCAGGCCGGAGACAGGCAGGTCAGGGACTGCAGCAAGGCTCGGAACCTCTCCTGGCTCCCTTCCCCTGCTCCCTGCGCAGCCCTGGGTCTCTGGAAGAGCGGATGAGTGAGGAGAAGGGGAGGGACCCATCTGTGGGAGGGATGGGGTCTTGCTATTCAAGGCTTAGCATGGTGCACCTGGGCTGGTAGGACCCAGCAGGCTTGAGTGCGTCCCTAGAGGGTCCCTAGAACAAAGCGAGCGGCAGAAATGTGCCCTCTCCCTCCCCGAGGACTGCCAGCCCTCCGCTGGGAACAGGGGCGCATCCTTTCCCATGGCCCTGTCCCCCCTCCCCATCCTCCCGCCAACGCCGCTGCGCCCCACAGAAAAGCCAGCGCAGGCGTGCTGCGGCAGCAGTAAACAGACCGATTTTAATGCACGTAACACCCAACATCACCACGGGAGGGACTCGTCCCTTCCCTCGCAGCCCTCTCAGGCCATCAGCTGCGAAACGCAGCCACCCCTGGCCCTCCAGCTGCCTGCGCGGAAGCCGGCTTGGGCTGCTTTTCCATCGGCCATGCCCCTGGCTTCGGCAGCGTCCCCGCGGTTCGGTGAGGCTGTCGGGCTGGTCCAGCAGGGAAGTGCTTTTAGGCAGCAGAGCGGGTGAAGGCAGGGCCCAGGGCCAGGGAGCTAAGGCACATCAGAGCAGGTTTGGAGAGGCTAAGACCTCCAGGAGCCGGAGCCCGGGTCCCCCTCGGCGCACACGTCTCAGTCTATCAGAAACTTCTCACCATCCACGTCTCTCCCCGCAGAGCCCTTACGCAGGGAAGGGAAAAAATCGGAGCGGAGGAGGCGGGAGAAGTACATGAGGATCATGGCGTCGAGCAGCAGGAGGTTGGTGGTGAGGAAGGCACCCTGGCCCTGCACCTCCACGTAACGGAGGAAGTACCAGGTGAGGTAAGACTGGGGTGCCAGGCGGAAGATGAAGTACATCACCAGGTTGACGTACTTGTTGGCCTCGTAGAGCGCCGGGGAAGGCACGTTGCTCATCTTCAGCAGCATGCGGACGGTGAGGAAGATGTTGCTCACCTCCACCAGCAGCAGCAGCATTGCCGCCACCAGGAAACGGCCCGTGATGATGAGCGAGACGAAGGCAGAGATGGCCTGGGAGTAGGGGGGACACACAGCAGGGTCAGCTCTCCTTGCCCTGGGGGAGTTGAGTTCTTCCCCACCAAGGTTTGGGCATATGTGGTGCTGCTTCTGCCCCACCCAGAGATCCCAGCAGACCCCCAGGCACCTGGGCCAAGGGAAAACCAGTCTGGAGAGCCAGTTCCCCTGGGACCAGTTACACCTCTCTCCGCGGGGAGCTGGGACCAGCCTCTGGCTCTTCCCTTGCCCAGCGTGGCAGCCTGTCTGGCTCCCGGAGCTCAGAGCCGACGCTGGCAGGCGTTCTGCCCCGCCGGGCGCCCTCGCCTTGTTGAGGGCGAGGCGGAGGGAAGGGCTCCGGCTTGCCCCACCGTAGTGCACGAAACCTGCATGGGCTGAGCCCCGGGGGGCGTGGTAGCCCCCCCCTTTGTTGGCCCTTCGCCTCCCTGGGGCTGTACTCACCATGGCATGGTGCACCAGGTACTCCCAGGAGGAGCGGGACTGGTGGTTGAAGATGATGTCAAGGCTGTCGTGGATGAAGTAGCCTGCAGGATGAGGGAGAGAGCATTGAGGGGGTCTGGCTTGTGCACCATCACCCGCTGCGGTAAGGGGGAGCAGCAAGGAGGAGGAGGGTGGTGTGACCGTGCTCCAGGCGTCGGAAATGCCTCCGCCCTGGCTGAGCGTGGGGAGACGGCTGGGCCCTGAGGGCTGGCAGCCTGCGGGCACCATGCTTGTGGTTAAGGCAGGGCCCACGGAGAGTCACCCAGCCCCTGAGCCGGGGGCTCATCCCAGGCCAGTGTGCCAGGCGAGGCTGAAGAGGGAGTGGGCAGAGCCTGGTGGGGTGGCCGCGGCCATCGCCCTGCCTGGCTCCTTACCTGAGGAGAAGCAGACCAGCAGGTGCCCTGAGATGCTGTAGCCGTCCTGGATGTCGGAGAGCAGCTCCGGGGAGTGCCAGAGGCTGGGGCGTGAGGAGAGGAGGAAGGGGGTCAGCCTGGGTGCCGAGGCAGGGTGCTGGGATGGGAGACACGGGATCCCCGTGCCTCCTCCCCTGGGGGCAGCGCCCGGGGTCGTGCTCCCACGGGGGCTCGGAGCCTCGGTCCGGGTTCGCTGGGTACGCACCGTGCCCACCCCACCCCACCCCGGTGCCCGGTACCTGAAGAGGGCCCATAGCCCGGCCAGCACGGAGTGTGCGAAAGAGACGAGGAGGTTCCGCCAGCGCCAGGCGCGGCTGGGCCGGCTCCGCACGGCGGCGGGCTGGGGTAGGGCCAGTGCCGCCCGCCGCAGCGCTCCAAAGACCGCCACGCTGCCGCCCACCAGCGCCGCCGAGGGCGCCCGCCAGCCCGGGCCCATCGCGCCCAGCTCCGGCGGCGCGGGGCGGGCGGGGCGGGGCGGCGAGGACCACGCCTCCGCAGCGACCACGCCTCCCAGCTGGCCACGCCTTCCCCACGCCTGCGCGGGAGCGAGCGTGCGGGGAGCACTCGTGTGCGTGCGTGTGCGCAGCGGGCGTTGCACGCTCGTGTGCAAGGGGCTGCACGTGGCTCTACCAGGGGTTAAACCCGTGCGTTGGTTGCGGGTGTGCGCGGGGTGTTGCGCTTATTCCTGCTGGGCGCTGCTTAGGTGCGTGCCTGGCATCGCACGGGTGTGCGAGGCATGGCACGCGAGCGTGCAAGGTGTTGTACGCGTGGGTGTCGGGTATTGCACGCGTGCGGGGCACTGCGTGGCTGTACCGGGCGGCACAGGAGGGTGGGCGCAGCATGGCAGGCGTTGCACAACTGTGTTGGGCCCTGCACATCTGGCCCGGTACTGCGCAGTTGGCGTGGGCCCCGCACATCTGGCCCGGTACTGCACAGTTGGCGTGGGCCCCGCACATCTGGTCCTGGGCACCGTGTGCGTCTCCCGGGCACGGCGCGGCTGCCCCGGGGGGTTGCGGCACCTGGCACGGTGGGAATGGCGGGAAAACCACCGGGAAAAATAGTCGCCGAACTGGCGGGGGGCCACCGCGGGCTGGGTGTGCGCAGCGAGCACCCGCAAACCTGCACGAAGACACTGGGGGGGGGGGCGGGAACGGGGAGCGGGGCATGTGCCCCCTAATACCAGCATGGCAGCAGGGTGAGGCCCGCTCTGTGGGCACCGTGACGCGGCTCGGTGCTGGTTCCTGCGTGGGGGTCCTGCCCCATCGCTGCCCTCCCACGCCGGTGCAGGACGCTGCGCGCTGGCTGGTGCAGAGGGGCTGACCCCCACGCCCCCCCCCGCGGTGTCGCTAGATGGCAGCATGGCCGCGTGGCGTGGCCTGGGGGTGGCCTGGATGCAGGGCACGGACCCTCTTCCATGCTGTAGGTGCCACCATGGCCGCCCCCAGGGGTGCTCGTGGTCCTGGAGGGTCTATAGCGGGTTTGGGGCGGGGCAGGGAGGGGACCCGGGCCCCTTGTGCCTGGCAATATAGCAGCACAGCCCCCCCGGGATGGGTGCTCCCCCAGACTCGGGGCTGTGGGACAGGACGCTGCTGCGTCCTGCTCTCTGGGGGTGCGGGGGACCCTTCTGGCACTCCCCAGCCTGGGGGTGGCAGGCTCAGGGCACCCCAAACCCCTCTCCCAGGGTGCTGCCCGAGGGGACTTGGCCCCCCGTGGCACTGGGGGGCCCACCCAAGCGGGGAGCCCAGCCAGACCGCCTTGGGGTGGCGTTACCCTCTCTCCCGGCCGAAGCAGGCAGCCCCGTCCCCCCCGCAGGCACTACACGCGTGGGGGCGGGGGGGAACGGGCGCGGCCCGCTGTGTTTTGTCCCCCTGCGGCCGCCGTAGCGGCTCCCGGAAGTGTCTCCATGGAGACGGGAGGAGGCCGGGCCCGGCCGGGGCAGTGATGGAGAAATACGAGCGGATCCGGGTGGTGGGGAGAGGGGCCTTCGGGTGAGGGGGGCCCCGGGGGCGCCCCCGGGGCACCGGGAGTAGAGGAAGGGGGTTCTTCAGGCCTTTTTACCATGGCAACGCGTCGGGGGGGAGCGCCGGGCGTATGGCACCGCGGGGTGGGAGGCCGCAGGCCGCGTTACCATGGCAACAAGGCGCACGGGCCGTGTCGCCATGGCAACGCGGGGGTCAGCCGGCGTGTGGCGCCCTGGGGGGGGTCCTGGCTCTGGCTGTTGCCATGGCGATGGGGTGACATGGTAATGGGTTTGTGACACCCGGGGGCGGGGGGGATTGCAGGCCCTGTTACCATGGCAACGTCGGGGGGGCAGGGGCCATGTGTCACCCCAGGGTGGTGGCCAGGCCCTGTCCCCCCCCTTGCCCCGCGCTGAGGCCCTGTCTCCGTCCCTGCAGCATCGTGCACCTGTGCCTGCGCAAGGCCGACCAGAAGCTGGTGATCCTGAAGCAGATCCCAGTGGAGCAGATGAGCAAGGACGAGCGGCTGGCAGCGCAGAATGAGTGCCAGGTCCTCAAGCTGCTCAGCCACCCCAACGTCATTGAGTACTATGAGAACTTCCTGGAGGACAAGGCTCTCATGATCGCCATGGAGTACGCCCCAGGTGGGCCCTGATCTCCCCCAGCCCCTGCAACTCGTTCCTCGGTGGGTCCAGGGGATGCCAAGCCCTCAGGTCTCCTTGGGTTGGGCTGCTGTGGCTCCATGTTGTGCTCCTTGTAAAGATCTTGTGCTTTGGACCCCCAAAGAGTCCAAACACGTCTCTCTTGAACAGACATTTTTGTAGAAAAGGATCTGCGGGTCCTGGTGGACACCAAGTTGACCGTGAGCCAAGTGACCGAGCACTGGCACAGGTTGCCGAGAGGTTGTGGAGTCACCATCCTTGGAGATATTCAAAAGACAGGTCATGGTCCTGGGCAACCAGCTGCCTGCTTGAGCAGGGGACTGGACCTCCCGAGGTCCCTTCCAACCTCAACTATTCTGTGATTCTGTGATTCTATGCCTTACACCTGCTAATATCCAAAACAAAGAGATTTCTAACACCTCTGTCACTGATAAGTGTGCTACCATCTGCCCTTGGCTTAGGTTTCACATATGTTTCCCTGTGTCAGCTCTCAGCCACGCTGTTGGTCCCACAGCTCTGTGTGGGAAGTTGTGATTTCTAACGAGATTTGCTGTGAAGTTTAACATGAAATCAACATTTGCATGAGGGTTTGTTAAAAGTTGTACGTGAGCCCTGAATCTGGACCTCCCCTTCTCGATAGGGACCTCTCCGTGCCACGTGGCCTCTCGGACTGCAAGAATTCTCTTTTGCAGAACAGGCTTATCTTGTTCTGCCATAGAGGTTTATGTCCTTCCTCCAAGAGCTGTAATTTTAGCATTTCTTTTCCTGCTGTCTTTGACAATATGTCAACAGTAACTTCTCTCTCGCTGTTTCTTCGTCCCACCAACTGCGCTGCCATTCTTCTCCGCATGGTCTCGGGAGCATTGGAGGACGTGCTGCGTGTCCCACCAGGATGTACTTTTTCCCATGCGCTTGACTTGTTAAGATGCCGTGGCTAAATCCCCCCGGCTTTTAGGCTGGGTTTGCGCTGCCCTGTACAGCCACCCTTGCCGATAGCCCTTTGTTGTTCTTTGCAGGGGGCACGCTAGCGGAGTTTATTCATAAGCGCTGTAACTCCTTGCTGGATGAGGATACCATCCTGCACTTCTTCGTGCAGATCCTCCTGGCTCTCCACCACGTGCACACCAAACAGATCCTGCACCGCGACCTGAAGACTCAGAACATCCTCTTGGACAAGCATCGCATGATTGTCAAGATCGGAGACTTTGGTATCTCCAAAATCTTGAGCAGCAAGAGTAAAGCCTACACGGTGGGTGGCCTGGCTTTGCAGGGGAACTACTTACCACCGTGGCAGCAGGCTGGCAACTCTGGACTTGGCTCACGATAGTCTCTTGGAAGCTGCTGTAGGCAGCGAGGTTGGATGTAGCATACTTGCAGTAGGCCACATCCGTGTGCCGCAACGCTGCTTTGCTCCTGGGAGTTTATACAGGCTGATGTCTTCATGCCCAAGTTTGCTGCAGCTCTGTGGGCTGCAGAAAGGTGAGAAAGACCTGCCTGCCCAAGCCTGGGAGAGGTTGGGGTGTCTGGGCCCACTGGTGAGGGTAGACAGGGTTCCTCCCACTGTCACAGTGGGAGGGGTGGTGTTTGCAGGCTCGTCTGACACGTACTTGGCAACTGAATTCCTGCCTGTGCCCCGCCATCCTGCCTTGTCTTAATCTCCTCTCTCTGCTTGAGACTGGAGTATCATTCCCCACCTGGTCTAATCTGACTAGACGTTTATATCACGCTCATTGCTCTGGGCTCTGATTCTCTCAAGTGGATAGGAACAAAATTAGAGGTAATCTCTGTATATGCAAGAGAGGTCACCAGAAAGGCAAATCCTCCTGTTTTTTACTGAGATTGTCAGGCAGATGTTGACACCAGGGGACAAAAGCCCAGCTCTGCTAAGCTTTGGTGGTGCTCTAGCCAGCCTGCACGCTGGGCTCTAAACTGAGCCTTTCTCTTTCCACCTCGCTGCCCCAGTTTCACAGCGTCATGGTAAATTTCTTTGTCTCTTCTAGGTTGTGGGAACTCCGTGCTACATCTCCCCAGAGCTCTGTGAAGGGAAGCCTTACAACCAGAAGAGTGATATCTGGGCTTTGGGCTGTGTGCTGTACGAACTTGCCAGCCTCAAGAGGGCTTTCGAAGCTGCGGTAAGAGGGATATGGTTCACATGTAGCGCAAGGAGCCATGGCCTCTTACAGAGGTGAAAATGTATGCTTGGATCACTCTTCTCCCTGAGCCTGGAGGTGTGAAGGCAGAGGGCAGTGCTGAGAACTTCTTGCTCCTTGGCCTCAGCTCTAACCGCCCAGCCACTGTATGTCTCTCTCTTGTTTTCTCTCCAGAATCTTCCTGCCTTAGTATTGAAGATCATGAGTGGGACGTTTGCCCCAATATCGGATAGGTACAGCCCCGACCTGCGCCAGCTCATCCTTAGCATGCTGAACCTGGATCCTTCCAAGCGACCCCAGCTGAATGAGATCATGGCCCAGGCCATCTGCATTCGGCCCCTTCTGAACCTCTACACTGATGTGGGCAGTGTCAAAATGAGAAGGCAAGTGATACTGCCACCTCAGTGTCCCTTGGGAGGGGCTGCCACAGTCCACAGCGTGTCTGACCGGCTCACTGTCTCCGTTACACGCTCCGAAGAGAGCGTTGTCCCCATGCAGCTCTCCTGCATTACCCAACGTGCAGCTGCTGCGGGCTGAGCCTGGCCCAGTGGCTCAGCGCCACGGCAGGTGCCATGGCAGGTGTGGGCCTGTCATCGCAGTAACAGTGAATAGAGAGTTGTGAGCTCAGGGGGAAGCGAACTGATGCCAACTCCCCTCTCTCAGGTGGTTTAAAGCACCTACCGAGGCAATTCTGTGAGCTATTCAGCCGTGGCTTCTGCTGTAGCTCTGCCCAGACCTTCTGTGATCCAGGCCTCTGCAGGACCTCTGGGGCCAAGCTGACATTAAGGACTGGATTTTGGTTTGGCAGGCCTGAAAAACCCTTGGCTCCGGTGCCGACAGTGACCCACAGCCGGACGGGGGGACGAGTGAGCAGTGCCAGGCCGAGGGGTAAGTCCTGGCACAGTGAGTTCAACACAGCTCTGTTCGGAAGGACCCTTTGCTTTGATGACAGGGGGTCAGAGACGCTTCTGGTCAGTCTCGAGCTTCTGGAGAGAGGAAGTTAAGAGACATCACCTTCCCTGAGCCCTGGAGGAGCCCACGGGCAGCTCGGCTTTGGGGACCAAGCAGTGCTCTTTCTCCAGCTGCCTCCTCTAGGTTTTGAACCCTTGAATCAAGTTTCTGCTGTCCCCAGCAAAGGCTGGAAACCAGCTGGGCATGCTGAGGCGGGATGTCCCATCCCAGGGCA
Source organism: Calonectris borealis (assembly GCF_964195595.1). Classification (NCBI taxonomy): domain Eukaryota; kingdom Metazoa; phylum Chordata; class Aves; order Procellariiformes; family Procellariidae; genus Calonectris; species Calonectris borealis. Next base: position 5,955,804 of record NC_134330.1, on the reverse strand, counting down.
ATGCAACTGGCACTGGTAACAATTAGGCTAGAGCTGTTGTGGTGCCGCTTCCCTCAGTTCTGGGATAAAATGCAAGGAGTTGTTTCCACGTGCTTCTCTCAGTCCTGGCTAGGAGCTCCCCAGCAACCCCTTGCCAGCCTTGGACCGGTGCTGGTCCGGCCCCACTGGCTGGCAGGCAGCTCTGCTGGCACCCAGACTGGCTGGTGTCGTTTCTTTTCCTGTGGGAGGAGAGTCAGGGTTCTGCGTTGATGATTTCTCTTTGACCCATAGGTGTTCGAAGTGGTTCAGCCAGGACAGGAATCCCTCCTCCACTGTCATCCATCTACACCTGGGGGAGCGGGATCACCACCCCCCTCCGCCTGCCCATGCTTAACACCGAAGTGGTGCAGGTGTCTGCTGGCAGGACACAGAAGGCCGGGGTCACCAAATCGGGGCGGCTCATCATGTGGGAGGTGAGTGACGGGGAACCTGGGGCAGGCAGTGGCCGTGGAAGCCTCAGATATGCGATTTCTGAGGAGGAGACGTTTCTGCTCACTGCATAGGCCCTGGCGCTGCATCCCCCAGGACCGCTGTCCAGTCCAGGGCGCGGGTAACACTGCTAAGCCTGCGGGAAGGGGCTCATCTGAGTTCTCCAACCCAGCTCTTGCTGCGCGGAGGTGCAGCAGCCGACATGGCTTCTCTCCGCCAGGCTCCCCCGATGGGTGCTGCGGGAGGCCCTTCTCTCCCGGGCGCCACCGAGCAGCTCCAGCCTCAGTTTGTGTCCCGCTTTCTGGAGGGCCAGTCCGGCGTGACCATCAAACACGTGTCCTGCGGTGATCTCTTCACAGCCTGCCTCACAGGTGAGCTGCTGCCTCCTGCCTTCGCCTGGCTGAGTCCCAGCCCCTCTGCGTGGCAGCTGGCTTGCAAACGCAGCGTGACTGCCTGGGGAGCTGGCTCAGAGAGGAACCCGAGAGATGCACTGGGCTGGGGTGACACGAAGGGCTCTGTGACCTCTCATGTAACATCAAGTGGGGGTCAGAAATGGCAGGCACGGTCCTCCTATGATGCCACACTGGTCAACTTGGTCTCAAAGATCTGTCTGGTGTGGGGAGGGCCGCAAATTTGTTGTCCTGGTTGCACTGGTGTCACCTGAAGCCAGAACTGGCCAGTACAGTGGGGGCTGCAGTGTGAGGAGTGTCTAGGAAGTTCAGCCTTTCTCTGTCCCATACTCTGTGAGAGTGACGCAGACACAAGCAGTGACCGGCGGTGACTGGCGTTGCAGGGAGAAGTCAGCGTGAGCTCCTGCAGGGCTGGTTGTCCTCAGCAGGCAGGGTCTGAAGCCCCCTTAGGGTAGGCCAGGAGGTGTTCTGGCTGGGAGGGGAGCACGCACACCAGCCTGAGGCCGTGTTTGTGGAGCAAAGCCCTGCCAATGGTCCTCTGGGAGCCCTGTTTGCACTTCTGCTGGGGATCAGGGCAGCAAATGACAGATATGCAACCAGCAAACTTCGTAGGCATGTGTTTGTCCTACCTCTCCGTGGTGTTTCCTGCCACCCCTCTGGGCGGATGCTCAGTGAGTGGCTCTGTGTATTTAACACCTTGACAGACTATGGAGTTAGCAGCTCCTGCGTACACAGCTGCAATAATGTTATCTCAGTGCTCTCCTATCATCTGCTGTTTGTTTGGTGAGTTGTCGCAGCACATTGAGGCTGCTGCTCTCTGGAAGCTCGCTGAAGGCTTCTGGCCCCCGCAGCAAGTTATGAGTCAGAGTGGGTCCAAGCAGAGCCGCAGCCGCAGCCCCACGGGCTGTGTGTGCCTTGCAGGGCCTCACGTGTGCCAGTAACACGACTTCTTTCTGCTTTTCCAGACAGGGGGATAATCATGACTTTCGGCAGCGGCAGCAATGGCTGTTTGGGGCACGGAAACTTCACGGACATAAGCCAGGTTTGTCGTGAGGATGCTGGGCGTGCTGCTCCTCCAAGGTAGAGGATGGATCATGCCTTCTGCACCACATGAGAGGGCTCATCCCAGCTCCGGGGATGTGCATCCCAGGCATGCTCTGGCATCCGACCCCCTCCCCCTCCTCTCCTTGTCATTGCGGGTTTTAAAAGACCCAACCTGCCTCTCTCTTTCTCTCTCCCCCCCTACACAATGATCCCTTTGAGTGTGGGGGAAGTCAAGAGCTGCCTTGTGGTTGCTGTTGGCAGGCTCCCAGCTTGGAGGCTGCCTCCAATCACACACCTGCCTGCTTCACTCTTGGCCTGCAGCTGCCAGGGTTCACTGAGAAAAGTTATTTTTCAAAAGAGCCAGTATTTAAAGAAGAGCTGTGTGTTTCCGATTGGCTCGGAGCACTAGGGCTGAGGGCCCGTCGCTCTCTTCCAGCTTCTTCTTTGCCTGCCCTCGGATGTGGCAGCAGCCGATGGCTTCCAGCCAAGCCCGGAGACTGGTGCCATTTGTCGCTATGGTCAGCTGGCTCGTTCGTTCCCGCTCCGTCCAGAGCTGAGCTGCTCGGTGCTTATTGCTGGGGAGGGGAGACCAGTTGGGAGCAGCAGCCAGATCCCAACAAATGGTGCTTTTCACTTGAAGAAGATAATGAGAATGAGACTCGCTGTGGCGAGGTGTCAGATCTAACAGCAGGTCACAGCAGGGGCTGGGCGAAATCTGGAGATCCTGGTCTCTCCACACCCTAACGAATATGTAGCCGATAGCTCACAGCTCCTCTGCACAAGAGCCTTTCAGCCAACGCATCCTGCACCATGCCCCTGCCTGCTCAGAGCGTGCGTTAACAGCCCCTGGCACTCCCCACATGGGCAGGGGGGCGAATCCCAACCCTTCGGCTGAGCCTATTCCCTCTCCAAACCGTTGTGCTGGCTGCTTTCTTCCGCCCCAGAGATGTTTGCATTATCTTCTGTGCTGTGCGCACGTAGTCTCTAAACCCTTTGAAGACTGTTTGGAACAAAAAAAAAATCTCTGGTGTTTGTGTTGGATGAAAACTGGGATGCTGCCAGCGCTGTGTTGAGGCTGGGGGGGACGGGTGGGAGGGATGGGAGCAGCCGGGCAGGCTGGGAGGTCTCGGCTGACGGCTGCTGCTTTTTCCCTGCCAGCCCAAGATCGTGGAGGCCCTGCTGGGCTACGAGATGGTGCAGGTGGCCTGTGGCGCGTCTCACGTCCTGGCGGTTTCCAACGAACGGGAAGTGTTTGCCTGGGGCAGGGGGGATAATGGTAAGAGATGTCTCCTTTGCAAAACAGGGCTTGTGCTTTCCATTGCCTGTTCCCACTCCCCTCGCTGGCCCTGCTTGCCCACAGTCCTCTCCAGATGTGCCAGGCTAGGTGGGTGTGGAAGAGTTGCAGCTGCTTCACTGCATACCAGAGCCCCCGTGCTTTGGGTTTCACTGCCTTCTGTGGCGATAGGTCCCAGGCTGGGCGCTTGAGCATCAATGTCAGTGCCGTTGCTCGTGGGGGTGTGCTCAGTTTGTGTGTTGCCATCAGCTGTGCCCTGCTCTGTTCCTCCTGCCAGGTCGGCTTGGGCTGGGTACCCTGGAGTGCCACAACTCCCCCCAGCAGGTCACAGTCCCGCCGGACCATGAGGCTCAGAGGGTCATCTGCGGCATCGATTCCTCCATGGTCCTCACGGTGAAGAACCAGATTCTTGCTTGTGGGAGCAACAGGTAAGGGGGTGAGGGTGTGTGCTCCAGAGCTTGCCTGCAGTCTCCTGGGCCTGTCCAGCCCAGGAAGAGGGAGCAGGAGGCTCTAGAAGACATCTCTGTGTGATCCTACTCCCCAGCATCTTGTTGCTGGTGGTACAGTTATGCTAGGGCAGGATTTATCCCCGGGGTGTCTGCGCCAGGCTGCATTCAGCTGGCCCTGAACTGTGTTTTTCTCCATGCAGGTGTAACAAGCTGGGCCTAGATCGGATCAGCTCAGCAGAGGAGCCTTCCCCAGAGGACCAGGTGGAAGAGGCCACCATGTTCACGTGTGCCCAGTCGTCTCCCTTGAACCAAGAGCCGATTGTGTGTGCTGACATCGGTACAGCGCACTCGGCTGCAGTCACAGGTGAGGGGTGTGTGCCCAAATCCCTGAAGGGGGACCTGCATTTTCACTGTCTTCCTCCTGCCTTCATTTCCCATGGGCAGAGGCCTCAGAGAGGCTCAAGAGGCACCGTGCTCTCAATGTTGGAGCTCTGTGGAGCAGGATGTTCAGCACGGTAGAGAGCAGTGGGGTTCAGGGACTTCAATGCATCCTGGGGTGACACCCAGTTGTTTCTCTCGTCTCTGTTGTCAGCTTCTGGCCAGTGTTACACCTTTGGGAGCAACCAGCACGGGCAGCTGGGCACCAATTCCTGCCGCAACAGCCGTGTACCCCACCTGGTTGTGGGGCTCCAGGCGATGAAGGTCACCGTGGTGGCTTGTGGGGATGCCTTCACTGTGGCCATCGGAGCAGGTGAGGCTGAAGCCCCTGTGTCCTGGGCTGCAGGAAGCCCTGTCTTTCCGCTGCCTGCAGTCCATGCTGTGGCCAGGGCAGGACCAGGGAGGTGGGAGGCCTGTTTGCTGGTGAGCTCTGTGTGCAGCAGGGTGTATATATCCTTCTGCAGATGGCGAGGTGTGCACGTGGGGGAAAGGAGCCAGGGGACGCCTGGGCAGGAAGGACGAGGAAACGGGAACGCCGCGGCCGGTGCAGCTGGAGGAGACGCATCCATACCTGGTGACCTCCGTAGCCTGCTGCCACGGGAACACACTGCTGGCAGTAAAGCGTGAGTAGAGGCTTCGTTACTGTGATTCCTGCCATGAGGGCCCAGGCAGACACAATGCCTTGTGACCGAAGCTGTGCCGAGTAACCCTGGCACATAAGCTCTGTGTTATTCTAGTCCCTCTAGAGCTGTAGCTGAACAGAAATAACTTGAAGCCCATAAAAACTCCCTTTCTGCTATGCAGCACACTGACACTGCCGCTTCCACTGGGCTGGGGGAGCAGAGGGACGGCAGAGGCGTTCTCGTGCGCTCCCGGACAAGTGGGCTGGTCAGACTGCGGCTGGTGGGAAGCTGGTGTGCTGGCAGTCCACCGAGTATCCAAAAAGAGCAGCTCTCTAATTGATGCTGCTGAAATAGAAGCTGAGATTTGAGGCGTCATTTTGGCTGCTGGCTTTCCATTGTGGTTTGGAAAAGATAGCGATGGTTTTGTGGTTCTTCTCTGCTCGGGCCAAAGGCAGCATCGTTGCACGGTTAAAACGTGCCCATGGCGTGACCTGCCCTTCCGTTGCCTGGATGTACGATGGGAGCCTGGCCCAGACTGCTGGAGGGGCCTTTCTTCCTCCTCTGCTGGGCTGATTATGGCCTCAATGCTGGGCTGAGGGATTCCAGTCCCAGCCCACTTCAAGGAGGCTAATTACACCCCAGAGGGGAGGAGGCCCGGCTGACTGCCCCAGCGCTGCGGAATCGGCCGTGGCTCCCGTTCCTCCTCTGCGAGTGCCAAGCTCTCACATGATGTGTGCTGCCACGTGAAGGGGATGGGGAATGGCTGAGTCCCTAGGCTCGGGAACAAGTAGGGCATTTGTCATGGGAGTAAAAGAGTTTTGTTTCTGCCGGAAGGCTGCAGGCTGCTCTCCCCTTCCGCTGCCGGAGTCACCCTGTGCTCCGCGGCAGCTGGTTTGTGGGCTCCCACCTGCAGCACCGTAAGAGCAGGGACTGAGTGCGTAGCCCCCACCGTAGCCCCACTGCTGTCCCTTCCCACTGCCCAGTCCTAAACCTCGAAACTCCTTCCCAGCACTGGAAGTACAAACTCAGCAGCAGCAGTGTCAGGACAGCAGCCTCGCCTGCTCCAGCATCCCTCAGTAACCAGGGTGCAAAAAGCATCAAGAGCTCTGTAGAAAGCTAAGGTCTGACTCTGGACTTTCACGCAGCTCAGTCTGCCTGGAAACCTCTCCAGAGAGAACACGAGAGCTGGTGACATGTTTGATGTCATTGCCGCTGTCAGCTCTGGCTGTGATCTGGCCCGGAGAGGGTGCTGGCACAGGCAAGCGGTGCTCCACCTTTGGGGCGGCAGTTCTGTACCGCTCTGCGGTTTCCTCCCATGTGGCCAACACCATTTTTAACTGGCTTGGGCTTCTGCCCACTTTGTTGCGAGGCCGTTGCTGCGCTCTTCTCTCAATCCCACTGCAAACACAGGAGTAACTGGGAGAAGCCAGGCGTGCTGGAAAGGAGGGTGCAAGCCTCAAGAGATCGCATTTCCTCCTGCTTGGGCTCTGTGTGCTGGGCATTGCCTCCTGCTTGTGCCACTACCGAGGCCTTGTGGCGGCTTCCTGGGGTAGCGGGACAGGAATTGCAGTGCCCATCTGTTGGGCGTCTGGCCTGCGTGGGGCAGGGCACTGCTCCCTGTAGCTTCATCGAGATGGCGGCTTACAGCTCATTCGCGGTCCTTGCCCTTTGCGTTTCAGCTGCCGTGGAAGAGTCGCCTCCCCAGTGAGTTTGAGTTGAGAGGGGCCACATCCAGCCTCATCGTATAGGTGCGGAGGCACCCCCAGCCGCCCGGCATGCCTGCCCTTGCTGCTGCCTGCTACAGCCTGGCTCGGACCTGCGTCCCCGGACTCCGGAGCTCCTCAGCTGCGCTCCGAAGGTAGCGGCCTGGAAACAGGGAGCTCCTAACGATGGTTCCCACGGAACCGGAGCTGGTCTCACTTATCGAATCAACGAGGCTTGCTGTGAACCTCCAGTGCCCGAGAGCTGCTGCCCGGGACGTGCTGTGGGGCAGATGTCCCCGCAGCTCCGGTGCTGCCTTCAGGGGGTCACGCTGGAGCTCTGCCCCTCCCCGCTGGAACTGCCTGTGTAGAAGAGTGAGGAGCACAGAGGTTGTTTTCCCCCGTGGAAACTGTCTCTTGTTACAAAGCCCAGGCTGACAGCTTGGTGTCTGAGAGAGCTGTCAGCCTTTGCATAGCAGTGTCTGGAGTTAGGGCCCCAGGCGCTACACTGGGTGACTAAGTGCAAACCTCTTTTCTAATTAGAGAAGTCTGTCCTTTCCCATCCCCCCCTTAAAACATTTCACCCATTTGCTGAGCTGTTCACGCTTTCGAGGGTCCTGCCTGCACGGCTGCGCCTCTCTGTGCGGCGCAGCCCAGTTCACTCTCCCGAAATGGTGCCTGGAGCTTTCCAATTACAGCCTCCCCTGGCCCCAGGAGCTCACCGGAGGATGCTCCAGCTGACATTTGTCCTCAGGCCCCTAAATCCTGCTGCTGACCAGCTTACTGGCTCCCAGCTGAGCTAGCGGAAGGCAGCAAAACACAGCGAGCGATTGTCAGTAATTGAAGTTTTTTAACCCAGATCTCTCCAGGGAGATGATGAGTTTTCACCAGGGATCCTTTCTGCAGGCAGGAGGGGGCATATCACCGTGTCACAGGCAGGAGTTACGTTTTTTATCTCCAGAAGGGTTGTTTCCTTTCCTTTCCTTTTTTTTCTCCTCTCTTCTTTTTTTAACTTACATCTGCCCTGGGCCATTTTTTGATGAGCTTCTGTCTCTGATCTGTCTGACATTGCAAATGTTCTTGCCTCTCACATCCATCTTTGTGCTGTTGCCAATCTGTTGTGTATAAAGTCAGTGCTTTTATAAGCTGGCTGAGATGAAATCTCTCTAATTATTTTTGTGATTCTTTCCTGTTTTCAATGAGGGAAACCTCGCCGGGCTCTGGTAGAAGCCGACTGATCCCTCTGTCATGTGAAAGGTAATGAATTTCTGCAGGTCTCCTGCTCTTTCCTCCCTCGCCTCCCAGGCTCCGGCTGGGGAAGGGAGCAGGTCCCGTCCAGCCGGGAAAGGCGTGTGCAGCCCTGACTGCAGACGCGGCCTCCCTGTTCGGCTCCTGGCAGGGTGGGTGCATGGGTTTTTCCCTGCCGTTTTTGTTTCTTGTGGAGCTGCCTTTTCAGGCGGTTACACCCTGCTATCCCGGGAAGCTGACTTGTGTTCAAAGGCTCTGCCAGTCCCTTGGCGCTCGCCTTGTGCTGCAGGTTACAGGGACAGCTCCGGCAGCCCGGTGTCGGCGGAGGGGAAGGTGTTCTCCGCTCCCAGACCAACCTGGGCACCAGGGTAATTGCAGGGCTGGGTTAAATTGACTCGAAGCCCCTGTGGGCTGCTGTCCTCCCTGCGCTGAGCTGTCAGCAGCACCAGCTCCTACAGCAACAGATTTCACTTGGCTCTGTTGTGCTCAGCTCTCGGGGCTCCCCTCGCCCCACACCACGTGCAAACACATCCCATAAGAAGGGACTGGCGTTCCTGCTACAGCCTTGCCGGGGCTGAGGGCTGGCTGGGACAGCAGGCAGGCAGGACAGAGGTCTCTGCCACCCTTTGCCTTGTCAATGGTGGCACCAAAATGCCACCGCTCCAGGGGATGTGCAGCCTGGAGAGCCAGGCTCTCCCTGCTCCAGCTGGGCTGCCAAATCCAGGGGTAACCCGGTAGCCCCCCTGTTCCCACTGATGTGCTGGCGTTAGGTGGGTTGTTTTATGGCTTAATGACGCCTTTGCACAGCAGTGCTGGGGCTGGAGGTGTCACTGGCTCGAATATTGGGACCCTTTGCTCGGGGCAGTGTGAACCAGTGTGAACCAGTGTGAACCAGTGTGCTTTGTGCTGGGCTGGGGGCTCATGGCGAGGGCTGGAGCCCTCGGGATTTCACAGCCTGTGCGCTCGGTGCACGAGTTCAGCTGTGAAGCCCAGCGAGATGATTTGAATAATTTAATACCGGGCTGTGACCAAGCCTGGCGAAAGGGTAAAGGAAACAAAGAGGCCCCCAGCCCCGAGCAACAATAGCTCTTGAAACGACAAGCCGAGGCATGTCCGCGCTGCCGGAGGCAGAGAGCAGCCCGGGCAAATAGGCCAGTTGCATTCCTCACGTCTGCTGCTTTGTTTCCCTGCAGAAGCTCCCGGTGAAAACTGCAGGTCTCAGGGCTTCTCCCTTTATCCTTGTTTTGTTCCCGTGTTCTGCGGAGCTGGTGGTGGATCAGCCGTGTCCCCGTGGCTCTTCCTGCTAAGAAAGGCAGGGCCAGAAGGGGAGGTGATGCGGGGATGGGGCTGCCTGGTCCCTTCGCGTGCATCCCGGCCCGTGCGGGTCCCCTCTGGTCATTGTCACCCAGGGAAAGCCCATCCCCGTTCCAGGATAAAATCCCGCTGACCTGGGGCCATTGCTGTCAGCAGGAAACAGCCCAAACGGCCTGCTGATCCCAGAGCTGATTTGATTCCGGCACCTCTGTCGTGGTCGTATCCCCGTTCCCACGAGGCTTGGCAGTAAGTGCGGCTGCCGTCCGTCTGTCCAGCCGCCTCACCGCCCTTACCCCCCCGCCTTCCCTGGGCACGAGTCCCCAGAAGCAGGGAGAGGACTCTCTCCGCTCCTTTCCCTGGGGCGAAATGCTCCACCTTAACTTCTTTAGAAGCCGGAGCGTCGGTTTTCTGTCCCTCCAGTTTAAGTCAAATACAAGGCAGAGGGATGGAGCAGGGGTGCAGGGCAGGGAGAGGCCGGGGGAAGAAGGCAGGAGGCCTCCCCGAGCCCAGATGGGTTCAAGGACTGACCTGTCATGGGGGACGGAGAACATATCGCTGCACAAAGAGAATTGCCCTGCCCGGAGGTTGAGCATCGCCTTTGTGTGAGACAAACGCCTGGCTGTGATGTTGAGTGCGGGGAGGGCGTTCGTTAGGGAGAGGGGAAAAGGAGGGGATCTTTGTTTGCAGGGTCTGACACCTCCCAGCCGTCCTGCCGGCACAGCCAGCGCCTTCTGATGGCTTTGTCAGTTCCTGGCTAATTAGCGGAGATGCTCTTTAGTGAGGTTAGGAAAGAAAAATTTTTAAAACATCAAAGAGAAGCAGTAAATAGTGATAAAACTCGGCTCTGTTTCATGCCTGTCATCGGAGACGCCAGCTTTCGAAGCTTGCAGGAGTGGTGTGTCCAGTGCCTTCTGCGGGGGAGGCCCTGGGGGTCCCATCGCCCCACGGGATGCTGACACGTGGGGCCGAGGGTCCATCCTTTTGGTTCGAACCTGGTCCCGAAGCAGTGTCCAGGGTCGGATTTTAGACAGGGCCAGGTCACAGCGTGTTGGGGCGGGTGTCTGGGGTGGTGCCTTTCTCTTGTTGGGAGGCCAGCCTGGCTCCAGGGCGTGCTGTGACTTAGTGGGAGAACCAGACGGACTGCGGGGCTGCTTGTAGATCCTGCCCCGGGGGGATCACAGCTCCGAGCAAACCCCACCGGGAGCACCACAACCCCAGGCTGTCACCCCCATGACAGCTCGGAGGTGCCTGTGCACCCCGCCGCTCTCTGTACGGTTGCCCATGGTCATTTGTTTTTACGCGTTGGGTTTCCAGGCTCTCTGGGAGCTGGTTAAAGTTTAGCTCGCTGCTTTCTGCTTTCCGAGCAGGCTGCCAGCTAGTCACGTCCCTTGGAAAAGACTCCGCGGTGGCTGTTCACGCGCGACGTACGTCGGTACAAGCTTCCCCGCTATTTGGGTGTCGGGAGCTAAAGCCCTGTTGCAGCTCGGGCCGTGGCAGCATAACCTGTTATCCCTCAGGGTAACCCCAGAAATCAGCCACCCATCCCCTTCTTGGCAGCTCCGACAGCGAGAGCGGGCAGGCTGCCTGCCTTCCCCCCCTCCCCGGGCTGCTGGAGAATTTTATTTTAAGCAGAGCCTCTCGGGGAGAAGGGTAACGTGAGCTCCTTGAGTGACAAGTGATAGAGCTTGACTTGCTTAGCGTGTCCCCCAGGAATCCCTCTCCTTTGCCATTTGCTAATTGAAAACTGCTAACATTTGGGTCTGGAGCAACTGCCACCCTTAATGGGAAGCTGGCTGGAGCGTGCGTTGGTGGGACTAACACATGCTCGCAGCCTGTCATCTGCTCGTCTCCATCTCTAGGGAAAGGGGCAAATACTCCCATATGCTGCTCCGGTTTCTGAAAGAGTGAAGTGGGGGCTGGAGCCAGACAGGTTTTTCTTTTATTCTCCCTCCTCCAAGCCCTTGCTAGGAGGTTAGAAAGCACGGGCCGGAAGGCTGCTGTTGGCTGCAGCCTGGGGCACGAGCTGCGAGGAAGATGAAGCCATGGGAGCACGTGGTCCCCCTGTGCCTGCGGCATGGGGGGGACTCAGGGCAGCCCCTCCATGTCCTGCTCCGCCATTGCCCAGCTCAGACCCTTGGTGGCTGGGCCATGGGTCACTCTGTGCGGCAGAAGCAGGTATGGGAGCTGTCCCCCCTGGGCCCAGGGGCACATGGCTGCGCTGCCCTTGCTCAGGGGCTGCGTGCAGGAGTGTGGTACCCCTGGGGCGCCCCGGGCTGAGCCAGCGCTGCCAAGGAGGGGACGCAGGGTCAGCAAGCACAGCACCGTGTGTGCCCCCACCCCAGAGCCAGCCCTGGGCCAGGGCAGGCTGTGGCCGGGTGAGGAGGGAGGCTGCAGGTTGTGCACAAGCCCCTGGCATGGCCGTGCCCCATGCGTCGCTCCCCAAGCCCTGGGGTCCCCGTCCCCAGTGCGGTGGGTCCCACCACCCCTGGGGTGGCTGTGCCTGATGTGTCGCTCCCCAAGCCCCCGGGGTGGCCGTCCCCGGTGCGGTGGGTCCCACCACCGTGCCCGAGGCGCTGCTCCCGGAGCACCCCCGGGGTGTCGGGGCCGCCCCAGCCCCCGGTGCGGCCTCGGCGGGGCGGGGAGGCGGAGCTCGGCCCCCGGCCGCGGGCGCGGGGCGGTGTCAGGCCGGTTCCACCGCCCCGTCCGGCCCCCGGGCGGAGCCGGGCGCGGAGCGCGGAGCCGAGCGGGGCGCGGAGGAGGCGAGCGGGGCGCGGGGCGGCGGGATGCCGGGCTACGACTACAAGCTGCTGGAGCGGCCGCGGCGGCGGGTGCTGTGCCCGCTCTGCGGGAAGCCCATGCGGGAGCCCGTCCGCGTCTCCACCTGCGGCCACCGCTTCTGCGACACCTGCCTGCAGGAGTTCCTCAGGTGAGCCTCCGCCGTGACGTCACGGCCGCCCTGCCATGACATCACGCAACGCGCCCCTTTTCCCATGGAGCGCGCACCGGTCACCCCCCGAACCGGGGCTCCGCACCCCGGGGGGCAGCGGGTCCTCCCCCCTCCGCCCCCGGGTGTCGCTGCCGGGTGCGGGGCCGCCCTGCACGCCGCGGTGCCCCGGGGAGGGGTGCGGGGTGGTCCGGGGTGTGGGGTGCCCCGGGACGAAGAGGGGGTGCGGGGTGCCCGGGGGTGCGGGGTGCCGCGGGGTGCCCCGGGGGTGCGCCGAGCCGGGGAGGGGGTGCGCCGGGGGTGCGGGGTGCCCCGGGCCGGGGTGGGGGTGCGGGGCGCACCCAGCCCGTGACAGCCCCCCCGTGGGGTGCAGCGGCCCGTGGCCCCTCTCGGTGAGGAGAAGGAGGAAGAGGAGGGCCGGGTGAAGCCCGGAGCGGCGAGTTTCGAGCGCTTGCAAAGATTTGTGTTTAACCCCTTCCTGCCCCCACCCCGCCGGAGGAGGCGACCGGGTGGGGGGGTCCGGCCACCCCCGTGCCCCCGCGCCCACGGGTGAGCGCGACCCGGCCGTGGGTGCTCGCTGGGAGCGAGGGGACAGGGCCCTTTCCCACCGCCCCCGCGGTTTCGCAGCCCCGGCCGAGGTACCGGCAGTCGACGGGGCTTCCCGCGGGGTACGTGCCGGGGCCGGTGCTGCCCGGTTGTTTGCCGCCGTGCCCGGTGGGGGGCCGGGGGTCCCACGGTGGCACGGCGAGGGGATGTCCCTTGCCCCCCGGGCCGGGAGCGCGGCGGTGCGAAGCGTCACCTCGAGCCCCGGTTTCCGCTGCCGCCTCCGGCTGCGCCTCGCCCCACCGGGGCGACCTTTGCCCGGGGCCGGGGGCCCCGCGGGCACGGCCGCTCCGGGCCGGTTTCTGCGAAACCGGGCGTTCCCCGGGGCCCGTGCCAGACAGCGCCTCCGCTCCCCTCCCGCATCCACCCCATGGGCACCTCGGCTCTACCGGGGTGGCTGGACACTGGGGTCCCCCCACTGAGCCCTGCTTTGCACCGGATCAACTTTGGGGATCTCATGGGCTGAGCCATCCAGCCCCACCGCAGCGCCGGGGAGGGTGCCGGGGGGTGCCAAGGGGGTCCCCCACCCCATCACCTCGCTGCGCCCCGGCACGCCGTGAAGGTCAGAGGCAAGGACGGTCGCCCCCCGGGCGCTGCCTCAGCACATTCCCTGCCCGGCCGAGCGTGAGAAATGGGGAGGCTTTGTCGGGGATTAGGTGCTGGCTTCGGGTCGCCATCCCGCTTCCCCACCAGCCCCGGCACCCCGACACTCTGCATGGGGTGCAGGCAGGGCCGGCTGCCCCTGGAAAGGCAGCAGAGCGATGCCAGCGGTGGGGCGATGCCAGCAGTGGGACAATGCCAGCCGTGGGGCAATGTCAGCCGTTGGCTCCCCGGAAAGGGCTGGGTGCTCAGCCCTAGCCGGGAGCAGTTTATCTCGGCGGGTGCCTGGTGACTCCCACGGAAACACCCGCTGCAAACAGAGCGGGCACGTGGCAGGGCTGGATGCGGCCATGCCCCACGGGGGTCACACCCCACAGCACTGGGCTGGTTTTCCTGGGGGTTGCTTAGACCCCCAGCACAGGGGTGGTGGCTGCAGGGGGATGTCACCGCGCAATGCCCGGGCATCCCAGGCCAGCACGTGCCAGGCGGCACTGCTGGCTCCGTCGCACCGTCTTGCATCCGCTTGGCAGCCCCGGTCGAGGCTGCGCCGGCGCCTGCCAAGGGCGCGTGGTGATTAGATGTCCAGGGACTGCGCGCGGGCAAGGCGACCTCGCGGCCTCGTCCAGAGCCACCTTGAGGATGCCAGAGCCCCGGGTTCCCCGCGTGTCCCTGCTGTGTGTTCCTGTGGGCGGCACCCATGGCCTCCCACCCCAATGTCCATCAGGGATGGTGTGGGGGCCGGGGGTGATGGTGGCTCCTGGCCAGCCGTGTCACAGGCTCGGCTGCTTGTTCGGCTCCATCCCCGTCCCTCCACCCCACGCTGCCCCTCCGCAGGTCGGGGCTGAGCCATTCCCATCTCGGGGACGGCTCTCAGGAGGAGCACCCCCTCCTGGGGGCCCAGCGGGATGGGGACCCCTCCAGGGTGGCAGCCTGTCGCACCCATCCTGGCTCACCGCGGTGACTCGTGGGGCCGTTTCCTGCGGAGCGGGAGCCCCAGGGCCACGTGTCTGGGCTGCACATCTGGCACCCAGCTGTTGCCCCCCCCACCCGCCCTGGGCCCCGGCACCTGGGGCTGCGGGTGCCTGTGGTCCCCGCCAGCACCACTCCTGGCCAGCTGCCGGCACCCTGCCTTAATCCTGGGGGCCGGGGCGGGCGAGGGGGCTGCCGGGACTCCAGATGGTGCCACGCTCGTGGCGGCTGGCCCCAGGCCCCCGGGGACCACGGCCGCCATGCCTGACTCGGGGGGGGGGGGGAGCTGCCCGGGGGGGGCGTCTGGCGGGGGCATTTCCCAGCTCAGACAGATGGAGCGGGATTAGAGCTGCGGCTCCCCGAGGGCCGCGGCTGGATTTGGCACCGGGTGAGCTCCCAGCGGCAGAGGGGCAGCGCTGACGTCCTGGGGTGGGATGGCAGGGACCCCGTGGGACATTGTGGCAGTGTCAGCGGTGACGTGCCCTTCCCCAGCCCCGAGTGATCCTGACCCCTCTCTGTGCCTTGCAGCGAAGGCGTCTTCAAGTGCCCGGAGGACCAGCTGCCCCTGGACTATGCCAAGGTGAGCCCGGCACGTGGCCGGGGTACCCCGCTCCACGGGGACGTCCCTGTCACCTATGCCCCCCACCAAGGGGCTGGCCCCGGACTCCGCACACCCGCCTGGCACAGCCGCGCCAGCCTGGCACAGCCGCCCGTGCGGAAGCAAGAGCCCTTTGTGCCGCGGGGCCGGGGAACGGAAACCCACTCCCGACAAAGGGCACTTGTTCGTGTGCCGGCGGGGGGGATCCGGCCCCGGGCAGCGCGCCTGCGGCTCCCGGCCAGGCTGGGGTGGGGGGGTCCATGTGCCCCCCGCAGCTCGGCGCGGGATGCTGATGCCCCGGCGCTGCCTTCCCAGATCTACCCCGACCCGGAGCTGGAGGCGCAGGTGCTGAGCCTGGCCATCCGCTGCATCCACAGCGAGGAGGGCTGCCGCTGGAGCGGGCTCATCAAGCACCTCCAGGTAGGGGTCCGGCAGGATGGGGGAGCTAAGGCTGTACCCCATGGCCCCCCCCTCACTGTCTCTATGCCCCCCAGGCCCATCTCGGTACCTGCGGCTTCAACGTCATCCCCTGCCCCAACCGGTGCAGCGCCAAGCTGAGCCGCCGCGACCTGCCTGAGCACGTCCAGCACGGCTGCCCCAAGCGCCGGGTCAAGTGCGAGTTCTGCGCCAGCGACTTCACCGGGGAGGCCTTCGAGGTGGGCAACGGGAGCCGGGGAGGGGGGCACCGTGCCAGGGGGCATGGTCGTGGTGGGGACACTACGGGGGACACAGCTGGCAGGGGTGGCATGGGGGGGCATGGCCTGGCTGGGGGGTATCATGGGGGTGTAGGCAGGTTGGGGGGTGCAATATGGGGTGCAGGGTGGGGACCTAGATGGGCTGCAGGGTACCATGGGGACACTGCCTGGCCATGGGGACAGAGCCTGGGTGCGGGACACCATGGCGGACACAAACTGGCCATGGGGACAGAGCCTGGGTGGGGGACACCATGAGGGTCGGGGGGGTGCAATGTGAGGTGCAGGGTGGCCATGGGGGACGCAGATGCGGGGGCAGGGCACCACGGGGGCACAACCTGGCCATGGGGACAGAGCCTGGATGGGGGACAGCATGGGGGGCACAACCTGCCCATGGGGACAGTGTGTGACACGGCGGGGAGCACGACCTGGCCATGGGGACAGCCTGGCAGGACACCATGGGGGGCACAGCCTGGCCATGGGGACAGAGGTGGCGGACACTGGGGGGGCACAGCCTGGCCCCATCCCTTGGCAGGGCTGGCCGGTGAGGGCAGCCGGAGGGTGACGATGCTGCCGCCGTCCCCAGGGCCACCAGGGCACGTGTCCCCAGGAGAGCGTGTACTGCGAGAACAAGTGCGGGGCCCGCATGATGCGGCGCCTGCTGTCCCAGCACACCCTGGCCGACTGCCCCAAGCGCACCCAGCCCTGCACCTACTGCGCCAAGGAGTTCGTCTTCGACACCATCCAGGTGAGACGGGGACCCACGGGGACCCTCGCCCCGCTGGCTCCCGGCCCCGGCTGACGGCCACCCTCTGTCCCCAGAACCACCAGTACCAGTGTCCCCGGTACCCCGTGCCCTGCCCCAACCAGTGCGGGACGCCCAGCATCGCCCGGGAGGACGTGCCCACCCACCTCAAGGAGAGCTGCAACACTGCCATGCTGCTGTGCCCCTTCAAGGAAGCTGGCTGCAAGCACCGGGTGAGTGTGTCCCCAGCCCCGTGCTGGTGTCCTCATGACCATCCTGTCCTGGCATCCTTGTGCCGTCCCCACCATGGTGTCCCTGTGCCCCACAGCATCCCCACACCTCTCCTGCCCTGACATCTGGCCCATCCCCTGTGGTGTCCCTGTTCTGCTCTGTCCCATCCATGTGGCTCCGTGGTGTCCCCATCCTTGTCCTGCCTCACCCCTGTGTCACTTTGCCACCCAAGTGTCCCCATGCCATTCCAACCGGGTGTCCCTGTGCCACCCGTGTCCCCACGGCATCCCTGTGCCATCCTGCTCCAGTACCCCCATGCTCCAATGATATCTCCCTGACATCCCCACGGCATCCTTCTCCTGTCCTGTCCCACCCCATGTCCCCACGCTGTCCCATGCCCCCAGCACCCTCTCCGCTGATGGTCCCGCTGTCCCCACAGTGCCCCAAGCTGGCCATGGGCCGGCACCTGGAGGAGAGCACCAAGGTGCACCTGGGCATGGTGTGCGCCCTGGTGAGCCGGCAGCGGCAGGAGATCCTGGAGCTGCGGCGGGACGTGGAGGAGCTGTCGGTGAGCAGCGACGGGACCCTCATCTGGAAGATCGCTGACTACACCCGTAAGCTGCAGGAGGCCAAAGCCCGCAGCAACTACGAGTTCTTCAGCCCCCCTTTCTACACCCACAAGTACGGCTACAAGCTCCAGGTCTCGGCTTTCCTCAACGGCAACGGGAGCGGGGAGAGCAGCCACCTCTCCGTCTACATCCGCGTGCTGCCGGGCGAGTACGACAACCTGCTGGAGTGGCCCTTCTCCTACCGCGTCACCTTCTCCTTGCTGGACCAGAGCGACCCCTCGCTCTCCAAGCCCCAGCACATCACCGAGACCTTCCACCCCGATCCCAACTGGAAAAACTTCCAGAAGCCGGGGGCTTCGCGCAGCTCCCTGGACGAGAGCACCCTGGGCTTTGGCTACCCCAAGTTCATCTCCCACGAGGACATCAAGAAGCGGAACTACGTGAGGGACAACGCCATCTTCATCAAAGCCTCGGTGGAGATCCCCCAGAAGATCCTGGCCTGAGCCCCGGTGCCCCGGGGGGCACAGGACATGAGCCGGGCACCCACCCGTGGGTGCCCCAGGTGGTGCTGAGCCCCTGCCCGCAGCCAGTGCCCCCAGCTTGGGGACGGCACCGTGGCCGCAGCCGGTGGCTCTCAGGTAGGCAGGGATGGGGCTGCTCCCCCACGTCCCTCCCGGGGCTGGGACCCCGCTGCAGCCCCAGCTGCCCCCCAGGGCAGCCCCTTCTCAGGTGCCCGGGGGTGCCGGGGGGCTGGGCCCCCCAAGCCCCTCACCGGGGCGCCCGGCAGCCCCCACCAGCCTCACTGGGGACCCCGCAGCACCCCGCTGCCCAGAGCCATATTTTGTAAGCTGGTGCCCCCGGGAGCACGGTTGTTATTTATTACCCCGGGCCGGGGCCCGCTGCCCCCTCCCCACCTCTTTTTTTTTTTTTTTTTTTCAATAAAGTTTTCTAGTATTTATTACGGCCGCCTGAACCTCCTTCCTCCGCCTGGCCGGGGGTGCGATGGGATAGGGGGGACCCCGGCCCCAGCGCCTGCAGGAATGGGGGTGCTCCTGGTGCTGGGAAGAGCCAGGGCTGGGGGGCACGGGGCGGGGTAATCCCTGACCCACATCCCGGCAGCAGACGGGCTCGGATGGAGCCGGTTAATTCGGTAATCGCCGGCAGCGGGGATGGCCGGGGGGCGTCGCCAGCCCCGGGGTGCTGTTGTCCTGCAGCCCCCCCCGGCTCTGCCCCGCCGGCCCCTCGTTAGCGCTGGGGCAATTAGAGCCCCGGGGGAGGCAGGGATTAGAGCAGACAAGGGTGGGTGGGCAACGGCTGGGGGCAGGAGGGGCACCGGGGCAGTTTGGGGGGGCCCGGCGGGATCAGGGCCCAGGTGCGTGTGTGTCCCCCCCAGATCACCCCGGCAGCAATGCAGGGGGTCGCTGGCTCTGCAGGCTAATCCCACAATTGCATTAGTGCCGCCCCAGCTTAACGCAATTAGCCCCTAATTAGCTGCACCCCGGGCCCTGCCTGGGCTGGGCAGCGCTGCTGGGGTGTCCCCGTACCCCAGGAGTGTCCCCCTGGGTGGGGGTGGCACCACGGGGCCCTGGGGAATGGGGCAAGCCTCCTGCCCATACTGGTGCCCAGTGCCAGCCTGTACTGGTGCCCAGTTCTTGCCCATATGGGTGCCCATACTAGCCCATGCCACTGCCCAGTGTCAGCCCATACTGGTGCCCAGTGCCATTCCTACAGCAGAGCCACATGCAAGTCCATACTGGCACCCAGTGCCCGCCCAAACCGGTGGCTGATGCCAGCCCATTCTGGTGCCCAGAGCCAGCCTGTACTGGTGTCCATACTGGGACTTAGTGCCACCCTATACTGGTGACCATTGCCAGCCCGTACTGGTAACCAGTGCCAGCCCAAACTGGTGCCCGATGCCAGTCCATACTAGTGCCCAGTGCCAGCCTGTACTGGTGCCCAGTGCCAGTCCTGCACTGGAGCCAAATGCAAGTCCATACTGGTGCCTGATGCCCTCCAATTCTGTGTCCAGTGTCAGCCTGTACTGGTGCCCATTGCCAGCCTGTACTGGTACCCAGTTCTTGCCCATACTGGTAGCCAATGCTAGCCCTATACTGCTGCCCAGTGTTAGCCCATACCGGTGCCAGGTTCCAGCCCAAACTGGCGGCCGATGCCAGCCCATTCTGGTCCCCAGTGTTAGTCTGTACTGTTGCCCAGTGCCAGCCCTGTACTAGTGCCTGTTGCCAGCTTGGTCTGGTGCCTGTTAACAACCCATGCCAGTATGGGTGCCCGATGCCATCCCACCCTGCTGCCTGGAGCCACCCCGTACCGGAGCCCAGCCGCAGCCACCCAGTGCCAAGCTGGGCTCGGGCACGCTGCCGTGCAGTGTCCGCTCCCGGCACCGGGATGGGGCTGGCGCGGTGTCACCCCCGGGGATGGCCGAGCAGACCCGCAGCCCAGCGGGCGCCCCAGCCCCCCCGACGGCATTCGCTAGTGCCGAACCCCGCTGCGCTACAGCACGGTTCCCCCTTTCTCACTGCTTTTCTCCTCCAGAGCCTTAACCTGCTTTTTTTTGCCTGGTTAAGACTGATGTGGTCTGAGCTACGTAAGGGGAAAAGCATCAGCTGATGCCTGACCTGCGTACATTTTATTTATATATATTTTAATTTTTATATTTTACATTGATTGTATACATTTTATTTATATATTTCTGTACACACAGAGAGTATAGGAACTGTCCTAGAGCCGGGGCGTTGGCAGCCTCTGGTTGCGCACCAGTTACCTTAAAAAAAAAAAAAAAAAAAAAAGAAAAATCCATAGATTATTTATGAACTAAAAGCTTCAGCTACTGTGGGGAAGTGATGCTGGGGAAAGCCTGCGCGGCAGCTCCCGGCTCTGCTCACTGCAAGGGAAGCCATGCTGGGAGCCGAGAGGGAAAGCAAACCCAGGGAGCCGGGGACCGTGACCCCGCTCCGCCTCATCCCCAGCTCAGAGACCTATTTCCAACCCTCTGCTTTCCCTGCGTGGGGTTTGTTTTTGTTTTTTTTTTTCCCCTTTTCCCCTCTCCAATCATAAACGTGAAATTTGCCGTCAGGTGCCGCTCTCCAGTAGCCCCCAGCGCCGATGCTCCAGCGCCGACGAGCACCGCGCCGATGAGCACCGCGCGACAGCTCCGTTCACCCCGGCGCTCTGCAACCGGAGCCACGGCACACGCGGCTCCTTGCGGTGCCTGGCTGGAAATGTCAGCTGGATCTTCAAGCACCTCTTAACCTTCACGTGTTTGCATAAAATGGGGGAGCAAATCCCCTGCAAGACCTGGGTTGTGAAGCAGGCGGCGATGCTCTTAATATTCACAGAGGAGAGGGAGAAAAATCGATTTGCTACTACATTTAGCTTCAAATATCATTTAAAAATAAACTTCCTGGAAACTTGTTGGTTTGAAGATTTATTCTAAGGGCCCAAAACCTGCCAGCTTGCTCCATTGGTCCAACGGGACTTGGACATTAGCCAGGTATTTCACAAGCTGCTCAAGCCGGAGAGGAAAGGGTTATTAAATACCCTATAAACCGAGGAAGCCCCCAGCCCGTATCTAACAAAAGATCGGAGATGCCCGTATCTAACAAAAGACCAAATCCTTTTAACACCTCGCAAAACCTTTGGGATGCAGAAGGGAGAATTTTTGGCAAAACCACTTCATCTACCACTCACGTGGTAGAGCCCTGATTTATGCCGATTATCGACGCTTCTTAGCCAAGCTGGCTAAACCAGACATTAATATTTCATCAGAAGAAAAAAGCAAGGCAAATTTGCTTTGCACATCCTTTATTAAACACCCGGCCGGGCTCCCCTCCCCGCCCCAGCCCTTTGCCTCCCCCAGGACCATGGGGTTTGAGGGGGCGAAGGAGAGGGTTTTACAGCGGGACCATTTAAATTCTGATGCGATTTCACCCCTTCAACTTTAGTGCGTCTGAGGCCAGCAGCCCTCCCAGCTGAATAAATGGTTTGGAGCCAATTGCCTTGAAATGAACTTAAACTAATTAGATAAAATACTCCAGTAATTTTATTGCAATTTGGCCTTGTTGAGCATTGGAAGAGCATCCGAAAGGCGGCCGTCGCTAGATGTCCGACACGAGCTCCCCCAGCTAAAAGGCGAGGAGCCGACTTCAACGTACTCCTTTCCTTTGGCTCCTCCGCCCCCGTGGACCCTCCAGGACCCCCCACATTGGGCAGGATTTTTTCCAGCTCCAATTTTTTACAGCGTCTCCAAACAGCCTCCATCACGAGACGACGTGCTGCTGGTTTTCGGCAGAGAACACCTCAGCGCGTTGCCTACCTTGGGTCAAACTCAACGTTCGCATCCTCCCACCATCTACCAGGGTACGGTGAGCTCAGTGTAGGGGGAAAAGATCAAAGACAGCAATTAAATCTATGGAAGAAAACCTTATTTGGCCCTAAAGGAGACGTTTTAAAAGGCTGAATCTTGCTCTGCCATCTGCCAGAAGCCTTCAGCTTAGTTAGCTGTGGCTGCAGTAACTCCTCGGCGGTGGCAGCAGCTGCTCACGCCGAAGTCCCCGCTGGCTCGTTATCACACCAGATCTTCGCTCCGGTAAACAGGTCTAACTAGCTGCAAAGACGATGTGAAAGTCCCCTGAAGAAGCTTTGCAGAAGGGATTCCTCCTGTTTGGGGGGGATGGATGAAGAAACCAGATACCGAAGGAGCTCCAGCGATGCCGAGTCAAAGGAGAGGAGGATCCTGAAGCCCCGCTCCCCGTGGACGGAGCGGCTGCTCTCGGCGTTCCTGGATGCTGGAGCCAGGACGCGGCGGTGCCTGTGGGCAAACAGAGCTCTTCCCAGCTTAGCTGGGCTAAGCTGCCCGGTTTAGCCCAAATTCCTGGAAAAGCATGTGGGAACCAAATACGTTTCTTAGTATCTGGGGAACGCTGGGAAGAGTACGAAAGGTATTAGTTTGCCATCAGAGGGATTTTGAAACTCAGATGTTTGCAGCAAGCGCAGAGGAGATGGGTTTTGAGTTGTTGTGTCATTCTTAGCGATGAAAGCACGGGGATTAAATTAGGTGTATGGTCACTGGAAAGGGGAGAAAACCCTCACGGCTCCTATCTTCCGAAAGGGATCTACAAATGTTACGAAGCCCCTTTAAAATTCTGTATTTAGTATTATGTTAATGTGCAAAACTCTGAGTTTATTACACACGCTCTTAGGTCAGCACTTTGAAGGGCAGTAGCTTCTAGGTCCTGCTTTTGGAGCAGCCCGACCTCTCCCTCCCGGCCAGGGAAGGCAGACCTTCAGGGCACGGCCCGGCCCTAACCCTCCCAGACGTTGTCAAAATTCTCTCCGAGTTCACCTCGACAGGACTTAAACCACCTCCTCGCCACCGCCTCCTCCTCCTCCTCTTTTTTTTAATAATTATTTCAGCACCTTTCTGGCTGTGAGATTTTGTCTCTCTCGTGTTTTCCCAGCCCTTCTCCGTGCTGTTATTGGAGCAGGGCAGCCAGGCTGTGCCCGACACATTCATACCCCAGAAACCCACGGAGACCCTTCCCCAAATTCCCTTTGGGACAAGCACCCATCCTGTACCGCCCGTGGCTCCCCGTGCTGCTGACCACGGCCACGCAAGCCTCACGCACCCCCACTGCATCAAACCAGCAGAAGGGGCGGAGGGACCAGGTCTCTCTTTCTCTCTTTTTTCCCCCGGCTTTTTATTTTTCCTGTGGACAAAAAATAAATAAATAAATAAAATTCTAGTTCATAGCGGTAGCACATAAGCAGCAGAGTTTATAATCAGTCTGTGGTTTAATGAAATACAGCAGCAATTCCCAGTTCTCTCCCCAGTGAGCCCCAGCAAACATTTCTGTTTGGTTTCTAAGGGAGCGGCCGAGTCCCACGGAGACATCTTTCACATCGTAAGCTTAAAGAAAATTCACAAGCGTCTTTATAAAATGTTAACTTTGGGCTGTAACAAACTGGGCGTGCGATTTAACAGCTTCAAAGCTTCTGCTCGAAAGACAAGACACGGCAGAGACGGAAGCTTCCTCGTGGAAGGGTTTACACCACTTTCATGTTTATCCCTTCTAGGATCTATCTAATGTTCACCTCCAGCTGGCACAGGAGTTGCCAGCAACCATGAGAATAACAATATCCTGCTAAATCAGTCTGGCACTGTAAAGGGACAGATTTCAGTGTTGATGAGGCAGCGTAAATAGTTCAGGAAAACATCTGAAAATACCTTACTCTTGCCTCAAGGAGCAGAACCATCATCTGCAAGTGCCCAGGATCCATCAGGGGAACAGAAGCCTTGTGCTGGAGTCAGAGGTCAGGAAGCCACCGACCCACAGACGGAGAGACAGACAGAAAGGCAAGCCAAGCGCTGCGACGGGAGCAGCGGTGTGAACCCCAACGGCAGGCGACCGTCTGCCCCCGGGGTCCCTGGCCTTTAGGTTACTCTTATTTCTGCACCGGGCAGAGCGTGAAACGAAACCGCGCATGGACAAAGGTTTCCGGGAGAGCACACCTCCCGCCACACACCGGCCTCGGGCTTGTGCCTCCTCCGCTCTCCCCTTCGTCACCTCGGTAAGCGACAGGGCCACGAGTGGGTCCCCCCGCAGCGCAGTCGGTGTTTGCTCTCAAAGGCTGTACCTGGGAATGAGGCAGGGCAGGGTCTGCGTTTCTCGTTACAGAAGATGTAGCGGGGAAGGAGAAGGAAGGAGAGCCCGTCAGCAACAGGCTGCTGCAGAAGTGAAAAGGGTTGGTTTAAAGAAAAATCTCACTCCTAGAACAAAAGGAAATATTTCAGTATATTTTAATAGTAAAATGATTCCTATTTTTCAAGCAATGTCCCATCTGGATGAGTCTCGGGAGTTTTTTTGCTTCCCAGTCCTGCTGTACCGGGACAAAGTCTCAGAGGTCGTGGCTCTACCCGCGACCGCCCGTGCAGAACAACCCCCAACAACTCACAGGGTGCTGCCACGGCTAACGCAAACACCTCCCCGGCACCGAAACCACTTCCACAAACACCACAACACGGGACTCGACTCAGTCTCTCTCTCAGGAGAGGAGCAGGAGGAAAAAATTAGCTTTTAATAACAGTCTGGGTTGAGATTTGTAGCAGGCTACTGAACAGAGGAGATGCCAATATTTTATTTAGTAAAAAGGTATGTATTCAGGTAGCAGAACACCTTACAGTAACTAACTCGGCAGGAAAGGTTAAAGTCATAGCACAGCCCTAGATCGATTTGGGGGAGTAGGACGGGGAAGACGACGGGGAGACTGTAAGGGAAGCAGCTTCAGACTCGAACCTTGGCTCCCAATATAATGTATTCAGAAAAATATTGCATGAAAAGCCTCAGGATTTTAGTTCTTTCATAGATGTATATTTACCAGTTTTCACAAAGACTGCAGGAATACGATTATAAACAATAAATTAGGACTTCATGTTGCTATCATTTGGCATAACACAATCAGGCAATTTTTCCTTTTTAAATATAAGGCAACACAAGCCAACACATAATTTAATCCGTCTTTAGTCAAATTGCTTAACTTTGCTAAAGAGTTACCACTAAAGAACGGTTTATAGTACACTTAAAAGAATTTAAATAATGACATAAGTGTACTAACTTACGCAAGGAGTCAGAAAACGTACTCTGCTAAGCTTTGAAACCTAAATATTTGTTACAGCCCAGGACTACACGTCTAAATTAAAAAAATACAAATAAATGTTTTCTAATTTTTCCATTTACGAAAAACTTTTAAGAATCTCTAGCCAACTATGACGTCACTTCAAAACTTGTTATTTTTTTTTTTTTAAATTTTGTATGATGTCTTAAGATTTTAAACCATGCTCGTTAAGGAAAGTTCAAGGAGCAAATACTTAAGGCTTTGTTTTTCAGAGGGCTGTGAGGGAGGCCAGTGGATGGCAGAGGCCAGTGGGTTCACCCATACACAATGCTACTCAAACCCACACTACCAGGCGACATTCATACAGAAATATTACACTTAAAAGTTACAGTGTAGAGCAATATTTTTAGCCAGTGTACATATAAAGAATCAATGCATTTTTTTTTTATTATTCTTTTTTTTTAATTTCCAAACTTGATTGTGATCATTATGTTCAAGTATTAGTCTCATTAACAGAGATGAGAAATTTTCTACTTACAACAAATTCGGCTGTTAGAAAGGAAAGGTATGTTTCGGTACACCGAGGAGAACAAGACGCTGAGGTTACCCACTAGTTAGTGTCCTACGGTCACTGACTCGGCTAGCTGCTGGAAGTGACGTGGGAAAGGAACAGAAGGAGTTAGGCACCGAGACCCTGGGAAAGAGGGGTGTTATAAATAGCTTCGTTAATTCCCAGAGAGGAGAATTGTTCCATTAAATCTGCTGTGGCGTTTTGATGGAGAGGAGTACGGGACCATCGGTCCCACAGTGGCTCGTGAGTGGAGCTTCGTGTCAGATCAACCGCCTCCCGTCCCATCGGGACTGCTGCCGGCACGGGACCGTGCCACACCACCCCGCGCGCCCGCTCACTGCACCGGAGACGAGCTCGAGTTACGTCTCCTCGCCCTGAAATTAATTCTAGCTACCAGAGAAGCGGCTGAACCCTTTTTGGAGTTGTCAGTGGGTCTGGATTCCCTTCACATCAGGACAGCCAGACTCCTAGCAGCGAGGGGTTCAGACAAAGTTAGCTCTTACGGTGGCGAAAGGGGAGCGGGGAAGGGAAATACGATGCAGAAAAAAGGCAGCTATGCTGCCTACGTCCTAAAACCGCCATTCCCCCTTCCTCCATACCCTGCCTGCAAAAAAAAAGTGTCAGAAAAATCTGCCAGAGACTTTTGACTTTGGACAAAGTCTAAACGATAAATGCGGGCGTCTCGGCAAGAAACAGCTGAAAAGCTTCTTCCTATGTTAATGCCTAAATACATACCCCTAGCTAGCTCTTTTCAAATGTAGGCTTCTTTTTCAATTAAATAGGCCTCTAGACAGTGCAAATGGTCAATGTTTAATGCATTAATGAAATGGGCTTTCGAGTTGAAAATAAGCCCTGCTTCCTGACAAATTCTGTTGCTCTTAATCTTCAGAGGAAATTGAGATGGAAATTTAAGCAGCTACGCTACCTCGCTCTTTACGGAGCTGGCGAACAGATGCAACTGCGAAACCCTGCAGCAACTCAACATCAGTCCAGCAAGTAGCTACTAAGCAGAAGGCAAAAGCTGCACAAAGGGGATTCTGCGGTGAGGAAACAGCTGTGGCGTGAAGTAGTGTAATGAAATTCTTTGAAACAAAAGGCATGTTAAATATTTGATGCATAAAGGAGATAGATAACATGTAAGCAAAGCTTTTAAATATACAGTATGTCGTCTTTGAATGGTTACTATAATGATCACACAAGTTTGCAAGTTAAAAATGCCTTGCTTATTAATTAAAATTAAGACTAAACCTATAATTTTTGTCTGTGAAAGTGACTGCAGCCTATCTATACCCTGGGTGTTGAATATGAAGATTTCGACTATCGGTTGGTTCAGGTGCTCGGTTCATGGGAGGCCGATGGACTTTTCCCAGCACGGCCATGCTCTGATCTCTGAAGCAGGACTGCTGGAAGTCCCCGCTTAGGTAATCCATGGTCTGCATCACATTATTCTGGCTGGATGGGCCAGCTCCAGCTCTGTAATGAGTTCCTCCTGCACAATCTAGCGGCGCTCCTGCTGGCTGTCCCCCATGGAAAGGCATGGCAAGGTCCTGGGACCCAGAGCTGTCACTGTTGGGCGTGGGCAGGATGTTATTCCAGATGGGCTGGAAATAGTGCCCATTGGTATATGGCAAGGGTCCCTGCAACCCATTCACAGGTGGAGAAGGCGTAGGCTTCTCGATGGGGGGCTTCAAGCTGAACGACTGGCCCATGCACAGTTCTTGAGGGTAGTTTGAAGTTTTGCCAGGAAAACTCTGCCCTGCAATCTCTCTCTGAGGGTGCTTCCCTGCGAGTCCAGCAGGCCCAGCAGCATCCCCACACATTTGCTGCAGATGTGCAAGCTGGTGCTGGTTCCACGCAACCGATTTGATTTCGTTCTGGTACGCGGGCGGCACCCTGTTAATATTCACCATGGGCACATTAACAGAGGCAGGAGGAATAGCAGCAGCAGCATGATCGACAGGGTTTACTACACAGGAAGGCATGGGTGTAGGGACATTGTGAGTAGATACCCTGGTACTTGCATTGATAAGCAGGTTGCGACTTATAGGGCTGGGGTTTGCAATCTGTCCCTCACATACTGAGGTAGTGCTAATGCCAGCTCTGGCCTGGCAGAACTGGTTAATCTGGTGCACAATGCTGCTCAGGTCCGGTGGCTGGTTCTGCTGCAGGGTGGCAGCCATAGAGAGGGGAATGGTTGAGGTAGACACGGTCACATTCGGCGGCGCATCTGCATCCGGCATCTTTCTGCTTCCATGTAAACCTGGCTGCAGCAAAGGATTCGGGGGGTGCTGCAGAGTCTGGTGTGCCATGGTCTGAGGATGCTGCAAGCCCTGCGGCTGCTGCATATTCTGAGGGTGCGGCAGCGTCTGCGGCTGCGGTATCCCCTGAGGGTGCGGTAAGCTTTGTGGCTGTGGTATACCCTGAGGGTGCTGCAAAGTCTGTGGCTGCGGTATACTCTGGGGGTGCGGCAAAGTCTGTGCATGCTGGAGAGCCTGCTGGCGAGCAAGCGCCTGGGGGTGGGTTAAAGTGCTAGGTGCAACGTATGGTGTGGAAGGGGGATTCATCATCACTTCCGGCAGCAGACGCGTGCGTGTCCCGTCAAAGTCTTTGATAATTCCTTTCGCTGGAGATTTGACTATCGCCAGGAGGCCTGTTTTTGTGGTGGCCTGAGACGGGTAGGGACTGTACCTCTGGCCCGAAGTATCAAGTCCGTTCACGGTACGGCGTATGTGTTTCCTCTGGGGAACCTTGACACTGTTTGGAAAAATTTTTATAGTCAGTGGATTGTTGGCGACCTTCTTAGCATAAGCATCCAATTCTGCTGGGGTAGGATACTGTGCAGATCTCATTTTCTGTGTAGTGTCCCCTGCGGAGAAAAGAAATTCGTCAATACCGATTGTGGCAAGCAAGGGATCAACCCCAGGGCAAGACAGTTGCACAACAAGGGTAGAAAATCTCCAAGGAATCAAGAGGCAAGAACTTCATCTTCCCAGACCAGCGGATTGTGTACCAGATACCTCATTCCCTTTATTACCTGGTGACCAACACAACCCCCAGTTCAGCTTAAGGAAAGACCTGCCTAGGGGAGCAAAATGAAAGCAGTGTTTTCATCAGAGTATGTTTACAGACAAAACCAGGTAACATGCTATGAACATCGGAGTGTCTCCAGCTTGAAATATTTCTTACGGCTTGTGGTGGTGGGCTAGTTTCTATTCTCTTAATTTAAGGCTGCCTCCCCATTGCTCTTCAGCCATTCTCAGTATCTTTACCGTGTAATTCAAAATCAGAAAGTTATGAATTAAACATTAAATCCATGTAATGCTGAGGTGGGAACCATACGAAGCACTTCAGCTCAAGCCTCCATTTACATCCGAGTTCTTTTCTAGATCTGACATCTGAAAGCACTTTGAGTGTCTTTTTGTCCATTAGGAAGCCCTTGTCAGTCCAAGTTCAGCAAATGGAAGGAGGCTACACGTGCATTATTTTATGGCTTGCAATTATTTCTTCAGCTGAATTTTCAGTGTGGCACCTTGCTAAGGACAGCATCCTAGTATCACACAGCAAAATTACGTGATTACCTCACAAGATTAAAAACATGCTACTCCCCGGACACAGACAAAAGACTTCTAGAGACAGGAGTGTGGTTTCACTTACTCCAATTTACCAGGTACCTACCTTGCCCACAAGCTCAAAGTGCTTCTGGAAAGAACTTCAGAAATCTAGGGAAATGCTTGTGCCTCTCTCGCTATAATCGTATTCCAAGCAGAGAGTTGGGACGTTCTCCTACCACAGCTCTGCTGCTTAACTCCTATGGGACTACTGCTTTAGAAACGATTTTATAATCTTCAAATAATGGCTTGCAGCTTTGACAATCCGATTTTGCTTTTGCTTGATTTCCCCCCCAGCACCTTGCAAACAGTTTACTGGAAAAAAAACACCCATCCTTTCTGCTAAAATTTTCAGCATCCCCATGCCACCTGCTGCTGTGCTGAAAGAACAGGAAACGTAGCAGCCAGCTCCTCCAGAGCCCAAGAGCACCCCAGCCCCGCACCCGGCCCTCTGACCCAAGGAAATCTAATGCTCCAGTAAAGAGCTTGATGCTCCCAGGCAAACAGCCCTTCCTCTTGAAAATTCACCTCTGATTCTTTTAAGCAAATTGCCTCCAAAAGGTTCCTGAATACAGCTCAACTCTGAGTACCAGCCATCTCTCTCTCTTTGCATCCTGCAGCTTCCAGTCTTCACAAGTGAGGGAGAGCAGCACTGCTCTAAGAGCACTCACTTTCAGAAAGCAAGGGCCAGAAAATGGAAAATAGGATGGATACCAAAAGAAAGGATAATTATAGAAATATTAAAAATATCTTTTGTGAAATGAGAAGCTTTGCAAGCAGGCTGTCTTGTGTCTCTAGCACAGCACGTACTACAGTGCCGGTTATACTCTTACTCTCTGTGCTGTCCAAACACTGGCACATACCACCCCTTCTCTTAATCAAAGGAAATGCTCATCTGATATTAACCTGAACATCCTCTCTGTTCATATCCCTGTACCTGCTGCTGCAGGCAGGTGGTTTATATCTGTCCTTCTGAGCGGGCTGCTATGCTCCTAACGGAGAGAAGAGCCTCTGAATGGAGTTTGCCAGTACTACCTTGCCTCAGCAGCCAAGGCCTTCATGAGCTTCCCAACCTTTATTTTTAGCATTGCCCACACCCATTAAGTTTTGTTTCTTCCCCAAGAGATGACCCTTGCAACTCACAGTGAATCAGAGAAGAACCATCAACAAGGGACAAAGGATTCCACTCCTGTCTGTATTATGGTTTATGTTACGGTTATGGCCATTGTCACACAAAGCTTTTATTTTAAGATGAAAAATTAAGTAGATTCTTTAAGACACCTTTACCATCAAAATTTCCCAGCCTGGTTTACATTTCCATAGGTGTATCAGCAAATTAGGTGGTAAATATAAACACTGAACAGATACACTAAATGTTCTTTCACTCAAGCATCTATTCTTCTGTTATATGGGAACTGTGATGGAAGCTTTTAGAAAGCAGTTAAAACAGCAATGTTTGAACAGGCTGCGGCTATCGGTTACAACACATCTGTAATCCCGAATCTGGAAGAACTCCTTCCTCTGACGAGAGAAAATAAGCCCTCAGTCAAACTGAAATGATGCACCAACATCATCAAATTCGGCATCCTACCATCTTTTATATACCTTGGACAGGATCTTCTGAAACCAACCACTATTTCAAACAGAGCCTGTTTTGCGTACAGCTAAGATTATGCTCCTTTTACTATGGACTAAAACAGCCATTCTACTTAGGGCTGACCAAGGTGATATATTTCTGAGTGCCCCAACGTGTTGCTTAAAATGTGCTTTGCTAGCAGTTTCACAGGCAAGATTCGATGACTGGAATAATTAAGGCAATGAACAAAAATTAGGAGAAAGGAGAAATGCATTATGGGGCGATCAAGAGTCTGAATATCCCATACAAATATCCTACAAACCAGTAAAGAACAATTTCTAAGTTACCAAGTGAATGGAAAACCAGCTACAGTAGACCAAAAGAAAATGCTGGTATTAGAATACCACAAGTGCAAGAATTCCGGATCAGGCCAGAAAAGGATGAGGAGGACGGCAGATGAACAAGCTACATTAAGAAAACAATGGGATGAGCTCCACAAAGTTACCTAATGGTAAATGCAAGGCAGATTACTTTCGTTGAAAAGTAATTATTTCATGTTTACTATAAGGTAAAGCTGTGCATATGAGCAATTACCCCAATAAATTGGTGAGCTGCAAGTTCACACTCCCGCTAATCCCGTGGCAACCAATTCATCTGGTCACATTCCTGTGCGTGTCTCACCACTGGAGCTATTTTTATCATGAAATGAGATATATTTCTCTGCCTCACCTCAGCACTAATGTAACATTTTTTAAGTGCATTTCACATTAAGGCTTTAAAACCCACTGCTTTTAAAACTGCTTACGGTTAAATTTTCATTAACATTAAACAAAATACAAACAAGCCTTCAGGATTCCTACCGTAATAAGAGCATCCATGTTGGGACAAGCGAAAAATAGCTGTGCCCATCTGCTGTGTAAAAATCTCAACTGCAGCAGTTTCTCTACAGGCTTTATCCCTAGAAAGGACTCGATTTTAGCTGATGACCCCATATTCAGTCCCAACCTGCTCTTCAATCTTTTGTTCCCCGCCCCAAAAAAAGCTCTCCAAGAAGCACCTTTCACCTTGACTTTGCACCACTGTCATGAAAAATCATCCTTTTTGTCCCAGGCCCTGCGGCACTGCCGCTATGTCCAACAACGGCTGTGGACACTGCCCGAACAGTCTTGCCTCAGGTATCCTGATTGCCTGGTCAGGTTTATACTGGAATCACTGGGAGGAAGGAGAGAATGTCAATATGGAGTCAGTGAGAAATGCCCTGCGTCGATAAGGACAGATTTCAGGGTTTGCCTTTCCTGTGATGCAGGTTAGAATTCAAAGAAAAATATTGAAATTGGAAGTCCTGTAGTGATCAGTTTCTAAAGGAAAAAATATATGCATATTAATCTACAAAACTCCTATTGCACAGACCGTCTTTAAGAAAAATGCTTATTTGAAAGTGAGTAAGAAAAAAAAAAGATAATTGAGCTAATGTGAATTTTTAAGCGTTAATAAGAAGTCTGATCCAGAAGACTACACTTACAAAATTATTAATACAAACACCGTAAGTCTGAATAAAGGCTATCATGTGGAGTTCTGTGTCTTTTATAAAAGCAATAGCACTATTATTAAAGCCTGCTTCCAACCCCCCATCAAAAGTCACAAGTCACTGTTCATTAAAAATGCTCATTAACTCAGCTTTCCTTTGGCCAGGGGCTAGACTACTTGTGCATATACAGTATGGAGAGAAATGCACCAATTAATCTTACACACATCTGCAGCAGGGGTGAGCAAGGTCTGTACGAGCAGTTTCATTTTCCATACAAATCAGAACAAACTGGAACAGCTGAGCATTACCACTGCCAGCCAGTGCCTGCCAGCTACTTTATGTCCTAAATTCTTTTAAATGCAGTACCCGAAGCTCTTCGCTAAGCAGGATACAGCAATGCTTTCAGCATGGGGATAAGCAGTTCCCAGAAACAGCATCAGGTACCATCAGGTTAAGAAACTGCCCACATACCAGCACGCTGCCTCGTAAATGTGTAATTAGCAAATACCCGATTTATGCACAGCTACCCTCACATGAACCTCAGTAATTTGCTTTCAGAACTAAGCTTTCCGATCCACCAAAGAAACTTCACGTAATGCAAGGACCTAGTCATGTTCTCACCGCAACAGCCTACCTTTTGAAAAAGCATGTTTCAGTCAGCAAAGCTCGAACTGGAAATGGAAAAGAGAAAGGAGGGGAATGCCCGGTTTCATGCCATCTAAGGAAGTCCTTTCATGAGTAAAGATTTTTACTACCGCTGAAAGTGTCAGTACAATTACCAAGCCCGTGGAGTCGGCATAAATGCTATGCAAGTGCTGGGGGGGAGCACACCTGTGTACGTGAACAGTGTCATTCCCCTCTGGCAGGACTTTAAGCATGTCACCCTTAATCGCAAAATTATCTTACCTATTTTCAGTGGCACCACAAGTCTTAACATAATAACAATTTTAGCTATAACTGGAGTGTAAATTACTTGGTTTTAAAGAGCAACGAGTCCGTCAGCAAACTGAAGGTACAGAGATCTCCCAATGCACATTTCAAATACAAGAGACAGGTCACAGCCCTAAGAACCAAGTACACAGAACTTATGTAGAAACCTTGGTATTTCTGAAATTTCAGCTGAACAATCAATGTGCAACTTCAGTGATAAAGAGGAGAGACAGAGTAAGATTTTAAAAAGTCTCTAGCCAGTAAACTTACATTCTCAAGCGTAAGTTCTTCTTAAAAATACTAGTACCACTATCAAAAAAAATGACTGACGTTATCAAAAAAGAACTATCAGAGTACTCTGCAGACATATTTTCAGAGGCACCAAAGAGACATCACAAAGAAGATGGAAACTTTGAACTTTAGTAATTTGGGCTAGATCACTAATATTTGCAGTATATGCCCCAGGTATGTAGAACAACAGAGCTGCTGACCTCAAAAGGTTTGCATTAGCCTGATCCAACTGGTGTCTACGAGTAATTAAACGAATGGAAGTGAAAAAGAGTCAGGAAAAAGTTGTGTTAAGAAGCAAGTCAGCTGGCACACTTTTAGCACAAAACGTTTTCAGCAGAGGCACGAATCTCACAGAAACCTCACTTGCATTTCATCTTGCTGTGGTTAAAATTAACCTTTATAAAGCCAGGAAGGGGGGAGAGCTTGCTGCACACACGTGAACCTCCACAGCCATTTCTCAGAGCCATTATTGATGGATGCCTTGAAGGCGTAACAAAAGAAAGACTCTAACATTAAATAGTTTTTCCACTGTATCCTGAACGTTTATGTCACAGCTGTACCAGAGCCAGATTTAACAGTTAACCACATCCTGCAGACAAAACGTCACTCACATTTCTGAAGTCCAGTGTTCATCTGCGTGTAAGAAAGAAGCTGAAAGGAGAGGTCACCTGGTCCTGGCAGACAGGCCAGCATGGCAGACAGGCACTAACACAACATGGGGCATTCACTCCTCTGCACACTGCAACAACAGAGAGACAATTCAAAGTTATAATACAAGGAGGAACAGAGAAAAGAAAGCGGCAAAGAGCCATCCCTGGGTGAAGGCCTGACCAAGCACAGATGCGTGACCGCTGCTCCGGCCCTTACTGCATCTCGTAACGGCAACGGAAATACTTCAAGAAGTGGGTCATCTGCAGGGTTAAAACTAAAATAGTCGTCTCGCTCTCCTCTGCTGCTTGACACACAGAGGATAATCTATAACTCTGTCCTCAAATTTCAAAGGTGGTTGTTTGAATGGTAAAGAAACCACCATCATTCATTTTACTATATATTGAAATGCGCTGGCTATCTACCAGGTATAGCCAAAGCAAGTCCTCTGGAGAAATCCTGTCAACTGCTCTTTCGCATTTAATAAAAAGGCATGGCATGCATAAATTGAAGGCAAAGTATGCAGCACTCTGCCTTGTGGCAAGATTAAGCTGCATGCTACAGCTTGTAATATCTGTGGTCCATTAGGCTGAAAGATGAATGGCTACAACTTCCTTCATTTCATAGGAGACTCGCTAACCTGCGCGTCTCTGCGTTAGACAAACGGCAAGACGTGCCTTCCGCACAAAGGAGCTGCAGAGGTGCCACCATCCTCTACTGCAGAGGTTCAGCATTTATGAAATCAAACCTCAAAATGAATGCACGGAGCACTAAAGCTCTTTATATATAAACACTGCACAGCTACCCTCAAATCCCATCATCGCCGTACAGATACAAGGGGGGTTTCCAGCAACAAAGCTAACTCAGGCTCAAAGTCTCCCAACGTTACTAAGATTACAGAGAGAAATTTGAGTTGGAAAAAGGTCTTTAGAGGCCACCTGGCCCAAGCCCCTGCTCAAATCCCCCCTGCTGCAGCTACTGGGGCAAGCCACAGCCAGCCACGAGCACTTTAGAAAGCTCTGGGAAATGGGGTGGCTGAGCCAAGCTGGAGAGATCAGTTGACTTCTCCTCCTTGCCCAGATCTCCACAAGCATCAGTGCCGCTATACAGGGAGTGCTTTTGCCGAAACACCTAAGGAGCAGCTAGAGAGAGCTTGGGGCTTGTTGTATGGCCCCCAAAACATGGAAAGAGTTGAAGGCTTCAAAAGTTATAGGCTGATTTAATTTCAGTCATTGTTTCAAAACCCCAATTAAAACAACTGGGAAGGCATTCAAAGATCAAGACAGGTGAAGCAGAAAGCTCCAGATCGGCACGAGAAGCCACGGCTGCAGAAACCCCGCAGAGATCACTTCTGAAAGAGTCACACTGTCGAGGACTGTGTAAGCAACGTGAATGAAACCTTTGGATGACACCTGATGCGGCAGCAGCAGCGCTGTGTCCTGGATAGGACCAGCTTCCTGCTCCAGAAAGCTCCAAAAGCCAATTTCTCTCCAGGGACGTTTTAAAGTTTTTAATTTGAAACCTAACTTCTGACCACCGTCACAAGTCAGACCGCCCAAGGAGTACCTGCACCAGTACAGCGAACAGCGTGGACTTAAAGCTTACCCATAGCACAGCAATTACTCACTGCGTGTAATTCATTAGCTCCACGTTTGTATACATCTCCTCAGTTCAACACGCAAAGGCTGATTAAACCAATGGCCAAGAAATCTCATACAAATATTAATTTACGAAAACCTTTGCATCTTCACTGTGCAAGCGCTCTCAAAAGCTGACTGAGTGTTGCTGAGTGAGCCCGTTGGATGCTGCTGTGACTAACAATTTAAAATAATTTTGGACACTGAATGTCAGCTTGACAACTCCATGCCATTGCCCATTCACCCTACCGCTCAGAGTAACAGCGACTCAGTGCCGTCAGAAACAACCACACAACCTCACCAAGCCGCAGGGCCGACAGCGCAACCACCAAGAGAACAAGTTTACATTCATTCTCCATTTCATCCCCAGGAGATAGTAACGATCTGCATTACAGGATTTGTAGTTGTAAAACCTTGTAAAAAAGGTTGAAACCTGGATTTTCTTCTCACCCTCTGTAGCAGGTGGAGTTCTTGGAGTCTTTCAAGTGGTGTTCAGAAACGATGACTGAAGACCTGTCACATCCACAACTTAAAGGAGTTGCTTTAGGAACTGAAAAGTTGCTCGGCCTTTATCAGATGAGATTCATTCATGACTATAAGCATGCAACGTTCAGTGAAACTTTGCAAACAGCCCGTGGGCAGCAGTTTCTTGTCCCAAATCACGCTCAGCAAGACCAAAAAGAAAAAACAAGAATCCAGTTCTTTTTAATCAGAAGACAAAACCACTGTGAGTTGCCCGAGCTTTACCTGAGTAAGCAACAGAAACACTCACAGTCAGCGGGGGGCGGGGGGGGGAAGTATTTGCCTTTTTTCCTCATTTCATCAACTTCAGAAGACTGGCAAAAACAAGACCTATTCCTCAGTGAAAAGCGAACAAAATTAAGAGCCCTCACCATAGTCAGAAAACCATCAGATCACACCATTCCCATATTCACCTAAGCATCTACCTTTTACTCCAGTAACGTCTGACGCCAGCCCAGGATTACTTCCCATCCCTGCACGGCCAAAGCAGCTCAGTGTCTAAAACATTACTTAACCGACGGCAAATTAGCGTGCAGCCCCAAAAGAGAGAAAAGGGCTCTGCAGCGCAGCACTGCACTCAACGCGCTCTTTGACTGAACAAGTAGCATTTCTGACAGCAAGATATGCGGAGGGTTTGCTCACCTGCTCCGTCATTAATGCTCATTATAGCCTGAACACTGTGACTCTTTGAGTAAGCCTCTTGCTGAAGTGCCACGGAGAGGCTCAGCGCCACGAACACAGCAATAAACAGGATAATGGCACATTAGGAGAGAGAACAAGTGATTAAGAGTGGTCACAGCATTCAATTCAGAATAGCCAGGCTTCTGCAATAAGACAGCAGTATTTCCTTGAAGGTCAAAACATGTATTTACAGAAGCTTTAGCTCCAATACAGAGAGTAATGTTTTAGAGAGGGCTATAAAGGCAAGTTGTTCCCGCAGGTGGATAATGATTTTAGGCAATGCCAAAGGTTCATAAAAGACTGGGGTGGCAATAGTAATTTTAAAGGAAATACTGAACTTATAAAAATCATTTTAAGTAGAAGCATAAAATCATACTTTTAGCTTGATTTGCAATAAGCAAATTGATGCCATCTAGGTCACTGCTGAGCATTAAAAAAAGAAATTCAGACTTATATAGAAGTGCTGACCATAACTCCATCGCTGAATTCCATATTACAATTAAAATCCTGCTCCAATTTTTGTTCCCTATAAAATTAATAGTTTTTCAAAATCAAGATCTCAGTATTTGAAAACAAATGCATTTGAAATATCTTTATAAACAAGCCCGTTCATTTTTTTGTTAGAAATTAATTAACATCTATTCCCTTTGAGATACTTAGCACCCTTTCAGCTTAGGTGAATATGGGAATGGTGTGATCTGATGGTTTTCTGACTATGGTGAAGGCTCTTAATTTTGTTCGCTTTTCACTGAGAAATAGGTCTTGTTTTTGCCAGTCTTCTGAAGTTGATGAAATGAGGAAAAAAGGAAAATACAGGACAGACTACTTTTGTCCTGACCGATCTTCAGCACGAGCTAGCGCAGACAACTCCGACCCACCACCCAGCTAAAATGAACTGAAATCCCCCGCACGGACTGCATTTGGGATTGAGGCGAGCATTAACGGCTGCCTCAAACTGTTGTTACGCAGTCTCAGGTCGGCAGCGCAGGGTCCTGACGCAAAGGCAGCTGGGCCCATCATCCCCTCCTGCGCTCGGCTTTAGCGCTTCTAATTAGTCCAGAGCAGGAGATAAACTGAACTTGGCATGTCAAGACTTCTCACTAGCAGACTTGGCTCCACGGCAGCAACTTGTGTGGGCACCAGCACCTGCAAAGCTCCCCGCGGGTCTGCTGCCCCAGCCCCTCCAAGGATGGGTGGTGCGTCA
This sequence comes from Calonectris borealis, assembly GCF_964195595.1. Taxonomy (NCBI): domain Eukaryota; kingdom Metazoa; phylum Chordata; class Aves; order Procellariiformes; family Procellariidae; genus Calonectris; species Calonectris borealis. The sequence goes on along the minus strand of NC_134330.1, from coordinate 5,918,040 downwards.
CTGGGGGAACTGGAACGGACAGTCAGGAACTGAGAGGTTTTTGCACTGTACCAGGCTCAGTAACATCTAAACCAGTCAGCTGCAAACTGGAGAGCAAGGCTGACCAGTAGGCTTCGCACTCAGCAATGGAGGGCAGCTGTAAACTCTTTACCTTTAAAGTTTTAAAATTGTATTTTAAACTGACTCTGTATACTGCCAAACACAGCATAATGAGCTCTGTCTTGAAAATATATATAAAAAGATAAAGTACATTTCTAGAGGAAAACAATCATTAGATTGGAATAAATAAATAAATACCCCTCTTTGAAGTGATTTTAATCTAATCTGGCTGCAGGATATAATCTTAACAGCACACGTACTGCAGGATGCTCTATGAAATAGTTAGCAGGTTTAGACACATTAGCAGATTTTTTTTCTCCTAAGATTTATTAATAATTAAATCAAAGCATGTTAAGCTTAAGAGGGATTTGCAGTGCTTGGGATTTGGGGGCAATTGTCACATCCCCACAATGACTGTTAGGTTCAGCCTTACCTGCATATCGGAGTGCTTTTTGGTCCAGGCAGCAGGATGTCCCCTGCACTGATCTTCAGAGTAAGTCCTGTCACCACCAAGGCTCACCGGGTAGGACGGAAGAACTCACCTCCACCCACTGCCCAGGGACACCCTCCCTGTAGAGCTAAGAATTGGTTCCAGTAAAACTTACCATGATACTGCCTTTCTGGTCTGAAAATATATAGTATTTTCCAGCTGATATTCAAAGATTAGTACTGCCTCTGCCAGACGCAGTGCTCCTCAGGCCAGGGGGGACAATTACAAGCTGGAGTAAAACCTAGGTGTAAAGCAATTCGGTACTACTAGGAAATTTCTAATACTCTAACACAGCTTTATCATTATATAAACAGACCACATACGCAGAATTATTGCCAAGTTTTTAAATATGCCAGTCTCTGAAGCTCCCAAGAGGCCTTACAGGGTAAGCGCACAAAAGAAACACTCCCCACAAACCACCCCCAGCCAGTGAAATATGGGAAACTGAGCTGGTGTAGAGGAAAGCGAGCTGGTGAAGTTTAAAGTTAGGTTCCTGAAAGTAAACATGCATGTTTGAAATTCCACGATCAACTGCAGGCTTGTTCACAAAGCTCAGGGCTGGGAGGAAGCAGGAGCATCTACCCACACACAAAAGAAAAGCTCCAAACTATTCCAAGTTTCCAGCACCCTGGGGTCCCACAAGCCGTGCGACGGTTGTTAAGCGCTTGCGGCTGACTGATACGCTTCGCTTCTCCGCGCTATTCACAAGGTAGCCCCGTGAAATTCCATAACTGCTCGCGGGATTTACGGCAACCCCTAAGCGCACGCGGCACATTCCAAGTTCAGCATATATAAATGCTGCAAACAAAACCAAAAACTAACTCGGGTTGTGAAGTTTCTTTGGTACAAATGTCTGTAAGACATTCCTTGCCAGGAAACATAATAGAATTCGGGCCAATTTTCATGCTCCAAGGGAAACTCAGTGTCTCATTTACCCCCCAGCAGGCTGCTCAAGACCAAGTGAGACTCATTCCTTTTCCCTCTCCCAAAGTAACCTAAAATCTAGGGGTTTCAAAAATTTGTTTGTGTCAACTGCAGACACTGAACCCCTCCTGCCAACCTGAGCGTTCAATACGATTCCTTCCAGTCAGCCGTGCCTCGCTTGACAGTGTCTAGACTGATCCTGCAGGTTTCCTGCCTTTCTCCAGCCCTAAAACTCCCCTTTATTCTTGGGCACTTACCAGAATGGCCCTTTCCCGGGACTGCTGAAGAGCCAGAGAGAAATCTTACCGTTTCCTGGAACAAAATTATCAAACTAGCACAGTATTCATCACCGGCCAGTATCACATCCTCTTAAATGTTTTATAAATGGGAAACTGCAAAATAATGCGCAGAGAGGTAGTCTTTTGAAATGGCAATAAATCACAATAGCATCAAGTGTACTTGGGGATAAATAAATAGGAAGATTGAACAATAGAAAGTCGCCTGTTGTAACAAGCGGAGTGCGCTGTCAGCATCTGCCAGCACAGGACCTTTTGGCTTTCTGCATTCAGGTGGATCTTTTGTAGAGCCCTGCAACAGTTTCAATCAAAATCAATTTTTGCTTCTTGCAGTTTAATTAACTATGATTTTGCTTGTAAACCATTTCACCTTTTAGGCTGACCTCCATCTATAATGTTACTCAGGCAACAAAATTAAATAGTTTGGAGGGGAAGGCAGAGAGGATTTAAATGGACGTGGGGTGCTTCGGGAGAGGGGAGGCACCTGCTGCAGCACAGTTCTGCTCCTCTCCCCGAGCCGGATGGCAACACTCAACAAGGAAGAAAATGAAGCAGCTTTGGGGTAACAGCACTTAAAATGGAATATTTTCATATCACACTCCTCACGCCCAAGGGCTACCACTAACGGCTTCTAGGTGAGCAATTTTGAACAGGATAGTAGTGTAGTAAAAAAAGCCAAGGCGGTGGCTCTCGGCTCCAGGCCGGCAGGTACTGCCACGTGTGACATCAGCTCCATCAAATTCACTCTTCGGATAAAGCAGCAGCAAGCTCAAGGTTATGATCTTAGAGTTTAAAAAGCCTTTTTGTTTTAGGTCGGTCCCAAGAGATTATTTTAAAACACAGTACTACGCATCTGCTGAAGAGTAGAACAGTTGGCTTTAATTGTAAGATGGATTTTTACATAGCTTCTGACCTTTCATCTAATTGAGGCCTAAAGAAGAAAAAAAGAGGAAAAGCTATACGTCACTTCAGTTATTAAAATCCATCAAGCTCAGACTTTAGCCTTGGGATAACCACAGCCAAAAAATTGACTTGCAAGTAATTATCACTGCTATCTGCAATAAAAGTTAATTGGACATAATTGAACTAAAGCCCTAATCTGAATGAAGCTGTTGCTGGCAAGAAGCCTGCTCCTGCCTGCACTTTGCAAATGAAGCTGCTAGCAGTAAAATGGACAAACACGAGGCTGCTCTTATGGTCTGCCCGCTGCAAATCACAGTGCAATTCTGCAAACAGCTCGTGAGCTGGGCCAAGAAAAAACCATTAAGAGGGCCCGTCCTCACCAAACACACCCTTCGACAACACCCAAACACCACAAAGGCGTAGAGTTTCAAAAACAAGTTTCAGTTTTACTGACCTCTTAATGACATGGACTGAAACCTAAGATTCATGTCACGAGATGCTGGTTCCGTCAGCCCCCGAACGCTGTAAATACCAGTACAAATAATGTACTTTTTGAGCACATAAAGATACCAACTCAAAAGGTTTTCAGTGCTGATAATTTACCACCTTCGTGCAGCTCAATAGCCTTTCCTGTTGTAGGACCAGCTTCTTTCATCTCCGCAGCGGAGCAGACAATTAGCTGCTTTTTGTGCTCAGCCCATGCAGGTGGCTGGGGGAAGGGAGTGTTAAACTAAATTCTTGCTGATTCGTCCATTTATATTTTGCATTTTTGTTAACTAACAGACCAGAAAGCGGTCGTCATCCCCCATACTACTTCAGAACTTCCTTCCAATTTTAATTATTAACACTCTGCCCTTCACCAAAGCATATCAAAGCACTTAACAAACATTACTGAAGCCACATAACCACTCTGAAACGGGCGAAAATTGCACACAACTCCTTTTACAGAGGCTTAAGGTTTTTTGACCAGATTTATGTTAGAAGATTGGACTCCTGATTATGGGCTAGCCCATTATGGGCTATGACAGAAGAGATCGAGGGAAGTATCCGGCTCACCATAGGTTCCTGACGTAATTTTGGATGAAGCATTTAATCACCCGATGCCATGGTCGCTCTTTGTTAAAAGGACAGGGGTGGGTGACAGTTTTCTACCACTGAAGAAGATCGTGAAGATAAATGAAACTGTGGAGTATTCAATAGCACCTTGACTTCTCACGTCAGGCTTACAAGGTCATGGTCTGGCAGTCTCCTGGGGAGAACTGGAAGCAGAGCACGCTTCCCTCTCCTGAGCACCATTTGCTCACCACCGCTCCTCCACATTGTCATGGCTCTGAACAGAACTTCTCAGCTCAAGAAAGCTGCAACGGAGAACCAGTAACATCAATTCCCTTTCGTGACCCAAATCAATGGCTTATTTTACTTTGCTCAAGGCCCTCACCTCTTTTTAAGCCTATTTTTAGATTTAACTCTGTATTCTGCAACGTGGCAGGAGCTGACAGACAACACAGGCATAAGTAGGTCTTGCCAGGTGTTGCAGGCCGCTTCTAAGGCAAAGGGAAGATGTAGAAAAGACAAGTCAGGACTATTGTAGGGCCTGGCCAAAGCTTCAAAGGAGTATTTCTGGCCGTGCTTGAAACACATATGCTAGTGGTCAGTTATGAGACAGATGAGATACTACTTTTACCATGGGAACATATGCAAGAAATAGGAAAATCGACCTGCCTGAAGTCAAAAGCCATTTGAATAACTTTGTATCTGCCTCCTCTGAATTCTCACTACACTAAAGCACTCTGACCTTTAATTAATTTTCTTTCTCCTTTTATATGGTAACTTCCAACTCCAAGTTTTTAATGATGGGAAACAAGGATGAAGAAACAGTCTGGGACGTATCTTAGTTACATTTCACAGTGCGTAAATCTGCACGGTCATTTAGGAGAGGGAGCAAAGGATGCTACAGTTGAATCGCAGCAGTTAAGAGCAGAAGCCAGGTAAATACTGCGTTGTCATCAAAATCATAACTTGCCCAGGATATTAGGCTTACATTTGTATTTTCAAAATGCAAAACAGACTCCCTACCCATCACTGTAACATTTACAGAACATACCAATTTCTTCAACAATATACTGAGAGGCACAAACAAACATTCCTTCCTCCAAAACATCCTCAGGGAAAACTAAACCCACCTTCTTCCTACATGCTCGAGCAGCATCTATAATATCACAGCAGCTACTATAAAATACGGAACAGACTTACAGATATGAGTGTGCATGTTTTCATGTGAACATGACGGTATTAAGGTTAGCTGAGATGACTTCCACCCAAAGCAAACCCAAAACAGCCCAGTGACTACCAAACTACAGGATGCTGCTAACACATACCCCAATGGAGGCACCACGCATTCCCACCAACAGACGTTCTCCATCCTCGTACACAACTTCCTTCTGCCTTCAAGTGATAAGAAACCAAAATACACATTGACCCCTTTCCCATAGCGGAAAGTCTGCACTTATAACCTCAACATCATCAGCAAGAACGCGCACGGCATCGACGTTACGTGCAGCTTTCCTACGTGTCCAATGTCGGGGAGAAGCATGAGGTTGTAATTCTGGGGTTTACTTTACCACAAAGGGCATGCAAGAGCTGTGAGCTTCCTCATGCCATTCTCAGCCAGAATTCCTCCCTCTCAACTTTCTTGCCTTCCCAGATCTGAAAAGGAAGCTTTTCTTAAGTACAGCAAACAGCTGCTAGGCGAAGGGGAAAGGAAACATGAAATAGCTCCCTCTCCAGTGGCTGCTTCGCACAGATCACCATTATCATTATCTTCTCTCATTCCACACTTACTCTATAAAAGCCCAGAATTAAAGTCTTAATCACGACTTACAGAAATCCTTGTGGCGGCACATGACAGAAGGATGACAGTTTTTCCTTCTAAAATATCGTTAGAAGTTACAGATTATGACAGTTCCCCGAGTAGGAAAGTAGCTATCTTCCCCTGTTTATGACAAGCTGATTATTTCAAAAAAACACTTTCTCAGAGCTAACTTTGAACAAATTTTACCTCTATGCAACATGCAAACAACAAACCAGACATTTGTTAGATATTGAAAAATATGCTTCGTGTCCTGTTTTAAAAATAGATTCACTTGAAAATGAGAAATATTTGCAAATAAGATGAGGCAGAATGAATTAGACTTCATACAAAACAAAAACCTGAACTCATATATTAAGAAAAAAAAAAAAGTGACCCCCTTGCGGACCAGGTGTGCCAGTGGTGTGTGAACACAGGTGGGGGGTGGATTTCAGTTTGCATTGGTTATGCACGTGTACCATTTTGACCTGTACAATTATATTGACAGTTGTTTGGTTTAGTATTTAACTCTTTGGATACTGAATTAAGGTCCCACCTATGGTGAAATTTTAACAGCCTATTTACAAAACAAGCAGAGAAATATACAGCAGATTTTTATGTAAGATACAAAATTGGGGATCTGTATCTAATTGTACACAGTGCCAGAGTATCTTGCCAGACCATGAACACATCAGCTCTTAGATACACATTTTACCATTTGTAAGGGCAAGATAAGACCCTCTTCTGTAGCTGGAGGTATTGTGCAGCCTACTGTAAAGATGAAAAGTATTCTAAGAACTTCAAACAAAGCTGCAACACAAGTACCAAACACTCACCAGCAGAAAATCCAAGCCATCAGGTGAATACCAAAGAGCTGGACCAGACACTGGGACGCCATTTTCCCCATCAACCTTCAGAACGAGGTGCTGGTGCCCCGCTGGCTTGTCCTGACACAGACCTAGCGTCCTTATCAGTCTTCCAAGAAACTCAAAGGCCATCTCGTAACAACTCAACAGAAGAAAGGACAAGAAATACATTAATTGTGAGCTACTGTAAAAAAATCTCTGCTATTCTCAGTGCTTGCCTGAGAAGCATGAAAACCGGCCAGTTGCATGGTTGGCAGTTCAAAATAGCCTCTGGGAAAGCAACATGAACATGCAAGATGTTTTCAAAACCTCTGCGCACCACAAGCACCAGAGATTTTTGTCTGCAGGCCTGATAAAACACCTCAGTGTGATCTCACCCGATTCCTTTAGCAGCTGCCAACAAATCACCTTTATCCAAAGTTTACATCCATAGAAGATTTCTTTTTTCACGATAAGTTATACTGACTACAGGTGAGCAGGAGATTCTTGTTTGGTTTTGTGCATCCTTCCTCCTCTGCACTTGCCTTTTTCTTTTAAAAAAAACCAACACACACACAGAGCAATAAATAAATTGTACGGACAGGACACAAGAGACATCCCTTTGCATGGTAAACACAACCTGGCTATGTGGGTGAGAAGAGAACAAATACTGCTACCGCAGCCCGTACGATCGTACCTCAACGGCAAACACAGCACAAACCTGCCTGCACAAACGCTGAGCTCCCGATAACCTGGGCTGCAACAGCCATGGGCAGCCCTGACCTCCACGGTGCACTAAAAGGCAGCACACCTCCTCTGACCACCATGTGAGAGTCTGGTCAAGTGTGTACTCCAGACAGTTACTCAGGCAATCCCCAAAGTATCGCTTGATTTTAATTTCCAGACAATTTGTCTTTCCAACCACGGAATTGCTACAGTCAACAAATTCAAAAGGTAAATTCTTCTACCTTCAATTAACTGCATTAGTACTGTTTATAACTATGTGATTGATAAATGCTCTACAGAAGCTGTAATTAATGTATTTTTTCCTTGGAACACATACCGAACCCCTTGGCGCTCAGACACTTAATGAAAAGCAATTTATCAACTGCTTTGAACAGCTGAATCTGACTCCTTAATGCAGAGAGAAACACACTTTGCTTTAAGCACTACTACTCTGAAAAAGTAATGTGTACTGCAACATTACGAATGCCATCAGACACGGTTCGGATGTTGATCAGGATGACAGCGACCAGAGCGCTCATCTCGCTGAGAAACTGCGTATGATTTAGTTTGGCTTAGCTGGGATCCTCTCCCCCAGGATGCAGTTGAGCAGGAGATTTGCAGATGTGCTTTTCCAAGACGGAGGTCAGGAGTGCCTTTTCAGGACACCGGACAAAGTTCCAAATTCTCCCGCGTCTGCGTGGCCGGGAGCCTTCTCACCGCCCCTCGTGCCGAGCAGCACTGGCACGCTCACCGGGAAGCAGCAGCTCAGCGTAATTCAGCCTGGACATGTGTTCAGCTGCTCACAAAGCGGACAAAAATAAAGTGCTTACAGAGCGTTTGAATGCTAATTTCTCAAATTGAGTGTTGCTTTGTATAGTTGACATATGCAAAAAAAAAAAAAAAAGGGCATTTAGAAGGAAAGGCTTGACATCACAGAAAATTTTACGTTGGTATTAACCGCTGGGGGATTAAACAAAGACTAAAATCTAAACTCACATTTCTGGGAGTACAGGCTACAGATGTCCTACAATATAGAAACTAGTCTGTACTCCATGTGGCGGACTGAACGTAAGGATTACATATTTCCATTGCACATGTAAGTCTGTTTCCCATTCCTGCAGTGTCTTGCTCTCTTCCATTTGTCTTTTGATGGAGATAAAAGCCAATGCAGATTGCAACTGCTGATACAGAGAAAGGTGCAAGACAGTGTGCCTTTGGACTAAGGAAAAAAAAGGACTCAGGTCCAGACTGCTAGAGCATGTCAAGAGATTGTCTTTGAAACTACAAAACTAGAAATGAAAGCACTGCGTTTTTATTTGATTTGATCAAAGCAACTGGAGGGGAGGGGGAGAAATCACATCCTACAGATGCAGGCTAAAATTTAACTACTTCACACATAATGTGGGACCAGCTGATCCCATACAGACATAAATAAAGAGAGAAAACAAAGAGGTAAAGTCACTGTTGCTCTGAATACGCTGCTTCCACAGATCGCTGCTTCAGGGTCTGCCAAAGAGCAACAGGAACCCATTTCAAAGCCAGAAGGACAGAGGAAGCACATACCCAGCACTCTCGCCACGGGTACACATTTTCAGTCTCCAGCGAAGAGTAGAGGAGCGAGCTCCTGTCAAATCACAGAAAACATACTCCAAGTGGAACGGCTATTTGAATAAATAACAGATTACTCCCTGTGTGACACTGTTCCACCGATCTGACTGCAGGATACCGGCAAACCATGGCAATCTTCCGGAGGAGGGCTTTGTACTGCAAGCTGCGAAGGGACAAGACCGTAATTCTCCTCGAACGGAGCATCCGCTCCGATACATGCTCGGCACCGGGAGAACGAGGCTTTGCAGAAGTACAAATCGCACTACAGGTAGCAGCCTTCCAGATCCCAGAGAGCAGCACAGAAGAAACAGATAACTTCTAACTGCCATGCTCCCTAATAGAAAGGATTTTAAATATCTGCCAGATAGAAATTTCCACGAGCACACAGCCTAACTGCAGAAGGTGAACCATTTAGATCGTCTCTGGGCTGAAATGATCTAGGTCCTTGCCTTTCTCTAAAAATTAAGCAGAAGTCATTTTAACGAGTGAGGCAGACAACAGTCTTGCACAGGAGATCAAAAAGCTCTCCAGATGTTTATTTTAAATGAAATTCAGAAGCCAGTATAAACCAGATTTTAAACACTGAATAATCCTTACCATAATTTGCATGAGAAAAATGGGAAAAAACGTTCCATCCTGCCGCTCTGAAACTCTTCAGGAACATGCAGGGTTAGAATTTTGTTCCTAGACTCTTCAGATGAGGATGTGAAATACCAACAGCCCCACGCTGCAATCTGATGGCAGTTAAGCGTGTTTCTCCCCTGTGCTATATGCTTTGATGGATGCTCAACACACACACACACACGGGCATCCCATGTGAAGGAAACCTTTGACCTTCGTCTCCAAGACTATTCAAAATTATGGATTGAAAAGCATCTAAAAATGTCAGTCCTAAATCTTAAACTTCTTCTCATCTTGCTACTTTATTGAATGCCTCCTGATTGTGCAAAAGCAGAATATTCAGGCGTCAATCTAAGTAGCTTGGGTGTTATGCTGACAATGTCTCTGGAGAGAGGAAGAGAAGAGAGGACAGATTTCCAATAGCTCAGACGCTTCTCTGTAAGGAAAGCTGCTACACAGCAAGAGAGATAAATAAAGAGGGAAAGTAACACGCCGGAGAACTTTTACCAAGGTCACATCAGGATGCTGAACACCACCCATCTGCAGGGGAAAATTTAGACGCCTATTCCACTACACATATCCATTCGCTTGTTGGCAACAACAGTCCTCATTAAACCAAACCGGTTCTAACCATGAAAGGAGGACATCGGGAAGATGATATTAGCTAACAAATACAAAAGGAAAACCAACAGAGCCAGTCCTGGATGGGTGCCCTCTGCAGCAAAACACAGCCCCACAGCACGTGCAGAGCCCCTGCACGACTCGGGAACAGGCAACACAGGCTATCCCTGCCAAAAAGATGGACAACTCTGCTCTAACCAACACCAACGGCTGCTAGCTTGCAGCAGAGAGAAGATTCTGTACCCATTCGGGCAAGAGCAGAACCTGGATCCCATCAGGAATGGGAGCTTTTATGACTCTGCTGCTATGCAGGGTCACCTACACGTTGCAGTTCCTCATTGCTTTGGAATCAGGGCTGCGGACACGTGGCAGATCACTGCAGACAGACTGTACCACGAAGAAAAAGCCCTGCCCCCAAAATATTATATCAGTTACTGCTGTGCCCTTAACAAGAGTGTTTCTTGCCCGTTTCAGCGATCTGAAAGACACGCTGGGCAAAATTTCAAGCTATGACAAAGTGATCTTATCACTTCTGTGCTGTTCTCGCTACACAAGCCCCTGATTCAGCAGCATGTAATAAAATCTTCATTTGCATGAAAAGCACTCTCTGATCACAAAGTCTTCTGTTCGACAGTCCTCTTCCCATCTACAGCGTAAAGATGCAAGCACCACCGTCATTTTGCTGGTGACTAAGGTGGAATATTCTATTTATGCTTTATTTGGAGAGGCTCTCAATCTTTTCCTAAAATTCTAACAGTATTTTTGAATAACACAAAAGCTGCACACATCCAAACTATGCAAGCACTGCGAAGTTCACATACTATGCTTTCACCTGCACTTTTAATAACCATGCCACGTGAAGGACATTTCATATCAGCACACGGTGACCATAAACAGTTCTACAATGTCTTTAGCATTCAACAAGTCCAGTGTTTTCCAGTTTGCATTTGCAGTGTTTGGTGTCACGACATACTGCACTCACAGAGGATATATTTCAAAGGAAAGGAAGGTGTAGCCATGCAAAGAACAATGCTCTGCCTGCAGTAAGATTGATCACTGACATGGGAAACATGGGAAACCAATAAAAACAAGTATCTTGTTATCTTTCTTTACAAAGAGACTGTTAAAGCTTAACTATGTTAGGAAACTTTCCTTTGGACTGCATCATGAGCCTAATGTATGTGGGTAACACACACCAGCATATGCAATTAATTGACTCTCTCCTGATGCTGTGGGAGAAAGTCCACTGTTTCAAAGGCCGGTTGAAGCCTTCGTACAACCAGCCCATGCCCTCTCCCGATTAGAGACCTCTCACCAAGGCCAGCCCCAGCTCCCTGCCCCATGCCAGGTAACACCACCTCCCACTGTCAACTGTTTGCCAAAGTTAATCATGTCCCACGTATACACCCCGAAATCACACCCGGCTCTGAGCAAACTCAGCCAAAACAGAAATACCTTTCATCACGTCAGCAGTGCAGTCCCCATTTAGAAACATTTTCTTTCACGTTAATCCAGTGCCAAAACATTATGATGTATGCTGTGCTGATCCAGAAATGGTGCTAATGATGCTGCTGCCTCCTGTCTATCACCGAACATCTAATCTACCTCATGGCCATGCAATGACGGCCCTGAGACCACAGGCTCTTTAAATTGGGCAGCTCAGCAACACATGTACGCTGAATTTTTGAACAAGCTATTCTAAGCTGCTTTGCTAGCAATTTCTGGCCTGTACAGTTTGAAAGCACACGGTTCTGGCCTTCACAAAGAGCAGACCTGTAAATGACATCTTGAGGATTAAGCTGATTGAGATGCAATTTGCCTAGCAACCATTCATTAAGCAGAGTTCAGAAACAGGCCAGCAATCTATTCCACCTCCTTATCTGAGCAGTAAACAGATAACAGTCTCTACTGTGTCCTCTATCCTCCAGTTCAGACACATTGTAAACAGATTTTTCAGAAGTTTAAACTCCTACGGTAAATCTCAGAGAACAATCCTGCTCTCCAAACACAAGGGATTCGGTTTCACCAAGTGCCTGACAAACATGAAACAGCTCCAGAACAAGGATAATGCAAATCAAATTGTGAATGCATTTGCAGTTCCTGTGCCTCCAATATTTTCTCACGTCAAGCACTGAGAGCCCATCCTAGTCGTTAAAAAAACCCAACCTTAATCACACAAGCATTTGGCATTGCTATTCTGATCACTGAAAAAAACTCAATAAAAATCTTATTCCCTTCCTTCATTTTCTGGAAAGAATCGATTGGCACTTCCAAAGTCTTTGATAGAGGTTCCCCTCTTCAGAGAAGAAAACAAAAGTCACGTCCACCCTCCCATTAAGCATTTTCTCCTCATAAAATAAGCAAGACAACGTAAATGTCATCAGCGAAAATCAAACCAGCTATTTGAGCCTGAAGAATTTAGCTGAAAAGATTAAGCTAAATCATGATTTTGCATAATTGTTTCTCCGCAAGAAACATCTGATAGTATCCCATTCTGCTCCAAAATTAAACAACAAAGATTAGCACGGAGATATTTAAGACTATATACCTGAATGGTTTTCCTTTGGTGTACAGTTCTTCTGGGAAATCACTGTGACATACAGCATGCTATTACAATTAAATATGCAAGAACGAAGAATTAAACTGACTATGAATAATTAATACCCTATAATACTACTTCATAAGGAAAGTCTGGCTGAATATTCCCGCAGATGAGATATACCTAAATACAAGGCACATCAGAGCTGGTTGCTTTACTTTTATGACAGAGTCTAAAACACCGAGTAACTTTATGGCTGCTACTCAATTCTAGAGAAGGTGCCAGCCATCCGTGCCTCCCTCCTCGGGCTCGCTGCCCGTCGAGCTCCAGAAAAGCTGGGAGAAATGCAAGTGTTGCAATAGTCACTGCACTGTTCATCTACGTCTCGGAGGTAACAGACTTCCCAAACACTTCCCATTAAAAGGTACAAAGCAATTATCTGACTTCCCAGTAGAGAGAATAACGCAAATATGATGCAACAATTACTTGCATGATAAGATCAGGCTAAGGTTGTGAGAAAAAACAATTAAAAAGGTTTGCAAGAGCTAAGGAATGCAGCTTACTTTCCCAGAATCTATCTTAACGAGAAAGATACCATCAACTCACGGAGCAGACCTTCCTGTTTCAAGTTTACTGTTTTGGAGGCTGCAGAACATCAACTGTAGCAAAGCCACAGTTGGGTGGCTGGGTACAAACTCTCCATCTCCAGCACAACTCTCCTTTATTAGCTCCTAGTGAAAACAGCGATTAAAAATACGATTTTTTTTTTTTCACCAACAGAAACCCTAAATTGCTTAAATTAATATTTTCTGAAGTCCTCATAAAATTGGCATTCAACTCTTGGCATTTTCCACTAGACACCAGTCAGGTCAGCTCTGTGCTAATCGACACACAATACACTTGTTGCACACATTTAGCTGGAAATCCCCAGCTCCCCTCAGTTTATCCAAGCAGCACGGCATACAAAAACACCCCGCCGCAGAGCGCTACTTTTAGAGATATACATTTGAAATCCAACCAACATTTGTGATCACTGAAGCAGAACAGGGCACTACTACTGTATTTGCTGAAGGTGACAGCCCTGCAAAGACGCGCCCCCCGGGTCAAAGCCCCACGCTGCTCTGGCTGCCGGCTCCGCCACGAGGGTCTCGCTCCTGCAGGATCCAACACACTTCTCCTCCAAAGCAAACACAACCCGGGAGTCTTTCTGCGCACAGGTAAAGTCATGTTAGAAGTATGCTAGCTTAATATTAATTTTCTATTAAAAATTAATAGGATTAAATGAAGCTCACAAGCTGGCAGGCACCAAGACAGTTATTCTGCCGACACACTCGTTGCCTAGAGGAGCGGGATGCGAAGGACAGGCTGCAGTGTTTCTGCAGGATGGTGGCCACGGGGTCCACATGCTGGCCAGGAGGGGTAGCGGGGGGCTCTTCCCCACATTCCCAGTGGGACCCCGTGTTCCACCAGTGCCGTGCCATTCCACTGGCGAGTGGCTCGTCCCCCTGGCCAGAAACTAATGGGGAAAGTAGAGCCCATGAGGAGATCATCCTGGTGAAAACCCCAGCGTCTTCTCACTGGAGATCCAGTCTTCCGGGCACTGGCTCTGATCCTTGCCCATTTGCACGTGTGCCCTTTCTCACTGCAAGAATTAATCCCCTTGCCGATAAGCATCCTGCAAATACCCAGAGTTTACATAAGCCAAGTTTAACCTTCAGTCCCTTTCAATGTTAACAGAATAGAAAAAATTAACCACGGTGCAACAAAAAAGTCTGTATCTGCATTTCTAATTATACAACAAAACACACCACGTGGCAATATTTCCAAGCACCTTGCTGGGAATAAAATAGCCAACGGAATACGGCTTCCATTTTGAGCAGTGGATGCAAGAGCAACCGGCATTGAGGTTGTCAGTGTTAAGGGATGAGGACTGAGAAATAAGGAAAATGAAGTGACGTACATAAATGATGATAACAAAAATGTTCATAATTAGAAAAACAGTCACCTTAAAAATTTAAAATTTCATGATCTCTCCTACTTTTTAATGGCTTAGCCTACTTTTTCCAACCTAATTTGCATGATCAAAATAGGCCTCCTGCCAGGAAGCATTAAAATGGCAGCCCCCCATCGAGACAAAACTCCCTTCACCATACCAGACTGAAGGACTAATAACTATTCCTAAAAACATTTTAAATCCATTAATGTTGTTTAGTAAACATTTATTTAGAATTAGTGCAGCTATCAGAATTTTCTTCATGACGCTTTACAAAAGCCCTTAACGGAGGAGCAGGTACCCCCACAAACATTTGTACCATCTCCAACCCTCTCCAGAAAGCCGAGCATCCTCACGCTCCTGCTCGGCACCACTCTGAATGTTTTCCATCCAAAAACCCCAAAACATTCTCCAATATCATCCAGACAATTCCCAACAGCTCTTTGGGGTACTGGGCTGGGCAGCTGGAAGCATGGAGCAGCCAGACCGGAGCAGACCGACCCCACCGACCTCTACACATAGCAATTAATTCTATCTGCTGAAAAAAAATCAGGCTAGTACGATAATAGTATAAATCTCAATATTACTGATGTACTGAAGATTTGGATTCTGGTACAAATATATGGTGCTTTATACAAATTTGTCTGAGCTATGTGTTATCCTTTCAGTGCCATCTGCACAAAACCAGAGTTTTATCTAAGTGTTGGAAACTAAAATAAATCATTTTCTCTATATCTGTGATCTTGTCGGAGACAGACGCCACAAACCTGAGAGCTGGCTAGTGCAGACTTGTCTAGTTAGAAATAAAATTATATCCGCATCAATATGATTTATTTTTAATAAAAAATAAGGCAAACCAGACCCTTAATATCGAAATAGTCTTAGCATCCTCCCAGCCCATAGAAGACATAATGAACAGTGCTAAATTGTCAAAATAAAACTGGTATTGGCATTTTCCCTAATAAGAAATGCCACAATCAAGAAATACATTTTAATTGCCACACATAATGAAAAATACCTGCTCATTCTCCACTTGCTGTATTTATTGCTAACACAACTCAGGACTGTAAGGCTCGGTAGGGTATTTTCTGGTATCGTTAGCATTTCGGCAAGTCCGCACCCCACCAGATCATTAAGAGCGAACTCGGCTCCCCAGCATCACGCAACAAACGACGCATCTCTGTCTGTCCTGCACGAACCGCTCGAGGTTCTTGCATGGCGTTTCTCAAAGCATCTCATCCTGAGTGTCTCCCGTGACTGGGGGACCTCACAGTAATTAGCACATTCTGATACTGGAAACCCAACTAATATAAACGCTGATCCCTAAAGACAGTACAGCCCATGATTTGAGAAACGTGAGTCCCAGAAGACCCCTTGTTTCTACCTTTGAAAGTCATCAAAGGCTAGTAAATAAATTATATTCTCCAAAAGCGCTGCAAACGAGAAATTCCTTTCTTCTACTTGAATACATTCTCCAACCAGCAGCCATGGCTAAAGGTTTATACAGGATCACTGAAAACACCAAAGTTGCTTTATTTTCTTATATAGAGTAACTTTTAACATCTGAACTCACTGCTGTGAGATTGCAATGGATTTTATTTGGCAAGTCAAGCCGTCTAAAGTACAGATTATAAAAAATAAACACTAAATGTTTTTAGATCTAACTTCCCTCCACTGACTGCATTTTATGCACTTTCATTTGAAATGTTACATCAGAATAAAATCAGATTTAATTGGCTCTTAAATAACTGAACAGCCACTTTAATTTTATTTCAATAGCAATAAATCATAAATCAAGCAGCTGAAATTCTAGCACAGAACGACAAGTAAATAGAGCAGAACACACTGAAGGAGAGTATGAACGCCACACGGTGAAAGGTGATTTTTCTTAAACTTCATGCGTCGCCATTTTATGGACATTGCAAAGCTACCGCCACATAAATACTCAGAGCTAAAATCTCTCAGCCCTGGGATACTACACGGTTTATCAGCAGTAACTGCCTAACAAAGACTAATGGACGAGATGATCCTTGCCCAACTGGAACTGCTAGGAGAATGGCTGGGATTTTAACCATGGATGCAATTTCCCTCACGCACACTAGATGGAAGTATGCAAAATCTTAATTCTTTCTTGTCTTGACTTAAATTTCAGTGGTTGAAATGTTAAGTCGTACTGTCAGATTTTGAGAAGCCTTTTTTTGGTTCTTCACTGGCAACTTCACTCATTGATAATCTGTAGGTAAGATGACGCCCTGAAATATTAAACTAAGCTGTGTTGGAAAAGAATAGTAAATGAATGACATAGAATATACATCAGAAATATTAAATATATTATTCAGGCTAATTTCTAAAGTACATGCATTCAATTTCTAGAGTATTTAAATAATAGTCACTAATGAGATCCTTCAGAGAAATTGAAGTTACATTTTTTAAACATTCAGGCTATTTTAACAAAATAACAATTCTAGAAATACCACCTTGTCAATGAATAGAAACAGGGAATAGAAAAGGTATAAAAGGCTTCATAAATGCTGTTGCAGTTTTGACTGGGAAAACCCCCCAAATTTCTAGAAAATACTGGGAGAGGTATATGGAGAAAAAGCATCCTGAAGTCTCGCAGAACAAGCTAAACACAGATCAGAGCAGCAGAGCAGCAAACCTGAATGGGATTAAATTACACACAAATCTTCTGGAAACGATCTTAAAAGTCACTTGTTCCAAAACAAGCCATTTCTAAATTTAAACACTGAAGAGTTCACAGACAGGAAAACTAAAAATCAGGAAAAAGGCACTGGAAGAGCTGTTCTCCCTTGCCTGCTCTGGCCTTTTCACACATTGATTTTCCCCCACGCTCGTTCACAAACGCTCAGCATAGTTGTGAACAATTTAAAGTCAAAGGATGCATGAATTACCAGCTCTAGGAGCACATGACCCATTCCAGGCAAAAGCTGAGGGCTTTTCTGTAGCTGAAGAAAAAAAAACCAACCCGTAATCAGAATAGACTGATGAACTGGAAGAGAAGGGCAAGCAAATACCTAACCTTCCCTGTCCACAATGAAGCCAAAGCACGCGACATTCTTCTAGCTTGGAAGACAAAAAATTAAGAAAAACAGTGACAGAATAGAAGGATGAATTAAAAGCAATGCTGGATAGAAGAATAATAAAGCAGGCATGAAGGGCTCCCCTTCCCAGATGTTAAAAATGTATGCTTTTTCCATTCCAGATTTAAAAAAAGATTAGCAGAGGAGTTTACTTTGGAGAGTGGGAGCATCTGTGTCATTTTTTTTTTTAAAGGCTCATACAATGCTATTTCCATCCAACAAAATTTAAACTATACATATACATGGTATTGGCTCAAGACAGTAATCGTACGACATTTTTCAGTGTTCTGCGTGCAGAAACTGCCTACAGAGAGGAAGAAAATGAGTGGCAAGGCAACAGCCACAGGAAAGGGCAGGACTGCGATACGCCAAGTCCTCCAAAATGCACGCTCGAAGTTTAACAACATAAAGGCAAGAAGAGGGATAGCAGGATATAGCAAAGGATACGCTAGGGTCAGGAAATGAAAAAAAAATCCACAACACTGAACACTGACTTATGCAATATTTTACCAAGTAAAAACATGCACAATTTTTTTTTCTCTTCCACTGCCCTGTGCTCTCCCTAGAGCAGCAAATTATTTTTCTCTGCCAGGAACCCCCCACCCACCACATAGGAAGAAATCACCTGGGAAGGCTGCGCGTGGCTACCATCTTAGCTGCGAAGCACAGGACAGGGAGATTGCCCAAGTATGAGAAGTGAAATTACAGAAAACAACTGGATGCTAGATCCACTCTGAATAGCAAAGCATGTCGTTTCACCTATTTCCACTTGCTCTCACATGGTTCCCAAATTAGAAGCAATCAGAATCCTGCTGGAAACAATATACGGCACCTTAATTGGGTTGGCTGCACTACAGACGTCAGCAGCGTATCACTTGGTAGATCATTTTTTGACCGCTTTTTTTTAATACTAAAAATATCTTCACTTTCATGGTTCACCTTTTCTGCATCACATTACTACAGACATCATAAGAAATTAAAAAACCTTCTCACTCATTGCATACCAAAGATGCTAGAGCCCGCTCCCGCTGGAGGCAGGATCTGTCACTTAATTCAACAGAATTTTACTTAAAGGTTTGCATCAGACGCATTGCATTTACAGGAACCCTGTTTTCTAATACATCTCCCTATAGCATACCCATCAATGCATCTATTTAAAAGCCTGGAGCAGTTCAGTTATCTCTAAATACATCAATAACCCAGACGTTCAACTCAACTGCTCCATGAGTTCCAAGCACGACACCATCCAGCAGACCAGAATCGCTGCATGGGACTTGAAAACTTACACTAAAAATCTCTCCCAGTTTTCATCCCAGCACACCCCAAGTAATACACCCCCGCTGTTCTGTACCACAGCCAGACTGCAGCCAAACTAGATTCTTGTGCAATTATTGCCGTAACGAAATGTCACCATTTTCTTCACGAACCCCGGAAACTTGGACTGATCTTCAAACATAGTATAAACAAGTTAAGCAATGGGAATACGTAAACTATGCATAATTCCTGAGCACAACGGGAGAATAATTATAGCAACAACATACCAAATACAATATGAGCGGGGAGGCATGAAGAAACACCCAGACAGAATGTACCGAATTAAGGAAAAGGGGTCTATAGGGTCTATATAAAGCCAGATCAGCCATGGACCACAGTCGTCATCGTTTTTTTAAGTGTCTATTTAAATCAAATTACTAAAAACATGGAAAGCGGCAGCCGAGGAACATGCCAGCCTCTGTCAGCTCCAGGTGTAGGCAAGACCAAGGCCAAGCTATGCCTAGTTGGGATTGTGAGCTTAGCTTTTGAGGAATACAACCCATTGGAAAAAATATCTTTGGGCGAAGTTAAAAACAACTTTCCTGGATGCCAATCAGCAGAATGCCTTTTCAGCAGCTCTGTTCCTCAGCAGCTGAATCAGTATTTGGAAAGCAATTTTTTTTAGAAAGAAAAAAGATGAAGAGTGTGACAAGCTCATTTTAGCATTCAGATTCAAACTAATGATCTGCAATTAAAAGAAAAATTGCTCAAAGACCGTTACGGTTAAGATTTTAATACAAGTCACAAAATACAATGTGAAAATGGGAATATGGCATACCACACAAGGAATAAAAATTTAAATTATCCACTTAACTTCCCAGTTTGAAAACGTTTAAAATGCTGAAAGCGGTGGGTGATACACTCCATTACTGATGCAGAAAACTCTGAAACCTTTACTCATCTTCAGGAGCATCTCACCCCATAAACAGCCTTAGAGGAGTCAGCAGGCCCCGGATACAGTCTACAACGCGACAGAGTGACCTGTTACTCAACTGTTGGGTGTAGTAGTTCAGTGAACTACATGTTCTTAAAGCAATTATTCAAAAGTTCTGATCATCTATTAAATAAATCAAGCAAGTCAGGCTGTGGCTATGTTCTTGCTGGTGTATTTAGTAATTCCATAAATCCCAGAATCCTGGAAATTACCATGCTTTAGAGAAATGGACATTACTTCATCTCCCATCTTCATAAATCAGTAACTCCCCTCACTATTACCTCGCCGGAGACAAGCGAGCCAGCGATATACAAAATGTTTCGGCGATGGAGGCTTTGGGGTCAGGGCAAGCACCTCTACCTCCTACTCTGCCCATCCCCACGTGCCGGCCAGTAATGAGTCGAGGTCAAAAATGAAGAAGAATAAAGATGAATGGACAAACCAAGGTGAACAAGAAAAGTATTGCACTAGGGAGGAAACACTTATAGAAGTTTCCATCCCAAGCCCAGGCATTTCAGCAAGCGCAGGTGAGGATACAAGCTAAGGCTCCTGTACATTGTACGATGGTCTGTGTTTCTGGGAAATACAGATACTTCAGTCCTTGACAAAATCCTTACTTCGCCTCTTGATCTGGTAACAGTTCCCAGAAGCAAACGTAGATATAAAAGCTCATCTATCAGCGGACAACTTGAAACAAACACAAATAAGACTCAAATGAAGGCAAATATCCAAGTTACAGAGAACATAAGGGTTCCTTAATTTTACATTTGGAGAAAAAACAATACTATGTGAACATTCTCCAACATATTTTTTTAATGTTATTAACAGAAATAGCACCCCAGGCTGCGCTCAAGCAGAAAAAGTGTGAATCTGTTCACAATGTGAAATGAAAGGGGGATCAAAAATACCACCTTATTAAATGGCATTTATTTGGTGCTAAGCGCATTATTTATTCTCTTGAGAAATTCAGAAAATGACAGAGGGGTAACCGTAAGTAAGGTCACTACTTAATGTCAGTATCAAAGCTGATCCTTAACAGAATTTAAGCACCTGCCTTTTCTTTTATCTCAGCACAAAATGAGATTTTTTTCTTTTCTTTTTTTTCTGTTTTTGCACTTCAAAAGCCATGTAATGTAACAAAATATACACCAAGCATGAAGGAACAGAGAGCATGCCAGCATCTTTCAGCAATCATCTTTCCCTTGTCATCCATTATGTCAGATTTATCTATTTTTGCTTAATTCTTGTTCCAGCAATATGCATCCTTCCTCTCTCTAGACTATCAGGCTGGTTGGGCTTGAATTCAGTATGGCTTCTTAAAATAGTTGAGAAATATTGAAAATATCTCAAGCAATGCTTGTAAATTACAGCCTATTCATCAACTCATCTTCTAGATCCAGCTCGACCTGTGACTCTCCCAGAAAAGGGGTCAATCTCCGATTTCTTCACCACAGAAATTCTACCCAACTGCACAGTATAAACATCATTTAAAAAATACACAGCCTTTCTTGCATGGAAGCATTTTTCCCTGAAAGCTTAGATCCTGTATTTACTGCAAATCTTACCCTCTGTTTGTTCTGACTCTCACTTGCTTTTGATCCAAACCTTCCTCTACTAAAAATTACCAATCAGTTAATTCACTGCTGCTTGTTTTCTGTTGTCGCTGCCTTTTTTTTCCAAAGTTTTCAGACCCTCTGGACTGGCTTTACAGGACACCAGATCCACCTGTACGCTCTCCCTGCATCCTTCAGTCCCCAGGCTGCTGGCTGGGAGAGCGGGCTCTCTCCATCTCTCATATCTGTAATATGCTTCAACAGTGTCTTCCCCCCCTGCTTTACGTATTTACTTAAATGAACAGACTCTAACAAGTTCAAATCCTTTAGGTGGAAAAAGACCTGATCAGAAATACACATGCTGAAAGGAAAAAGCAACTATCATCACTATATTCCCTTACTGCCTACGTAGCACCGATCACAGAATTTTCTCAGTCGGCTGCTGAATCAGATGAAGTTTCTACAGCGCACGCACAAAATCAGGAAGCCCGACACGTCCAGTAGGATTTATTCAGTCACAAAGTCATCACCGTTGCTCCAGCACAAATGACATCACTCAGGAACCCAACCTCATCTACTGAGAGCGTGCTCTCCTGCAGCTACCAGTTCAACAAAGAACTGGGTTTGTGCAACACAGGGGTAAAAGTATTGTTGTAAAAAGTTTTCCAAATAAACTCACGTTTTCTTGAGACATTGTGATTAAAAAAGAAATCATTGGGACTATGATAAGAAGTAAGCGCAATGAATTCCTACTGAACTAACTAACCTGCGTCTGCAATTTATCCTAAAACTTGTACCTAGCAATTAGAGGCGATACCAAGAGGAGGATAAAACACATCCGTAAGCCTTCGCAGGTGCTGCTCTGGGAAGATCATATGCTGCATAGCCAAAAGCATTTAAGTACTTTGCTTGCACGAGTGGACTGAGAACAGATAAGTCGAGCTCTGCAGTTTTCTTCGTGCTTGTGTTAAGATGCTTGAAAAACGGTTGGTAGGAAACAAAAACGACGAGAAATGTATTAATGATACCTCTTGTAAAAAGACACTTTTCTTGGGAAAGAATTACACAAAGGATTTGCACACATTGCAACCGCAATCCCCCCTTTTTCCTGAAGGCATTTCTCTGTCGCGACGGCTGACGTATTTTCGCGATTCCCGCTGTGTGTTTGATATCGAGAGAAAGGTATTTAAAGCTCCAGGCGCCGGGGTTGCACAGGGGCCTAGGCGGGCTGCCTGCTCCCCTCCGTCTCCTCACAAGGACGAGCCGGGGAGCTCCGGACTGAGGGGAGGAGGCCCCCGGGGAGGCGGGTGGGCCGGGGCCACTGCCGGGAGGCGAAGCCGTCCCCGTGTCCCGTCCCTCAGCCGCCTCCCGGCAGTGGCCCCGCAGCGCTGTCGCGACAGGGGGAGGGTCGCGACAGCGGGGATACCTCACGCCGCCTCAGAGGGTGGGGGGAGGGGACACCCGGGAAGGACAATGGGGGGGGGGGGTGGGCCGCGCCGGTCCCGCCGCCCTGTGAGGCGGCGGCCGCTCGCTCGCCCGCCTGCCCGCACTTACTCTCGGTGCCCCTGCCCGGGCCTCATGGCGCCGCCGCCGCTGTGCCCGTGCCGGCCCCGCCGCTCGCCGCCGCCGCCGCCCGCTCTCGCCGTGGTGGCTGCGCCAGCCG
This sequence comes from Calonectris borealis, assembly GCF_964195595.1. Classification (NCBI taxonomy): domain Eukaryota; kingdom Metazoa; phylum Chordata; class Aves; order Procellariiformes; family Procellariidae; genus Calonectris; species Calonectris borealis. The sequence continues at coordinate 5,894,962 of NC_134330.1, read as the reverse complement.
CTCCCGCGCACGCGCGCTGCCCGCCAACGGCCCCGCCGCCCCGCCCCCGCGCATGCGCGGCTTCCTCCTGAGGGAGGGGGGAGGGGCGGGGAGCGCCGCGCCACGCCGCCCCCTGGCGGCGCCCGGTAACCGCGTACAGCGCCGAGCACCGCGGGGCGGGGGGGCTCAGCCACGGCCCCGCGGGGAAACCGGGGGGGTCCCGGCGCGGCACGGCGGCCCCAGCCCGGCTCCCGTGATGCCTGGACCAAGGAGGCCTCGACGAACACCCCCCGCTTTTCTGAAGTCAATTAAAACACCTCCCCGCTGCAGGAAAGGAGCAGTTTCCGAGTGATGCGATTGCAAGCTGCTAATTAACCTAATTATCAAAACTCATTAACGAGCAGGTCTGGAAGTCGACAGACTTCACCCCCTTCCCACACCTGGAGTGTTTCCATTGCCCCCAGGACTGGCCATGGCTCTGGGCACTTGGCCCCATCCCTTCTCCTGCCTGGAAGCGGCAGGGTGCAATCCTGACCTCGGCGGGCACGTGGGAACGGCCTCCCCCTTGCACCCCCACCCCACGAAACGCCTCCGACCCCTCAAAGCACGCTTACCCGGCTTTTTTTCCCCCCCCGCAAGGTGTAACCTTCAGAAGCCACGGCTCGGGAAATGGGATCTAAGCTCGGTTGGGAAGAAAGGAGGAAAGACATGAAAGCGTCCTGGTTTTAGTCGGAACAAAACGGATGGACGGATGGAGGTCTGGCTGACGGGGCGGAAGAAAGGAGATGAGAACAATCGCTTGTGCTGGGACCTCATTTTATTGCAAGGAAAATACAAAAGTCGGACAGAGGCATTCGAGGGACCACGGGAAACAAGGCAGCCAGCGCGCACCTCTCCGGAGGCTTCTTAACCTGGCTTCCAGGTGACCTCGCATTCCTGATTGTATCCTTCAGCGGCGCAGACGCAGGCTTTTGCCAGTGCTGCTAAAGCATCTCCTTGACGTTGCACCGGAGAGGGACGGTGGGCACAGGATTTGCTCACCAGGTTTGGGCTCCAGGCAGCAGCAGAGCCTGCAGCAGACCCTCCCAGATCCCCTCATTTAACCCTCGGGGCAGCAGCCCGGGGCCTCCTCGCCCAGGGATGTTGGTTTATAACACGGGGATTTACCTGGATTTCTGGCAGGAACCTACCCAGTGCTCCAAACACCTGAGCACAGCGGTGTACAGAGACAAAACTCAAGTCCCCAAACACCAGCTCCACGTGCGGACAGGCAGGGAGGGCAGGGGCCCGGGCACGCACAGGCAGTGCCAGGCTCCATCATTCGGTGCCACCGCACCCCACGCCAAGGGCTCCGCAGAGCGGCACGGGGTGCCCCAGCCCCGCGTCCAGCCCTGCTCCTCCAGCCTCCAAGCCTTGCTCGCACCCTGACCCGTGCCAGTCGCTCTCCATCCCCGACACCCCATTAAACCTGAGCTGCAGAACCCGCTGCTGTTCCCAGTTTGGGCTTTTCTTTAACAGCCTCTACATTTGTATCTGCGACTCTGGTGCAGAGTAATGACTTTGAAGTAACTCTGATGCAATAAACTATTTAAATTCCTAAGAAAGGGGGTCCACTCTGGTTTTGCATGACAAACAAGCCATTCTGAAGAAGTAAGTATCTACAAGATGCTGCTAGCGGCATCTTCAGACCAAACCACTCAACATGGATTCATTAGCCAAACATCCAGAGGGGTGGACAGGCAGGACCCCACTGAGCACCAGAAACAAGATGTGGAGTGGCAGAAAGACACCTATTCCCTGCTCCCTTTCCCTTTTTGATTAAAATACTCCAGCAAACGCTCGCAAGCCCATTCTCTGACCTCCCTGCTCCTCTCACCGGCGGTCAGGGAAGCAGCTCGTATACACACCGAGAACAGATCGCAGTTCCATTTATCTGCTTCTCCAGGAATCCAGTCGGAAGAGTCTGTGACCAGACCCATCCCTCTGGAGCGAGCACTACGTGCCAGGAGCAGTGAACTGCTGAGGAAGTTGGAGGAAAGGACGACAGGGGAAAGAGAACGAACAAGCATTTTTACAAACTACTGCACACAAGAAGTCAAAATGAAAGCAGCAGCTGGCAATCAGCTAAGAGGATGGTGCAGGCAAGCCTGTGTGCAGGGCTCCCCCACAGGAGTTGGAAACCACTGGCCTTTACGATCTACAGAGAGTTTAAGAGCTCCCTCCGTCACACCCAGCCATCACGGCGTGTTTCAGCTAGCCAGCAAACCCCTCCGCTCGGGCTGCCTGGGCCGCACTGACCCCCTACACGGTCGTACGCTCACACCCATGAACTTCAACAGGGCAGGGAGCAAAGCCGAAGTGAGACCACCGCGTGGGCGGGGGTAGCCTCCTCCTCCTGCATGACCACTGCTGGAGTCATTCAGCCTTTAGAAGACATGATACATGTGTGCTGACAATCCTTCACCAACACCCTTTGTCTGCTAAAAGACAGGAGATGCTCCTGAACTTCCAGGCGCAAACACTTGACAGCAAGGACGCGGGACACAGCCCAGAAGCGGAGGACAGCTCTGTAAATGCAGTACTAGAATCGCGCGTGCAGCTGGTTCTCTGATGTCCGTCCCCAGCTTCCACAAGATAAGGTGCCGTAGAAGGTCTGAAGATTTTATTTCAGTTTGGGCCATTCCACCAAAGAACAATATATTCTGCTTGAGCCTCCTACGTTGATTCCATCATCCTCTGCTTCTGGATTGAACAAAGGTGCCAAGATATCCGCAGAGGAAAATGGGACCAGTTTCTCCGCATGACCAGAGAGCTCAAGGGCTGTTAAAACATACGCAAAGAGCTCAACTCTTCACCTCCACCTTAAGTTTCAAGCGGACATCACACAGGAAAACGTTCATCAGGTCCTGGCCAGCCTCCTGAGCAATCCTGCTGATAACCTTACCTCCTCTTCCAATCAACATCATCTGTATTAAAACCCAGAGAGAAGATCATCATACTCATCCTTACATCGCTTAACTGCAGGGAGGAATCACCCAAGAAAACAACAGTGCAGCCACAGAAGCAGTTAAAGGGGATATAGCAGTTAGAGAAATCCCAAAATCAAACCACGGGCAACCTCAGAAAGGTGTAAGCTGTTACTGAACAGCCTGGGACTGTGTCGGGCACCCGGCTCTTCCCAACACAGACCCCGCAGCTGAGGGAGAGGGGATCACAGCAAGGATGCACACGGCTGGACGTAGGGAACCTCCTTTCACGCTCCCCAGCGCCCCATCTCTCTTCTGTACTCACCATGTGAGACTTCCTTGGGACCAAGAGGTTCTGCACGATGAGGAGCTCCCCACTTGGTCCTTCCTCCCACATCTCAGTCACCTGCAACAGCAAGCACAAACTCAGCAATTCTGCAAAGCACCTCAGGAACAGCAAACGCCACTCCCTCAGAGATGACAGCTCAGCTCCCTGACACGAGCACGCAAGCGTGGTCCCCCTTCAAACACACAAAGGGTCTCACAGGACCTGACACGCACAAGTCACCCCACGAGAGTCTGGCAGATTTCACAAACTCAAACGAAGGGATTCTCCTCACATCGTCTGATATTTCCAATAAAATAGCTCAAAGGTAAGTCTGCTTGCGCATGCTTCCCACCTGAATCACGCCGTAGGGCACTTCCAGTGGCAGGTACTCCAGTATCTTCTCCCTGATGATATTATCGCAGATCTCTTGAGGTGACTGGCTGGTCAAGACCCCGCTGTGAAACTCCCAAGGGCCTGGCTTGGCTTGCATCAGGAGGTATCGCTGTCAGCACAAATCACACATCACACCATTAGCCGTCACGTACCACTCTCGCGGTGCCACCAACCCCAGCGCTCGTCTTACAGCGAGTCGCTACGAGGTCGCTGCTGCGAGTCAGGCATCAGGGCAGTAGTTTAGTACCTTTGGTGGGGAAAGGAGAAAGGGAAGCTGCTGGAACTCAAACCCTGCCAAAGGGTCACACCTCCCTAAAGCTGTTTGTGTGAGTTGTAAAAACCCACAGATTCCCTTGTACCTGAAAGATAATGCACTGGGTGGCTTCATCATTATGAACTGGCTGATGTTTGGAGAGCCCCAAATAAGAGTTCTGTATGGAAAAATCTGGGGATACGGTATGGACGTACTCCACGTCGACAGACGACGCTTCCCCCCCCACCCCAGGCCAAGAACAGCAGCTCTGGTACCTCCTCACAGGAGATGAAGCTCAGCGTGAAGTGCCGGGGTCCCACAAGGGTAAGAGCACACCAGTCTCAAAGCGTAACAGAAGTTCAGACCGCAGTTACCTTGAGCGTATCCACCTCCTCCCCATGGAGAGCTGCCAGCATGAAGATCTCCTGAAAGCACGGCCAGCCTTTCCTATTTTTTAGATCTCTGGGTCCATAGTGTTTTGGCCCTTGTGCTTCTTCTGTGACAAGACCGGACTCAGAAGTCCTCGTATCACCGCTGTTGTCCAAGCTAGAGCCTTCTTGGGCTTGATCTGTTTCCTGCAGACAACGAGGCTCATGGGCCCTCCTCTCAGGTGGAGAAGCCTGAGTGATCTGAAGAGGAGACTTCACTGAAGAACTGGAATTATGTTTAAATGCAGATCTCGCCTCCAGTTTCTTTCCATTTACAATTCCCTCTGTTAGCTCAGTTACTAGTTCCAGCAGGAGAAACTTCTTTTTTAGCAGATCCACCTAACATGAGAGAGAGGTGTCAGGAATTTGTCCTAAATGAGGTCGGCAGCTGGGCCCTGGATCCAAAGGAGCCAGAAGAAACCACCCAGGGGAGGCAGCTGCTGCAGGATGAGGTTTCTTGTCCAGACAGTTTTCCGACCAGAGGCCAAACCAGAGTGTGTCAGCAGTTCCAGTACAGTTTGCCCAAACACCGTCAACTTGACAGCAACTCTGTCAGCTCTGCTGAGATTCTCGCTGGCCAACCCCACTGTGGAGCCAGCTCCTGTTCCCAGGCTGATTTAAACCTCACTCTGCAGCACATGCAACATGCATACATACATCCACACTTAAATATTCTGGAGTAGAGGGGGAAACCGGTGTCCTTTAACACACCCGGACTCAGTGATGTGAAAACACATCGCTGCTGATGCCGGGTACCGCCTGAAGACACCAGAAGGCAGAAGGAACAAGCTCCTCATTTACCTTGTTCAGAACCAGGACACTGGGGATCTGGGGAAACTGAGAAAGACACTTCAGCACCTCCTGGCTCAGAGAGTTTCGTGTCCAGTGATCCGACACGTCCACCAAAACCAGAACTGCCAGAAAAGAGTGAGGGAAATATGATGTACCTGCATTTTCCAAAATATTCATTTTCAGCTTCTCTACAGTCTATGGTCACCTCCCTCTTGCTGCTACTTCTCTCTCCTTTACAGGACAGCACGTGGATGGAACCAAAAAGCAGCGTTTTAATTGATTAAACAATAAAACGCATTTTATACTTGTCATCCTAATGACATCACACATGTTAAAACTCAACATCCAAGTCCAATTATTAACCCAAGCTGCCTCCCCTTGGCACCAGACAATTCTTAAACCCTCCACAGCTCAACATTTCAAGTCTTTTCACTACCCTTCCCTCCTCCCTCTTAGTTCATGCTCCCAGGGCTGCCTTTGCTGCATAAACATCCAGATACCACAACTATCAGGCTGTAAATTTCTGTGGCAGATAAAGGGTTTGGCTTCATCCAAAAGTAGTTGGGTACCCACCTAAATCCGCATGTTTCATGCTGTCCCATGGGTCTGTCAGCATGGCTTCATCTAGTTTATGTCTGAAAGACAAATGCAAATGAGTAAGCCAGACACACTCGATCATAATCGTCTTCCTTCCCCTCAAAAGAGGGGAAAACAGTGCTTTCCATCATCCCAGCCGACACGAAGCTGCCTTACGGGCTGTGACATCCCTCACTACATGCACATATGCAGAATCAAACAAAACAGGGCTCAAGGGATTCCACAGACTCTGTGTGCTACTCAGATTGCAACAATAAAGAAGTTCAGAGACCAAAATAAGACTAAAAATATACGTTTCTGTCACTCCTATTTTACAAACTTTATGCAGTGAAAATCACTCTCTGGTTTTATCGAACCTTGACGGACAGGACCCCCCCGTGCGCTCCCAACAGTGGTGATACCTTTTGGCTTTAAAGGGGCTAGTGAGGCCAGGTGTGTCCAGAATGATCTAGAAAGAGGAAAAGACAGATCTTGTAAGCTTGCCTGCAGTTAGTGGCCAAGCTAAAACTTATATTTGTGCAATTAGAAGTGACCCCATGGGATATAAAAGAGAAAACCCTGCACTTTCTGGCTAACACCCCCCGCTGCCCCAGGCAGGAGCAGGTCTGGAAGCTCACCAGTTGTGTGTCCTCGTAGGTGACGACACCCCGGGCTTTGCATCGGGTTGTGTGCACTTTCTGAGAGACGGGGAAAACCTGTAAGAAATTAAACATGTTACACACCCAGAATATGTCAAATAAGCAATCTAGCAGCCTGAACTTGTTGCTCCACCACAGCTTTACCTTTCTGCCCAAGAGCTGATTAGAGAGCGTGGACTTCCCAGCGTTGGGCGCTCCAATGATGGCAATTCTTAAAACCTTGGGGTTCTGGGGCTGGTCAGGTTGATCCCGTAACAGGCGGTCTTGTTCCTCTGCCAGGGGAAAGAAGAAGCTTGAACGTTGCTAAAACGCGACAGCAGATCAGGACGGTCCGTCCCAGCGCTTGGACCTGGCTGGCAGCTGGTACCATTCACCTTTGCTGGTGGCAACGGGCGGTGGGTGCTGGCCCAGGGTGCCGGCCGGCTTCTCGGCGGGGATGCCAAGGATCCTGCCCAGCGCTGAGCGGCTCCCGCTCCACCGGGCTGGGAGCGCGGTGGCCCGCCGGGCGCTGCTCTCCGGGAGACGGGCTGGAAGGACAGCAGCAGCAGCAAAGACTGCACATCCCGAAGAACTGCGCGTACTAAAAACGCCCCAAAATCCTGTCGTCCCCTTTCCCCTCACCCTGCAGCGCCCGGGCAGCGCTCCTCCCTCACCCAAGGCCTCTGCGCCGGCCCCGGAGCACCGACCTCTGCCCGCCCCGTCCTCACGCCCCCGCTCCGCAGCGGCCCCACCACCCGACTGGCCTCAAAAACGCGCCCCGCGGCGGCCCCGGCTTCACGCCCGCCGCCTCACGGCCCCGGATGCCCCCGGCGCAAGGCCTCCGCCTCAGTCGCGCCCGCCCCACCTGGGCCCAGCAAGAGCGGCCCCGCCGCGGCGACCCTCGCGGCCCAGCGCAGGGCCCGGGCCGCCGCTACGGCGACGGGCGCCGCCATGTTGCCCCGCCGCGGGGCAGGCCGGGAGCGCGAGCGGCGCCCGCCCTCATTGGCGCAAAGCGGGGGAGCATAGAGAGGAGGCGGGCGGGAGCAGCGCGCCGCTCTCCGCCGCGCGGGACTGTGGGGAGGAAGCGGGCGGGGCGGGCTGGCGTGGGCGGGGCAGGAGCGGGGGAGTGGGCGGGGCGATAGGCGGGGACGCGGCGGCGGCGGGAGCGCCCCCTGCCGGCCCCGCTGCGCGGCGCAGGGCGGCGACACCCTGACCAGTGCTCCCAGTGTTCCCAGTGCCCCCGCCACACAGGCCAGTGAGCCCCGGTGCCCTCTGCAACACACCCCAGTGCGCCCAGTGCACCCCAGTGCCCCTGCAACACACTCCAGTGTGTCCCAGTGCACCCCACAACACTCCCCAGTCCATCCCAGTGCATCCCAGGATGCCCAGTGCCTCCCACAATACACCCCATGTATTCAGCTATTCCTCTGTGCTCCCCAGTGAGCCCCAGTGCTCCCAGTTCCCCTCTTCAATGCAACCCTATGCATCCCAGTGCTCCCCCTGCAATAGACCCCAACGCTTCCCAAGTCTCCCCTGACCCCTCCCCAACATGCCCCAGTGCCTCCCAGTTCCCCTCTTCAATGCAACCCTATGCATCCCAGTGCTCCCCCTGCAATATATCCCAATGCTTCCCAAGTCTCCCCTGACCCCCCCCAACACGCCCCAGTGCCTCCCAGTTCGCCCCAGTGCCCCCTGCAACACATCCCAATGCACTCCAGTGCCCCCTGCACCCCAGTGCACTGCCTGCACCCCCTGCCCCCCTGCATGCACCCCAAGGTATCCAGGTACCCCCCTATGCCCAAGTGCACCCCAAGCTTCCCCATCCCACCCTGCACCCCAGTGCACCCCCTGAGCCCCCCCAGTACACCCCAGTGGCCCAGACCCGCCGCTGGGCCTGGAGCCCCCGGGGACGCGATGGAGAGACAGAGCCGCAGTGCCGTAACCCCCTTTATTGCCCCGTGCCCGGCCCCTGGGCTCCATCGCTGTGTGCCCCGCCGCGCCGTGCCGCACCGTGCCGTGCCGTGCCGTGCCGCACCGTGCCGTGCCGTGCCGTGCCGCACCGTGCCGTGCCGTGCCGTGCCGTGCCGTGCCACGCCGCGTGCCCGACCGTCAGCAGAACCGTTACCATTACTAAACTCAGTAATGGTAACGGTTTCCCCGCCGGCCGCGGGTCCCTGGCTGCGCCCGGAGCTGCCCACACCTCGGGGTGCCCCGTAGCCCCCCCAACCTCCCACTCCAGGTGCCCCCCGAGCCCGTCCCCCCGGTCCTGTCTCCCACGTCCCAGCCCCGCGTCCCCCATCCCTCCGTGCCCCACGCCGTGGTCCCACGTCGCAGCCCCCGCTCTGGGCCCGTCGGCGGGTGCAGCCCGGGGGAGTACATCATCTATACTGTAGTGTCTTATAGCGAACTTACAGTATACGATGATATCCTGCCCGGGGCGGCGGGCAGCGTGCCGCGGGGCGGACGGAGAGCAGCGCCTGCACGGGGGGAGAGCACCGTTAGGGAGCACAGCACCGGGGCCACCGCCTCCCCATCCCGGCACCCCCCTACCCCATCCCTGTCCCCCCAGTCCTGCTGCCCCGGAACAGGATGGAGGCTCCCAATGGCCTCCCCACCCTGGCGTCCCCCCTACCCCCTCCTTATCCTCCCCAATCCCACCACCCCGCAGCAGGATGGAGGGTCCCAATAGCCCCCCAACCTCAGTACCCCCCCTACCCCATCTTTGTCCCCCCCGGTCCCACTGCCCCAGGTTCCCAATAGCCCCCAGACCCCAGCACCCCCCTACCCCCTCCTTATCCCCCCCAATCCCACCACCCCAGAGCAGGATGGAGGGTCCCAATAGTCCCCCAACCCCAGTACCCCCCCTACTCCATCTTTGTCCCCCCCAGTCCCACTGCCCCAGAGTGGGATGAAGGCTCCCAACAGCCTCCCCACCCCATCACCCCCCTACCCCCTCCTTATCCCCCCCAATCCCACCACCCCACAGCAGGATGGAGGATCCCAATAGCCCCCCCAACCCCAGCATCCCCCCTACCCCCTCCTTATCCCCCTGGTCCCACCACCCCAGAGCAGGACAGCAGCTCCCCAGGAGGTGGCACCTACCTATCGGGGTGGCACTGGGACTTTTGTGGGGTGCTGGGTCTGCACCCGCCTTATAAAACCTGCTCTGCCTCATCTGCATATCTCACATCTGCACTGCACAGCTGGATGGGGCCCCTTAACCCCTTCATGCCCGGGGGGGGGCACAGCCCCAAGCAGCCCCCCGCAAGCCCTCCCGTCCTCTTGTGTTGCCCCCTGTGGTCACCAGGATGGTCCCTCCCCATAGATGAGGGGACCCCAAACTGGGAGCTACCCATTGCAAACTGGTTCCCAGTTGCTGGACAGGGGCTTTTTGGATATGGATATCCCCCATGGGGATGGGGCCTGGGGTGGTGATGGGGGGGACTTGTGGGTGCAGGGGGTCACCCTGCACAGGCACCCCCAGATGGGGTCTGTGGCCCCTCTGGGGTGGGTGGCCTCCAAAGCGCTGTGTCCCCTGGCCATATATGCTCCCCTGAGGGACATGTCCCCTAGCAGTGTGTCCCCTCCAAAAAAAGATGTGTCCCCCAGCCTGCAGGGACGTGTCCCCTGGGTGTACAAGACCCCTGCCTGCGTGTGTCCCCTCCCAGGGGGATGTGTCCCCTGGAGGGATGTATCCCCCAGCTGTGTGTCCCCAGAGGACGTGCCCCCCGGCTATGTATGTCCCCAAGAGGGCTGTGTCACCTCATTGTGCATGACCCTGGTCACACTTATCCCTTGGCCACATGTCCCCAGATGGTTGCAGCCCCTGGCCCATGAGCGTCACCTGCCTGTGCATGATTCTGGTCATACGTGTCCCCCAGCCATGCGTGTCCCCAGCCCTGTCTGTCCCCACAGGGCCACATCCTGCAGCAAGCGCTGTGCCATTGTGCCCGGTTGTTTGCGCCGGGACACGCCGGCGTTCCTGGAAGCTGCCTGCGGGGAGGTGATAATCCCCCGCCGGGACTGTCTGCACCGGGACCCCGATAAGCAGCAGCGTCCGGCTATCGGGGACCCTGCCCTGCCACGCGAGGTGTCCCCAGACCCGCTGTCACCTCTGGGTGACAGGAACAGGGGCAGCATCACCCACACTCTCCCCAGCCTGGCCAGACCCTGGCAGGAGGTGGCACAGGGTCAAGTTCTGGCACCAGCCTGTCCCCAGGCATGAGGATGCCAGGACTTGGGGGCTGCAAGGGACCGTCCCCTCCTGTCTTTGGCCCCTGCTGTGACCCAGAGGTGGCCTGGGGGGGGCTGTAATGCTCCCCAAACTGTGGCACAGGCACCCCAGCACTTAGAACAGGGACACAGGAAAAGTGTCCCCAAGAGTCCCCCAAGCCCGGCAAGGCCCAGGTGAGCCCCATGGGACTATCCAGGGTTGTCCCCTCGCCTGCTCAGCACCCACGGCGCGTGGGGGCACCCTGCCCCATGGCTCTGCACCCTGCTGCACCCCGTGGGGCAGAGGGGGCCTGAGCAGCCCCCAGACCGGCACCGTGGAGCTGGTGCGGGGACCCCCAGGTGCTGCAGCCCTCCCGCCAGCCGTGCTGCTCCATGGCAGCGTGTCTGGCTGCAGATAAGGAGCCGCCGGGGGCTGCCGACCTGTCCCCACCCGGCGTATCTGCAGGGCCACCCTGCTGTGGGGTGCGTGGGACGGGGCCCTTTGTCCTGCCCGTGCCCCTGCCCAGCCCTGGGGGGACACAGAGGGTCCTGAGGGCATGAGGGAACCGCTTTTGCCCTGGGAGGGCAGTGCAGCAAAGCCCCCCGTGTGAGCCCCATTGCTGGCTGTCACTGCTCCCGCTCGCAGGCTGACCCCAAGGACAGGTACCCCCAGAGCCACCCCGCTGTCCCCCAGCGCGGGGCTAGGATGGGGATACCAGGCCCATGGGGTACCATGGGACATGGGTGTTGCCTGGCCCCCACGGGGTGCAGGGGGCTCTGGCAGCAGGGCACGGGCACGGGGCTGCTCAGGGGGCAGATGGTGGTGGCACAAGCTGGCTGCTGGGACAAACGGAGCCTTCGGCCCATGTCAGCCCTGCTCCGAAACCTGGGGTGCCCCTGGCTGGGGTTCCCCCGCAGTGCCTCGGGTTAACGAGGGCAGCTCACAGCCACCCTCGTTGCTCGGGGCTCCGCACTCACGCGTGTGGGAGCAGGACAAGGCTTTACCCCCCCTAGGGCTGGCCGGGAGCTGCCCCGAGGCTGGGGCAAGGAGCCCACAGGGACACGGTGACCGCGGGGAGGCCACGAGCTCCCAGGAGCTTTGCCGGGACCTCACTTCCATGCACCCCTTGTTCCCCCATCCCAGCGGGAACACCAGCAGCCCCCAGCCAGCCCACGCCACAGCCGGTCACGCACCGGCTCTGGCACTGCCCCGGGCCTGGGGGTGCCGCGGTGGGGGACACAGGCACGGGAGGCACAAGACGAGAGCCCAGGCAGGTGGTGACAAGGCTTTATTATCGTACAGCAGTGACGGTCGCAGGGACGCAGGCATGCACACGCACATGCAGATAGGGTGCCTCGCCCGGCACGCCCGCCAAGCGAGTGCCAGATCTGTGCCGGCGGCCCCGCGGCACAAGCGCAAGCCGGGGGCTGATAAGGCCGGTCCTCCCCAGCCCGGCGGCAGGGAGGGGGACAGGGTGCCACCGGCCCCGCAGCACCCATCCACCCCACAGCAGGGGCAAAGGGACCGGCCAGTACCGGGGGCACTGCCAGGAGGGCAGAGGGGGACCCGGGTCCCTGCACCCACCCTATGGGTGGCACTGAGCTGTGGGTGAAGGAGCCAGCGGAGGGACCCCCAGCACCCCACGCTGCCGGCGCAGGTCACCACCCCACAGCAGCGCCCAGCTGACTTCACACGTGGGTTTGGCTGCTACAGCCACACTGAGCGCAGGCGAGGTGACAGGCACAGGGCCACTGTGGGGACACACACAGGGGACAACCTCTTTCACACTGTCACTCAGGGCAGCAAAGCCACTGGCCGTAAGGGGCAGGGGGACTGAGCGAGGCAGGGGCTCCTGCACGGCCTCCCGGGGCACCCCCCGGCCAGCACGGCTGCTTGTCACAGCCTCACGGCCGCAGCACCAGCCCCAGGAGCCTGTCCCCACGGCAGCACCCTGCCCGGCCCCCCGCGTCCCTCTGACCCCGGGCTTTCGGAGTTGTGGGGGTCGAGATGTACCACGGGCACTCAGGGACAGCAGCCCCGGAGGTCTCGCCTCCCTCTCGGAGGATGGGGTGGCTTTGGCATAATGCTACTTTTTGGCATTCCTGGTGGTGGGACCTCGCCAAGCCTGGCTCAGACCAGGGCCGAGTTAGGTTCCCTCCAGAGTTAATGCTCCATCTCCCCCTCCAGATCCCGGGAGGAAACTTCCCCGAGGGAAGGCAGCATGGGAGCGGGCACCGACTGCAGCACCCACCGGCAGTGCCCGATTGTCACCCTCCCAGGGTGTCCTGCCACCTCCGGGAAGCCCAGCCTGGGCAGGACTACGGGGTGAGACACTCAGACGGGGAAAACCAGCCACAAAAACAGCTTGTGGGCAGAGGCAGGGGCTGGGCAGGGCCCAGGAGGGTCGCTGCAGGAGGGCAGGGAGCCCAGGGGAGGTGGGTCCTGGCTGTTCTCTTCCCACAGCTCCACGCTCCATGCTCCGTGTCCCGCCAAGCCTCTGCTCCGAGCTCCGAGCAGCCGCCCGAGGACAGAGAACAGCAAGGCACCGGGATTGCAACACCAGACAAGCTGCCAGTCGTAACTGGGGATCGGATCCAAACCCCGGCCTGATACAATACACAGTTAGTTACAAAATAAATCCCCTCCCACCCTTTGTAATAAAAAGAGCAGCTGACTGGACATGCATCTTTCTGGCCCTACAAAATAAGGCACCAGAGCTTAAAAATGAAACTCCAATTGTCTTTGATATAAAAGGAATTCCCACGTGTTGAAGGCAGTTGATGTCTGAGTGCATAACAGGGAGCGATCTTCATTAGCTTTGGGTTGGCCAGCCTCATGCCTGGGCCCCGGTGGCTTTCTGGATCAGGGGAATCTGCAGGAGGGGAAGAGAGAAGCTGTTAGGGCTGGAGAGGGAGGCAGGGAGCTGCCTGCACTCTGCGGCTGGGCAGGGCTGGGGAAGGAGAGGTCCCTAGGAGTCTGAAAGCTTTCAGGCAAGTCCTTGTGCCCTCAGAGCCGCAGGAATTGCCAGCTGCCGGCGCCCGGCTCACCTTTGTGAGATCCACGCCGGTGATTGCACGCACGGAGGCGGGGATCTCGGCCAGCAGACGGTTCACCTCGGACGTTGTGTTGCTGCTCTCTCCGCTGAGAATAACGATCTCGTCCACTTTGGAGAGGGGAGCAGCCACTTTGGCAGCGATCTGGGGAGGCAGGGAAGGAGGGCGGGATGAGCAGAGAGCCAAGGAGCTGCTCACCAGCCTGCTGGCCAAGCTCGTGGGGCCTCTCTGGGCCCCCAAGAGACCTGGCCCAGCCTGGGAACTCCCCACCACTTGCGTGGAGTGGGGGAAAGCTGCTCCCTCCTCACCTCAGGCAGCGCATCCAGCACTAGAGCCAGCTGGGCAGCTTCTCCATACTGCTGGAGTGCTTCAGCCTTCAGCTTCATCCTCTCAGCCTCCGCCATCCCGATGGCCTCAATCACAAAGGCCTCTGCTTCTCCGGTCTTGCGGATCTTCTCTGCCTCCGCCTGAGCAATGAGGACTTGCTTCACCCTGGAAAAGGAAACCCAGCCCTCCAGCAGCCCAGATCCCCGCAGCGTAGCCAGCACCGCTTCCCTCCCTCCGTCAGCCACACGCCTGCTCCACAGACAGCCACTTCGCTCCCACCTCACCCCAGCCCAGCGTGCAGCCGGGCTCAGGGCTGGTCCCTCTCCGTCCGGGTCGCAGGCGCACTCACTTCTCGCCCTCGGCGATCTGCTGGATACGGTAGGCTTCGGCCTCCGCCGGCCGCTTCACAGTGGCTATCAGCTCCTTCTCCATCCGGATGATCTCTTTCTCTTCCACTTCGATCTGCTTCTTGCGCTGCACCACCTCGATTTCAATTTCCTCCTGGCGGATCTTCTGCTGCTCCCGGGCGCTCTGGAGCTCGTAGGCCAGCTGGGCCTCCGCAGTCTGCACAGGGGAGAGATGAGAAGAGGGGTCGTGGCCATGATCTCCTGTGCGCAGACATAAGGACCCTTGGCAGGCCACGAAAACAGATGTGGCTCCTGGTCTGGACCAAACCTCCACCCAGAGGTGATGTCCCTATCCTCAGAGCTGCACTTGCTGTCCTGCCCTGTGCGCCCTTCCCACAGCACCCGAGCTGAACCAGCTCTGGGTTCAGCTTGGATGACACCCCCCATCCTTTCCTCTCCTCCTCGTCCACCTAACCGTTGCAAGCAGGAGAGGAATCTCCTGCAAGGAGTGCACACTGTGACACAGAAACCTGGGTTCTCCACCGCCAGCTCTCCTAACACATGCAGTAGGAGGAAGCTGGATAGTCCCAGAGCTACCAACACCATCACAAACCAGCCAGAGAACGGAAGCGGGCTGTTGGATACCTCTCACCTTAATGTTGACCTCCTCACTGAAGGCAGCCTTCTGCAATTCAAAAGCCCGTTTGGAATCTGCTATTTTGGTATCTGCCATGAACTTGACATCCAGCATTTCCTTCTTGCACTCTGCCTCCTGCAGAGAGGAAACAGAGAGCAGAGCTCCAGGGTGTGCAGCTGGAGCGAAACGGGCTGCTCCGGGAAAGACCAGCACATCTCTGGACTCACCCGAATGCCAGCATCTCGCTCAGCTTCTGCCACACCGATGTCTGCATCCCTTCGGACAGCCGCAGTCTGAGTCTTTCCCAGGGAGCTCAGGTAGTCCACTTTATCATAGACATCCTGGAGAGGGGAAGATAAGTCATAACCACGTCAAATGAGCGACTCCATCTTGCTCCCTTCCCATTGAAGCTCAGAGCAACCATTTGTGCGGTTAGGCCAGGGTCAGAATGAGCCGCTGCTGCCAGACAGAAACAGGCGTGAGAGGGAGAGGCGGGCTCTCCCGACATCTTCCCTCTGACTCCCCGGAGGCTCAGCTATCAGCGAGCTCTCTCCACGAGCCGTGTTTACGGAGGCAGCTACCAGGTGCTCTTTGCCCAGCTGCCTGGATACAGGACATGCTGTGACGGCCGTCATGGAAACTCCCGGAAGGCTGGGGCAGGCTGTCAGCCGGAGCCTTTCAGCCAGCAGCAGCAGGGGAGCCAGGGCCAGGCTCTGTTGTGCTGCTTCTACAGGGCTGCCGGGTGCCCCACAGCGCAGTGTCCTACGTCTGGGTGTACCTTGATGGTGAAGCTCAGGATCTCGATACCCATGCGACCCACGTCGGGAGCTGCCACCTCCCGCACCAGCTTGGCAAACTGATCCCTGTCCTGGTAGATCTGCTCCACTGTCAGGGTACCTGCAGAGGGAAGGAAGGCGAAGCACTTTATTTGGAACAGGTAACATACAACGGTGTGGATCTAAGCTCAGCAACATCCTCGTTGCCCCTAATCTCCTCAGGTCTGGGCACAAGGGCGTAACCACCTGCAGTGTGCACCAACATCTCAGTCTCACAAGCGCACGTGCTACCTGCAACCCGTGGGGACTCAGACATCTCTTACTGCAGGCACTGAAAACTCATTTATCACAACACCCAGCCACACAGCAGGAGCTGCTGGAGGGGAGGAACAACCTAAGATGCCACCTCTGCAGTCAGCAGAGGGAAGCACCCGTTGTGGCTGCTGCGGTGGCAGCAATACTGCTGGGACCAGCCAGCAGAGAAGGAAGAAAGCTACTCAAGATGCCTTCAAGAGTGTGAGCCCCTCCGCACCTAGGATGGAGCGCAGATGCCCCTCCAGCGTCTGAAGGACCACGTTCTTCACATCCTGCACGTTCTTCCCCAAGAACTGCTCACAGGCCACAGCCAGGAGCTCCTTCTCGGTCATTATCTTCACCTAGAGATAGAAGACAAAACCAAAGGGACTGAAGGTGCCTGTCCAAAGAGGGACAGGCACCCAACAGCAGCAGCAGCAGCAGAAGCAGCAGTACCACCACCAAGCTGCCAGGCCCCCGTGCTACCGATGCTCCAAGGGACCATGCTGAGCTGTCACCACGCTGAGCCAGGCCACCGGACCAGCCAGGGAGCCTCCGCTCGCTGCTGCTGGGGAGAGCCCTGCCGCAGGCACACGCAGCAGCGCCGGCGTCCCAGGCAGACACCTCTCCAAACCTCGACTGCAGCTCAGCGTGGAGAGGTGCTCCCTGCAGCCATCTATGCCGCAGCAGCAGCCACGGGGTGATGTGGGGACAGAGCCTGGCCCTGCAAGTCCCACCTGACGAAAACCCTACCAAAGAGCCCTGAACTACCAGTTCAGCCACTGTACCAATACCAGATGTAGGAGGAGAGGGCTTTCTACCACTACCCCTGGCCAAAAGCTGTTTCGTTACCTTTCTCTTCCTCCTCCTTCACTAGAATTAATTTTTCTGACACAGGAAAGGCAGAGAACAAGGAAGAGTCTGACATGCCCAAGGAGCAGCTTGGGAACAGGGGCTCCATTCGGCGTTCCCTGCAAGGAAAGATGAGACGAGATGGCCGTAGCACACTGGTTTGTCGTGCTCGTGGCTGGGAGCTCCCAGCCACCCCTTTGTGGTGACCCCAATGTGCTGCAGCCAGGACCGGGTTGTCCCGCTCCTCATGGTCAGTCTGGTAATGAACCCCAGAGGTGGGACCCAGCCGCCCCAGGGCCGCTCTCACCTCCCGAAGTCAGAGCCAGATGTAAAAGCATCCCCAGGTCCAGACAAGCCAGGGTCTTAAGATGGTCCTGCTGGTCATGGGGCTGCTTTTTAAAGGCAAAGTGGGTTAAAAATCTCTATGGGGTATGTTAGGCAGTGGAGATGTGTGCTCATGGAGCTCTATAGGACCAAGCTATGAGGAGCTACAAACCACCAAGGTGACAGCTCCTGGTGGCCAGGTCCAGTCTGAGGGCTCAGGCAAACTCTGGACACAGGGATGTCTCTGTGTCTGGCAGCACCAGAGGAGGAAGCAGGGCTATACCAGCCACACAGCTCTGCTGGGACCTCTGGGTGCTGAGGGTCCCGCAGCACCCTCTCATGGAGACATCTGGGCTGGGCAGTGCCTCCTGTCCCATGAGATGCTGGTGGCACCCTGTGTCCTGCTCCAAGAGCCCTGGCTGGACCTGCTGCTACCTGGGATGCCAGCATGGTCCTGGCTCAGAGACCTCCGAAGCTTCAGGCGCTGCACAGGGGCCCTCCGAGGGTCCCAATGCACGCTCTTGATGGGTCCACAGCCTATAGACCTCATCCTGACACCTACAAGACTGCTTTTCAGGGTCGAACTGCTGGCAAAAGCAACGCAACTATTTCTTGGGAAAGCCTGGTCTGATGGCCTGCGAGTCCGGAACGATCCCGCAGCCTAACCTCTGGAGCTGAACGGCAGCACCCGGCCCCAGCGCTGCCAGAGAGCAGGACAACTGGGACCAGCCACCACCTTCTAAGGGGACTGGAGGTGGTGAACCGTGTTAGATGCGGCAAGCTGACCAAGACTCAGCTGCCACAATCCTATCCCTAAGTAACACGAAGAAACACCAACCTGGGCTGAGCCTATTTCCTACCTTTGCACCTCAGGCTGGGTTTCCCAGTCAAAATGCCAAACTGAATCTTGGACAAGCATAGCAATCCTCTTCTGCTTTCTCCCCAAGACCTCTGGGATCCTTACGGGGCCGGGCCACAGCGGTTTCTTGTCCCTGCACCCCAGGCCAGCAGTGTGCACTTTCTACACAAGGGGGAGTTGGGAGAGCTGCTTATGCAGCTGCACCCAGGAGCGTGGGCCCTGCACAAGGCTCATCTCGCAGCACACGGGAGGTTTTTGCAAATACCAAAACCAATTAGACTCAGCAGCAACGTTTACGGTGTGCATCTGCCAGCAATTCCACCTCTCTAAACAATCCCCACCCTTCGGGAGCTACAGAGAGGACAGTCAGAGCACGGAGCAGGATGTTCGTTAAGAGAGTCCCTGCGGTATTTAACAGCAGCAAGGAACGATTCAGCCTCTGTGAATAAAGCCAGCCAGCAGCCTGCCCGCGCCGGTAAACCCTGGACAGCCCGAAGGAGCCTGGCTATCCGCTCAATATGGATGTCAACCTACAAAGCAAAGGTTGCACAAAACAAAATAGAGTTGAGCAATTTGCGCTCAGCTTGTTTCCAGTAATTCAGACAGGGCACTGCGACACTTGGTGCTTCTTCAAATGCCATTCACATCAGAGAGAGAGTTTAGCTGGCAGAAAATCAGAGAGCGTCTATAAAACAATCCCATCTGGAGGATCGATACTGCCGCACCCAGCTCCAGCCAGCTGCAGTCACAGCGAGGGGCGAGCAGAGACAATCCAATTAGCTCGAGGCTCAGAAAAATGGTACGGAAGGATACAAAGCCCAGCGTGGCCTAAGGCAGCATCCCAGCGCACCCCAAGCACCCAGCCAACACAGAACGGAGGCTACTGGTGAGTACTCATGACATCTCTCTTCAAAAAAAGAACAGCATCCTTATGCACATTAAGCACTTCTATTGTTACGGCAAAGGTTTTAAAAGGTGTTTCTCCAGTAATAATTTGCTTGCTTTTTTCCTTTTTTGCACAAGCTTTTAAAAGAAAAATGTTTGCCTCAAAAGTACTTCTACAAAATTAAGGTAACCTCTGCCACGCACGTCCCCAACTGCCTCAAGTCTGCTTTCTGCATGGTAATTCCTTGCATCTCACAACCCTAAACCTTTAAAATTAACGGAGAGTGAAAAAAAAGAACAGTGAGAAGAGAGAATAACATGAGTGAGATGAATTGGGAGCTGCATTTTTAAATCAAGGTACCTGGTGATCCAGCCTTCTGCCACCACGCGCCACCCAGCCCAGACCATTCTGCAGGCAATGAAAGGATGTCCCAAAACTAGGTCAAAAAGGAATGCTGGCTTCAGAAAAATACTTTTTCCAAATACAGAAGGAAAAGCCTACAGATTTATGAAATGTGTGTGAGGGTACACGTGGGTGCATGCATTTTGCCAACCATGCAAAGACCACTGTGGCTATGCGACACGTTAGCAACTAAATGGATATAAAGAACTGAAAAATTGAAAACAAGGATGCCGGTTCACACCAGTTAGAGCCAGGATGAGCCCAAGATGCTGGCTCCCATGCTGGTGCTCTTGCACGTAGCCATGTTCCCCAACAGGAGCAGGGCGATGGATTATCTGCTGTTGAGTCACAGTCGTGCCCAGCCCTTCTGCCATGTGTGACAATCCAGAAAGCGCTCCTGGCTGAATTCATGTCCTCAGTTACGCACAGACACGGCACGCAGCTCCTCCGCAACGTCAGTTCAGAGCAAACCAATGAACCTCGGGAGGAATCTGCTGCTCTGGAAAGCACTGGGTGAAATCTGTCAAGCGCTTGGTCTTAAAAGGGCTGCAGCAGCCACGGTGCTCTTCCCTGGGGGGAGCCTTTTGACGCACGCGGGATTTTGGTCACATCACTGTGTCACTCAGCGGCTCCCCGCAGCTCCACTGCTCGACCGCAGGGAACATGGCAGTCACCTCTCCTGCAACAACAGACCCGGGCATGCCTTGGACACACGGCGACCACAGCCTTGTGCGCGCTCTGAGAACCGCTATCTTGGTTTTATACACCCAGAATGAGCTGTCAGGAGCAATTTTCAATCAAAGCATCCAGCTGCCTATTCGAGGAGTCAAATTCAGGCGAAAGCTAACAACATTTTCCTCCCAGCATCCTCCCCAAGGCAGGACCTGGTCACAAGGACAGACCCTGTATCAGGGCAGCAGACCTCGGACTCTAAGAAACGCGGGTGTTTCAGTGTGCTACCACAAGCAGCAGGAGCTGGTTTTCACGAATGAAGAAGGCTCGAGAGAATCAAAATTCAATTCAAGCCAGAAATTTTATACACAAATTTTAGTGCCTGGAGGGACTAAGTTCTTTATTTAAGCTTTAACTCACCGTGAAGAATTACAAAGTCCACGTGCTAATAGTAACAATCCAAAGCAACATAATGCTCGATACCATCTCAGGAGTGAATAGCTCAGTCCTGCAGGGTCCCACACAGCTCCAAGGGCACTGCGGTACATCAGCGTTTCACAAAGAGATCACCCACACACACCTCATTTGCCACGTGGACAAATGAGACACCAGAAAAAGAGGAATGATTTTGGGGAGAGGAGGAGAGGTCACAACCCCCTTCACAACACGGGACATGCTGTAGTGTGTTTGAACCAAGGAGGACAGTGTGGTTTTGTACAAGAATTTGTTTCAGAGCAGGTGGTTTCTGTTCCTGGACAACAGCAACCTCTTAAGGGGGAAAACCAGACGCAAGTTAGAGACATGCATTCCTGAAATGATGTTTTGGAGTTACTGTACCTGTGCCACACCTGTGACAGTTAAAGCTACCCCCTCCGCCGTCTCTACGTCCTCACACCTGGGCTGTAACGTCATTATCTCTAGGGAAATCCTGCCAAAAAACGTAAAATATTTGCACGTTTCCAGGTAACACACACTCAGCTCTTCCCCTTGCATCTCCTGCCCCAGGCTACCTGCCGCACTCGTCACAGGTAATGTAAGACAGGCACAGTATGCAGCCAAGGGACTGCATCTCTGACCGGAGACAGACAAGTCACTTTGGCCAAGAAATAGATTTTCAGATAACGCTTAAAGGCAATTTATCAGCAGAGAAAGGCTGGGAGCCAGACTGGAAACGATACCGTGACCCTTTCCCTTCTGCTGGGCTAGCAAGGTGGCCAGAAGCAGCTTTGGGACCCCAAAGGGCCCTCCGTCACAGGCTCGCTGTGCCACGCTGCCCAACGCCGGGACAGCGCGTGCTTTCGCTGGCTGGTGTCACTGGTTTAAAAGCACAGCATGGACCCGGGATGCTCCCGCCGGCAGGAGCTCTGGTGCTTGGCAAAATGTGGCGCTGATGCTGCAAGAAGCAGCCCTCCCTTTGCCCTCACGGGGTTAGCATTAATACAGACCTACCCCCGATCTGGTTCACCTCTCCCTCTATTTTTGCTGTGTCCCGTGACCCAAAGGCAAATAAGAAGTGAGTCCCCAGCTCTTTAGGGCCATGCCTGTATAGTATCAGGCACCCAGGAACAGATCCCGCAGCTCCAGAGCTTTCTCAGTCACCCAAGGTGGGCTCGAGGTACTTTGGCCAGACCTGGCAATCTGCAGGTCATGATCTGATAAAACAAGAGACAGGCTTAGCCGTGGCAGGTTCTGCTTCAGGAAGCAAAGCCCGGCTCTCGTGTCAGCCATAACAAGCCGTGAAGGCGCTGGGAGTCAGGACAGGGAGCCGCAGGGCAGAGAGCTTGTGTCAGTGAACATTAGGTCAAACATCTGAACCATGAAGGGGCTGCGCTGGGCTGCTGCGTGCGTGCCAAGTCGCTCCAGGATTGGCTGGAGGTGCCGAAATGCATCTCTGCAAGTTCATGCCTGCTTTGGCCACTGTCCTAATTAAACTGGCACGCAAGCTGGGAGCTGATAAAACAGATCCCACTGTCCAGGACATGCCCAGGCATTTTTTGCCATATGCATTTGCAGCTTTAATCAGCTAGTGCAGCCTTCTGAAGACCTAATCTATACTTTGAATTTAATCTCAATACTGTGCTGCTTCTTAGCCGGCAAGTCACAGGGATGTTTGGTAATTACTGTTACACTGGTTCATAACTGCTCACGGTGCAAATGCTAGTCCTGTACGTTGAAACTCATCCAAGGTCTCTATGCTGTACTTTCAAACGTGACAACATCCAAAATGGGCACTGTCTCCATGCGGAGGAAGAAGGGCTGAGTGGAAACCCATATCCAAAACTGCAGAGCCAGGTACAGTTGCAATTTCCCCACAGGTGTGCAGGTTTCCTTTTGAAACGGCACAAAACCTGCCTTCCCACCTGCCCCAAATCCTGTACAGAACCCAATCTGGCCTGCTTGTGGCTCCACACAAAATCAGATGCCCTTCCGCTCTCCACCAAGCACACAATGGAAACAGTGCTGTCAAGGAAAGGGTTACAGCTGGAGCAAATGTCTGCAGCGTTATCAGAAGGAGCCAGTACAGGGATGCTGAATTCGGAATTTGCCAAGTACGCATCTGTCTGCATTACCTATAAACTGTGGAGTGCGCCCCAGGGCAAGTGCCGGAGAAGGGGAAGGAGAGGAGGGTATTGAGATTTCAGCTGTCCCATTAGAAAACCATTAGTTTTCATGTTATCCTACTGCTGCTGCTGCTGTTGCTGCTGCTCAAAACAGAGGGATAAACGGTTAGACATGATGTTAGGAAGCTGGTGGATTATTACCTGTGCAACCCCTGTTACGTACAGTGGGACCCCCTCCGACGTCTCAATATTCTCACAGCGACAGAGGATGGTCATAACCTCCAAAGACAGTCTGAGCAGCGAGGAATAAGGGTAGGACAGCAAATACACAAAGCAGTTATCAGAGAGTAAGACACTCATTGCAAAGGACAGACGAGACTTTCAGGTTTCAGCTTTTCCCTGTTCAGTTTGCCTTTCTCCCACTGCCCGCTCCCAGGGCTCCGTCACGCTGGGCCAGACCGGCTTCCCTCATCACGGCAGGGAGTTTACAGCATCCAGCTGCTCCTTTTAATGAGGCTGGGGGCTCGTCTCCACCCTGCATCCCGTAAGTCATCGCAGATGAAACCGAACCGTGTATCCCACCTGGACTGCCATGTTGGAATCAGCTGGAATTCTCTGTTGGACTAATCTTCACACAGAAAATTCCTTTTTGTAATAATTTCGATGCTTCTATGCCAACATTTATGAGGGCCCAGAAAAATAAAAACACCAGGGACTTGGCTGCCCACCCCTGGCTAAGGTATTGATGAGAGAAGGTGCTTCCAAGCGTGTCCTGAGAAGCTGAATAATACCATTTGGTTCCCCCAGAGGCATGCAAGATGGAGCTGCCTCTCACTGCTTTTATTTCTGACCCTTAAACAGGGACAGGACTTTTATTTTTTTTCCCCCCAGTCCTCAAGGTTGCAGCAGGATAACAGCCCAGCACCCTGCCAGCTCTAACTGTTCGTTTTGTTGCCAGGTTAGTGCTACCTGGCGGGATGCCGCTGACAGCGACACAATTGCTGCTGCCTCTCTTGCTTTCAGCACTGGCAGTTCCAGAAAAGATGTCCTAATTTCGGAGGAGGAAATCTGCCTCACTCTTCATGTTAATGCAGCAGGCTCCATCTGTGGCACAGCTTATTGTATTTGGGAAAGGCTCTGTTCTCAAAAGGAGAACTAAGCCCCATATCCCATGGCATAAACCAGGGGTATAGATCTTAAAGTAAAAGATTTCTTTGGGTGCTGGCAGTCCTGTCTGAGCCCCGTTTGCTAAATAACGTACAGACCTCTATCACATGACAGCTCATTCCTGGCACGCAGTTGCTGGCCCTGGACTCAGCCTTTGCTTAACTTAATAAGTCAGCCTCCCAAATACATCTGTTATCTCCTGCACACAGCAGGTCAAGGTCCTGCACTGTTCTCTGGGCTTCTCACACAACAAGAGGAAGAGCAGAAACCATTTGTACAAATCAACAGTCCTCCCAATAAGATACCTCACAAAAATTCGGGAATGAAGCTTGTCTGGATCAAACGCAGTTCTTAAGCATTGAGCCCACAAGCCGGGCCTTTCCTTCCCCTCCCACCTCGTAGGAGCGTCGCTGGAGAGCTGGGGCTAAAGCAGGAGGTGTTAGCTGAGACCTCTTCATGCAGCCGGAGCACTGTGGTAGGCGCTCGCAGCAATCCCGAGTACCGGCCACCGGGGAGAGGACCTGAGAGCTGTCGTGAGTCAGTGGCCAGCAGCAGCCAGGACCCTTCGGACAAGGCAAGCCGCCTGACCCGCAGGTGAACAGCAGCTACGGTAGTGCATCATCTGCAGAGCGAGGGCAGCAACATGCTCATTTGGTCTGCTGGTGGCAACACGTGAACAGGGAAAAGAGGTGACAAGGTCAGGCAGTAAAAGGGTTAACTACAACCTCTGGCCGTCAGTCAGTGCAAAAACCCAAAAGTCACGTCTTTATCCTTTTTCCCTGTTATTTTTTAATAGACAGAGGTAACCTGCATTGGTGAGCATGAGGGAGACGTTAGGAGAGAGTAACATTCCCACAGATCCTAAAGACGAAGAGCTACGTTAGCAGGACAGCAGCACTATTACAGCATGTTAGTTCAGAGACCAGCGCAGTAAGAAGCAGCAAGCAAAATCCACGACTGAGGAAAGGGAGAGAAAGGAAATCCCGTGGTTTTAAACACAGTCTACTCCCACGGTGACAGCAGTCAGCACACCTTTAGAAAAAGAGACTTGAGGAACAGGAGGGGGCACTGGCCCGCTGCATACCACAAACGTGTTTGTTACTGGGTGAGGGTTTGGGCCATACTGGGCAGAACTCAGCCCCTCTTGTGAACTCATGGATGAGTCCCACTGCCCAGCACTTCTGTGAGAGCCTCGTAGCTGCGGAGCGCTGCAAAGGCAGCGGAGGAGAGCAGGGCTCTCGCCTTCCCCAGCACAGGAAGAAACACACTGACCAGCCAGGCTACGGCCCTCTCAGCTTGGTGGGTTTTAGGTAACTCAAAAATAACTAAAACTGAAAAAAACCCAATCTGATTGCCTTGGGTTTGAGGAGAGGTGTGGACAGAGAGCCCATTTGAAAAGTACTTCAGCTGAAAGCATGGGATTTCTTTTCTTTTTTGTCTTTTGCACTGTGATACCCATCTGTCCCCACAAAATGAGTCAGCACAGAACTACCCCATCCTGTGATTTTATTTTGCACATCATCGATCATCGTTTACTGTCAAGTAAGCCTGAAACGACAGGGTTATCTCCTGCAGGGCCCTGGACCACCTCAGCCCCATCACTCAAAGCAGAGGACGGCCAGAAGCAGCGTGGTTGTGAGTGACCCTACATTCCCACGCTCCAAGGCATGGCACAGGGCATGGCACACGTTGCTCCTTCCAGCTCCTGGCAGCGCTGTACGCCAGGCAGCCTTCCTCCGAAGGACCAGGAGCTGGTCACAGCCAAAGGCAGCGGGCTGGGCTGATGCTCATCCATGATTTCATATGCAGGGCCCAGTCCCGTGTTCCTAAAGATACCGCTGACAGCCCCACTGGAATGGCTTTGCCTAACTCATACTCCAAAACCACAAATAACGGGGGTCTCCTTACCTTTGGGTGTCAGTAATGCACCACCAAGCCCAGGCCCAGCCTCCGTATACATACTGCTTTACATCAGAGCCACAACAGCCACCTGCAGCACAGCAGAAAGCACAGAGATGTAGGGATTACACACACGCGCGTCGCTCTCCGCCAGGGAAAAACCTGCACCCAGACAGTCACACGCAGAACAACTTCACAGCAAGTCTGCCCAGCCCCTGGGTGCTGAGGAAAGGGCACCCCGGGGGGGTCAGAGGTTCCCCCAGCCCCTCGGAGCAGGGGAAACACTTTGGCTCGGCCACGTTACAGCAACGGGTGCTACCAAGCCAAGCTCTGCAACTTGACTCAGAAGAATCCAAGCATGCTTGCAGTGTCTGATAAATAATGAACACAGAAAACTCTTTCCAAGATCCGCAGCAGCCCTGGAACACCCTTTGGTCGGCCATAACACAGCTGGCCACCGGGGAACCCAACGCTCTCCTCACCTCCTTGCTTCACAGGGCAATTTTCCAAAGGCAACCTTTTTTTGGAATTGTCTTCTAAAATTGGAAAATAGTATTTGTAATAATTCAGTGTGATGAACAATAACACACAGAAAGTGTCAGTATTTCAAACCATGGTTTTATTTTAGTTTTGTTAAGCAGTTTAAGCATTTTTAGCAAACAGAATCGTTGTAAGCACATGCTTCAGTACCTTTAGCTGTGATGCACCAGCTCCATCATGGAAAGCCATGTAAGAAATCCATCTCCTTTCCCTCACCCACACTGCAAACCACCCTTAAACCCATCGAAAAGCTAGCAGGTCAGCATTGGAGGAGGGGAGAACCCTTGAGCTCCTCAAAAAACATCTCCTAGTTCTGGCTCATGCAAGTACTGTGGTTCCTGAGGTTTTCACGGTCCATCACAGAGCTGGCTGCACCCAGAGTTCGGGCAGCCTTTAGAACTCCTTTAGATTAGATCTAAGGAAGAAATTTTTTTTACAATGCGGGTGGTGAGACACTGGAGCAGGTTGCCCAGAGAGGTGGTAGGTGCCCCATCCCTGGAAACATTCCAGGTCAGGTTGGACGGGGCTCTGAGCAACCTGATCTCGTTGAAGATGTCCCTGTCCATGGCAGGGGGTTGAACTACATGACCTCTAAAGGTTCCTTCCAACCCAAACTATTTTATGATTCTATGAACTCCTCTGACACATTTAAGATTTGACCCCAGTGAAGCCAGAAGACGCTGTCCGGATTTTCACATCTTTGATTCAAGGAAGAAGACGCCTGCTACCTTCCAAGTGACCAGCCCTAGGTTTCATGCCTGGCAGGGGAGGAGCTCTGCAGCTCCCCGGCTCGGACCAGCTGTGAGCTGCCGCCGTCTCTCAGGCAGATGAAACCAGCAGTCCCTCCCTAGCCTGTTATCCATAATCACACTTATTGCAGCAGTGCCCGAGGGCCTCAGCAAGGCAAGCGCCGTACCAGCGGAGCAAGAGACAGTTTCAGCCCTGCGGGACGTATCTACGCAGGCAAGACAGCGCCAGCGCAGAGGAAGAGCAGGCACGCAGGGAAAACAGCCTGGCTGCAGCACTGTGGGAACTTCGCGTTGTGGGAGGAGAAAGGGAGAACTATGAAGCCAGCAGACAGCAACCACAGAAGACAGCCCTTGCAAAAGAGACGACGATTATTAAGTTTGCTGCAATAGGTCAAAATGAAGAAGCAAAGGCAGCACACCTCCAGGCCAGCGTGCCGGCTGGGCCCTCTGGACTGCAGGAGGGGACCCTGTCCTCCCCATCCTCCTCCTCCTCCCCATCCTCAAGTGTTTGGCCATCTTCTGCTATCAGCTAAAGATACCGCCTGCTTCACTGGCTTCCATGCAATGGTTGAAGATACCGCCTGCTTCACTGGCATTGCATTCCATGCAATGGTTGATAAACCGGCAGATCGGCCCCATCTACAATTCTTCACCCTCCAACTTCAGCAGGAAGTAAACACAAATGGGAGACAGATCTACACCCTTTTTCAGGTCTCCTGCGCTCCACAGCCTAGAGGAATATGCTCCCATCACCTCTGAGACAGCCTCTGGATACTTCTTCCCGTAGCTGGAAGGCTAGTTCAGCCAGGCAAGGAGTTACAGAAGCTGATGATACAATATCCTGCAGCATATTAACCGCAATGCCTTTTAACATTTCTTGGAGGACGTCAGCCCAGTTAGCTCAGCCTTTTAGCCAGGCCCTTGTTTTCCAAGAACAGGAAGGGAGGTGTTCCTGGCCGCCAGGAAAAGCAGCTCCACATGGAAAGGTACTTTATTTCACAGGGTCTATGCGGTCTTTGCTGAACCTCTGGTAATAGTTTCATAAGAATGTTCTGAGAAAACTCTGCACCCTAAACCCACCATTGTTACAAGAATGTGCCTCTCCACACAGATGTTTCTTTTCTTCTGCAGGCAATGCAAGAAGTATCGCACCCAAAGCGAGCCCCGTGCTTGCTTCCCAGCGCTACACAACACTGCTGCACAGCACAGTTTACTAAGCTAGATTATATGTCAAAAAATGTTCAAAGCATAAGAAAAACCAGGGAAAACTAACACATTAAACAGGAGCAGCATGCCAGCTGGTTGCTTTCATGCAAGGACGTCTGAGTGCAGCAGAGCTCCATCCTGGTAACGCAAGTCAGATGAGCTGAACGCTCATTTTCCATTGCAGTCCTGCAGCCTCTTTCCCAAGTCTCAGAGAGCAAGTGAAAAAGGAACCAACAAAGCTAAATCTTTGCAAGGCTAAAGAATAAACCCTCTTGCACAATGAGATTTGGCAGAGAAATTGCCTTTTCCAGCTATAATACGCCCACTGTTCTAGCAGCCTGGGTCTCACAGCCGCTTGGGCATCGCTTCCACAAACATCCACCGTGCCTCTTCCGGGGCAGTGTACGGCGGCCAGGCGCACTACAAATGCAGGATTCATAGCCGGGAAGCTGCCATCCAGCTTGGCCTCTTCCCAAATGAAGGGGTCCCATGTTCAAGCAAGAATTCCCAGAGCCAGGAGAAAGCACGTTGTCTAGTTGGTTTGGTTTTTTTTGGTTTTGTTTTGGTTTTTTTTAATGAAATGAGATTAATCACTTGGGAGTTTGTAGATAAACGGAGCTCTCAGCAGATGCAGGAAGCTGCTGCCCTGACGGACGGCACGCAAGAAAGAACAGGAGTCCCAACAGTTACGGGGACACAGGGCTTAAAACATCAAAGTTGGGACAATTTGAGGTTGTGAACAAGCCCTGTGTTGTTTGCTCTCCCAAGGTAACTCGCGGCAATGAGCTTGTATTCCGGCAGGAAGCGGCGAGCGTTCCGAAATCAGGTCGTGGTAAACAGGCTGCTACGGTAACTCGGTAACTATATTTCTTCCCAGAGACTGCTCCAGGCTGAACACAAGAACAGAGCAGACACCGGTACCTTCACCCGCACGGAGAGAGCTGCCATCTTCAGGCCTCAGTTCAGGGCAATCTCGTGCTGGAGTCTCCTCTTCCAGGAGAGGACACCCACCGCCAACGTTGGGAATAAAGAGCTCGGTCCAGTCGGACAGAAGCTGGGTTTGTTAGAAAAACAGTTCTATGCTGGGAAATGTCACGGGGTGCTAGCAAGCGAGTGCAGAAAGACAAGGAAAAAATTGATAATTGAAAACAGCTACTGACAAAAGACATAATGGAGAGGAGAGAAAAAGGCAAAGGCATACAGAAAGAAACGTAATAAAGCAGGGTCTAGACTAAAGTCAGTGTCTGGATTCTTAGGCTCTGCCGTGCATATAAATTAGGCTTTGTCCACACGCAGAAATGGCACAAGGTTAACAAAAATTAATTTTAAAAGATGCAGGGTTCTCTGTTGAATCCATAAAATCCTTTGACGGTCACTACAGCAGATGAAAGCAGATTGTGCTGGCTAGCTTGTTTTGGATGTAATCTATATCAAAATGACTCATTTTAAGTTACGAGTATCAATGTTACAGAGCGAGTTTAAAAACACACGTTTAGTTTAACTCATCTTGTAAACAGAAACCCAGAGAAGACAAACCACAATGAAGTTACACAACAAAACTAGAGAGCTACTACCCCAGAATTCCTCTTGGAAACCAAAAGGAAAGCCCCGAGAATATTCTGTCCACCTCTTTCTCCTGCTATGCTTTCTGAAGAGTAATTTGCAAGTCTTGGAGATTTAACAAGCACCTGACAAGGGAAACCTTGAGCCCCACCACCTGCAAAAAGCTGAAGAACTACCTCCCGAGAAGGAAACATCACAGAGGAGCTGCATCCGTTGCCTTTTGTGCGAGTGGTGAATAGCTGTATTGAGCACCGGCAATCTCACGCTACAAACTCGAGACAAGCTGCGATGCTGCACTCTGGACAGCAACCGCTGAGCAGCACAGACAGCACGAAACCAACCGCGGGGCAAGATTTTTGGCTAGCCAAAATGAAGAACCTAACTTTGCAGGAGCACTCAGTTAAACCTGGCAGACAACAATCAGTGCCACTAGAAGTTTTCTGCTTGGCTCGCCCTGTGCGAGAGGTAGAATACCTTGATCTCAACCCTGGGAAACAGTTTTAAACTCCGGCTCCAAAAGCACGAATGCAGACAAGGGCAAAACCTCACGTGAAACCCAGCCGAAGCTGCCTGCTCCTTCTCACAAACTCATATTGCTTTTGAGGCTGAAGAACTGGAATTGCAGCTAGCCAGCGTCACCTCGGCCTGTAGCTGGAAGTGGAGGGACAACCCCGATGCCATCAGCCCCACCACGACCGTTAGGTCTCAGACGGCTCTTGCTGCTCACCATGTCTTTCTGCAGGACACGGCCTGGACCTTCTCCTCCCGTTCCATTTTCCTGCAATCGACTGTTCTCACCTAAGTGCAGTTCTCTGCATTTCTCCTTATTGAACTGCATTGTATTTCTTTCAGACCATTCAGTCAATCTGTTCAGTTCGTTTTGATTCCAATCCAGCTCTTCAAAGCTCTCGAATCCGTTCCCAACTCCATACCGTCTGCAAATTCAATAAGCACATTCTCGATTCCATTATCCAAGCCAAAACAAGGAACTTACTTGATAAATCCTTTCAGCTGAACAGTGAGCTACTGTCAAGTTCCCTGGCAATGGTTTTCCAGGCAGTTTCATATTAATTTTATAGTATCTGAGAAACCAGTTCCTCCTCGCACTGTGGACTGCAAGCCTCTTGCAGGAAGGGCTTGCAGAGCCTCAAGCAACCTTTATTTCAGGCTTTCAAAACTTAGAGAAATACCATAAAAACAGCACAGTCACATTGCCTCAAAATCATGACCAATTCCTCTTGCAGGAACAAGAAGGACGCAGTAACAGGATGCAAGAGCTTAGAGCAGCTCTGGAAAGGTTAACTACCCCTGACTGCTGGGGTGCGGCAGGAAATGTTTACACAGAACTGGAATTAACTGCTAGCTCTTCTTGTACTTTGAAAGAGATCAAGGAGCCCCAAAGGGTGCTGTACTAACGTTTGAGAAACTGGGCCGGACGGTATTTCTCAAGCTGACTGCTGCGAAATCCCCTGAGAAGGAAGTCAGATTAGCTGGGCACGGCTCATACTCAGCAAATGCACGTTGGTTGTTTTCTTCTAGGTGTTCACGAGCAAGGTATTTGTTTCAGTATTCTCCTAGGAGATAAAGCTAGGTTGACTGGGCTGCGACTCCCCTGACTTTTTTTCCTCCGTTCACATCCTGAACTTTTGCTGAAACAGCAGTTTGTTCTGACCCAGAAACACGGTGGGCTGTGCCAACCTTCCCCTGTCGTGTATCTCCAGGTGCTCACCTTGAAGCTGCTGGACCGTTGCTGCACGGTGCCATCCTGCAGCCCTCGTCAGCCTGAAGGAAAATGCCCCGACTATAGCGATTCGGGCAATGCCATGTACTTATGGGAACTGTAGGATGAGCAGGGCTACTATAAATTACATCTCCTTATTATGAGACTCTGCAGAAGTATTATAGCATTGTATTTCAAAATTAGCAGATCGATCCTGAGCCACAAAAGCTGCATTCAACCAGACTGTAACCCAAAACCAGCATTACTCATCTGAGACAACCTATTTAGCCGGTGGGAACATTCGGATATCAGGATGAACAGGTACTTTGTGTATCTCCCCGAAAACTCGACTGGCTCCGCTGTGCTTGGAGAGGACTCAGTGATGGGCCAGGCGCCTGCCAAATCCTCCTCAAAGCTTGCACCAAACCTCACCGGGAGGCTCCCAGCACCGCCACTCTCCAGCAAAGTTAGACCCATATTCCGGAGAGACCACCATCGCCTCCGTAGGGCTTTGTGAAGCATTCTTACAAAGCCTGGGCTCTACATTTTATGGACGGATTGGCTAACCCAGGGCAGTTTCTTAGAAGGAGATTGGTGTTGCTCAACAGGGGAAGGACGTCAGTGCCAGCAGAGTGCTGACCCGTGCCTGGGAAGCAGCTTCCCAAATAAGGCTACGAAGCTCCTGCACACACAGATGTTCCCAAGGCACAGCCGGCTGCTCCCTGAGCACTGGGGGAAACTCAAGTGTCTCACAAGAAAGTGAAAAGAAAGAACATCACTTCTCAGAAGAAACCCACATGCCAGGGGAGGCACATGACCAAACTTCCTTCAAGAGGCACGGGCTAAATTTACAATAAAGAAAACTTTCCAATCGGCTTCATGATTTGGAGGTGCCTTCCCGCAAACTGAAGTCTTTCAAATAACAATTGTATGACAATTCAAGATTGCAAGCCAAAAGCCTGCTTTTAATATTATTTGCTGTTGGTTTATTCTTCCCTTCCCCCTCTCTCCCCAAATCCAACCTAATATCATGCAAATAAATGCTGGCCCCCAAGGTCCTCTCTGATTTTCCCCGGAGAGAAACGGCTCAAGTTCCTGGAACTACAACTGCTTGTAGTTACACGCCTCCCACTAATGCCCTGGCATTCACTCCGCACGTAAGCATGGAGGAGCTGCAGGGCTGCGGGGCTCTGCAGAGCTCCCACAACCTCTCAGGCTGCCCCTGAAGCTCAGGGACGGTGCCCTCAGGAGACAGCAAGCGTTTGCAGACCACGCTGGGCAGTGACAGAGGAAAGCCACGTCTGGTGACAGCACCAAACCCAATTCTGACTCGCAGAGCCTGGCGTGATTGCCCTCCCTTCCCAGAACACGGCTGTACATCGAGGAGCGTCCTCGGCTCGCTGCTCCCGGCTGCGGGAAAGTGTAACTCTTGGAACTGAGAGCAGATGCCACAAATTCCTGCTGGCTCATCCTGCAAGCCGTGTTTTGTAAACTTCGGAGTTGAACAGAGGTGAAACCAAGCTTTTATGATTGAATGGCACATCTGGAGCACGGCTTCCCGATTCCTCCTGCCGGACGTGGCATTTCACCAAGTGGCGCTGATTTTGATGGAGGATCCCTTCGGAGGGAAGCGCAGCATCAGCTCTAGATCCCAGCTGGGAACTGCAGAGACGTGCAGCAGCTGCTCACAGAAGACCAGGAAAGCTGCAAGAAATACTGCTGCTCCAGGCAGCTGGCGGGTGCGGTTTGTAACTCCTTAGAAGCAGCCGCCACAGCGGGCATATTTGTTTCCAAAACTGAAGCCTGCTTCTGGCATCTCCTCAGCAATTCCCATAACAGGTCTGTTATCCAAGAGAGATGGACTGATAACAGACCAGCCAGAAGCAAGTGCCACAGCCCGCTGGAGGCTTTGCCTCCAAAAACATAACAACGTAGTATTACACGCACAGCAGAGCTGTGATCGTAGCACATCCTTGAGGTTCACAGACGTTTTCTCACAGGTCAGTTGAGGTCTGAACATCACAGCGCTTGTCACAAAACTACTCCAGTGTTGACAGAAAGGATGGAACGTGATTGAGGGCACATGAAGTCAGAAACATCTGTATCTAACCTGGTTATAACCTTGCACTTGGCCCCAGCCTGTCACACAGCGAAGTATCCAGCCCTTACATCAAACCGTTACATCACCTAACGGTAATTAAGTCCTGTCCGCATGCAGCCTGGTCTATGCCAAGGAGCACTTTGGAGCTTCGGCAGAGTATTGAAGCAGCTACAGGTTGAATCAAAAACAGGGGATTTCAGTGCTGGTTTATTTAACCCTAACCTAAGCAACCAGCTCACCCGATGATAACATTACACATATCTGATGAGCGTCCAGTGTCAGCATCACCAAGAGGCCAGGTGACGTGCTAGTAACGAAGCAGCAGCGGCATATGATGGATGAGAAGAGCACCCCAGGGACAGGCCTGTGGTGCCCTGAGCCAAGCCGCCCTCTCTGCCCCAGAGGGATGCTCACACCCAGCTCCCCTTCCCCGGCAAAGCCAAAGCCAACCTGCCCCCCAGGAACAAGTTGTCTTCTTGGTTATCCAAGCCAAAGGCTGTTGGCAGCGGCCCAGAGCCCGGCAGCCTTGCCGGTGCCACTGCCTGACATCATCCAAAAGCAGCAGCGGGGTGTGCTGCTGGCACCGCGACCTCGCCCACCGCTCTCTGCGCTGCGGGGACCCCACCCCGGAGCCCACGTGGCAGGGAGCTGCCCACCGCCCCATGGCACCCGCTTGCTAGGGACACCCCCCAGCACCCCAGTGCCCACCCACAGCAGGACACCCTCCGAACAACGCCGCAAGGTCCCCTCATGACAGGGACCCCTCCCAGTGCCCCCTCAAAGAAGGGTGTCCCCCCACAACATCCCAGTGCTCCTTCAGGGGATCCCCCCTCCTCCCAAACCACAGGGCACCCTGCAGCAGACACCCCCAAACACACATCCCAGATCCCACACTTCGCCCCAGGCAGGGCCTCCCACTCCCCACCACCTCCCAGGGCCCCCCCAAGGCAGGGACCCTCCCCAGAGCCCCTCCATGACAGTGACACCCCCCCAGAGCACCTCCCAGGGTCCACACATCGCAGGGTCCCCCCTCGGTGCCCCAAAGCCCCCTCTGAGTTCAGGGACCACCCCCCCCCAACACCAGATCCCATGACAGGGACCCCTCCAACCCCTGAGGGTCCCCTCACAGCCAGAACCCCCCAATTCCCACGGGGGCCCCCTCCTACCAGACCCCATTACAGAGACACCCCCCACCCCCCAAATTCCCTCAGGGTCCCCCCATGACAGGGAACCCCTCAGGTGTCCCCCCCCCACGGCCCCTGCGAGGCTCCGGCCGTACCTGACACCACCAGCGCCTCGTTGGGCCCCACCGTGTGGCAGTTGCCCATGGTGCCCACACCCGCCCCGCGCCCGCCGCCGCCTTCACCGCCCGCTCCCACAACCCCCCGCGCCGCCCCGCCCCGCCCCGCCCCGCCCCCGCCGTCGTGCGTCGCGGGCGCGACCCGCGGGCGCAGCCATGTTGGGGAGGTCAGTGCTGCGCCGCGCCGCACCCCGGGGGCGGGGCTGAGCCCGGGGCGCCGCCGCCATGTTGGGTGCCGCGTGTCTGCGCGCGCGCGCGCGCGGTAACATGGGGCAGGCGCGTGCGCACTGCAGCGTGTGCATGGGTGTGCAAGGGGGGGGTGCGTGCACTGCAGCCTATGCATGGGCGTGCAAGGGGTGTGTGTGCACTGCAGCGTGTGCATGGGTGTGCAAGGGGGGGGTGCGTGCACTGCAGCCTATGCATGGGCGTGCAAGGGGGGTGTGTGCACTGCAGCGTGTGCATGGGTGTGCAAGGGGAGGGTGTGCACTGCAGCCTGTGCATGGGTGTGCAAGGGGGGGTGCGTGCACTGCAGCCTATGCATGGGCGTGCAAGGGGGGTGTGTGCACTGCAGCGTGTGCATGGGCGTGCAAGGGGAGGGTGTGCACTGCAGCCTGTGCATGGGCGTGCAACGGGGGCGTGCACTGCCGCGTGTGCACGGGACTGCAAGGGGAGGTGTGTGCACTGCAGCGTGTG
The DNA here is from genome assembly GCF_964195595.1 of Calonectris borealis. NCBI lineage: Eukaryota > Metazoa > Chordata > Aves > Procellariiformes > Procellariidae > Calonectris > Calonectris borealis. Next base: position 5,859,468 of record NC_134330.1, on the reverse strand, counting down.
CATGGGCGTGCAAGGGTGGGTGTGTGCACTGCAGCCTTGCATGGGTGTGCAAGGGGGTGTGTGTGCACTGCAGCGCGTGCACAGGTGTGCAAGGCGGGGTGTGTGCACTGCAGCGTGGGCGTGCATGTGCACGGCAGGGCTTCTGCACTGCAGCGTGTGCAAGGCAGAGTGCATGTGTACTGCGGCGCCTGCACGTCTTTGCAAGGCAGGGCAGCAGCTTTGCTGCAAGTGTAAGGCGGGGCGCACGGCCTTGCTTGTGCATGCATGCATATGTGCAGGGGACAGCGCCCTGCGCTGTACTGCATGCACGCCCGCCCATTGCAGGGGGGACACCGCGCGGTGCCGCAGCTGCGGGGCCCAGCCGTGCTGCAGCAGGAAGCCAAATCTGCCCCACAAACATGGCCGCCGCCTCCCAAACCCCCGGGCTGCGGCAGTGCAGCGGGCGCTGCCCCCGCTCAGGCCTTGCTCTGCCTCCTCCGCCGGCGCCATTTTGCAGCCATCCCCACCCAGCTGACGGGCGGCCTCCTCCCTTTCACCACCCTCACTTTTATTGTCCGAAATGGGTGGGGGCTGGCGAGGGGCTCCCCCCGGCCCCCCCCAGCCCCACCAGCCTCTCGCTGGCCTCCCAGAGCGCCCGGGCCAGTCGGTCGTCGCGGGCCGGTGGCCACGGCTCCTGCAGGCGGCAATCGGAGAAGTAGCGGCCGCTGAAGCGCTCGAGGCCCTCCTGCATGGCGCAGTGCAGGGAGGTCTGGGCGCCCTCGGCCGCGTCGAGGAAGAAGAGCCAGGCCAGCGGCACGAAGAGCGGCTTCAGCCAGAGCGGCGCGTGGCGGAAGAGCTCCGTGTTGACGAACCCTGGGACGGGGGGAAGCGGCCATGTCGCAGCCCGGCTCCCGGCGGGGAAGGGCCCATGCGGGAGCCGGTTGCTCTGCTGCAAGAAATGGAAGTGGCCGCGCCAGGGCGGCCTTTGCACGGGCGGCTCTGCTGTGGCCTTCCCCGAGGGCCAGGGTGCACCGTGCGAAGGGAAGCTCCTGCAAAGGGACACACTGCACGGGGACACCGTGCGAAGGGACACACCGTGCGTGGGGACACCGTGCGAAGGGACACACCGTGCGTGGGGACACCGTGCAAAGGGACACACTGTGCACAGGGATGTTTCACGCAAAGGGTGCAAAAAGTGCATCGTGCAAAGGGACACTGTGCAAAGGTTGCACCATGCAAACAGGTGCTCCGTGCAAAGGGATGCTCTGTGCAAAGGGAGACGCCATGCAAAGGACGCTCCGTGCCAGGGGATGCTCCACGTGCAGGAATTCTCTGTGCAAAGGCCGCGCCGTGCAAAAAGCGCACCCTGCAAAGGCAGCCCTGTGCGCAGAGCCGCACCACGCAGAGGACACCCTGCGCAAAGGGACGCCCCGTGCAAAGAACACCCCACGCAAACGCCGACGGTGAGCCCACCCCGTCCCACCGTCCCCAGCTCCGGGTCCCTACCTGGGTGCACAGCGTAGCACGTCACCTGGGTGCCCTGCAGGCGCGTGGCCAGCTCGCGGGCATGCAGCACGTTGGCCAACTTGCTGTCGCAGTAGTCCTGGAAGGTGGACAGCGGCCCGGGGGGTGGGCGGCCCAGGGTCTCGGGGCGCAGGCGGCCGGCGCAGTGGGCGCGGGAGGCGACGATGACCACGCGGCTGGGCGCGCAGCTCTGCAGCCGCTCCAGCAGCAGCTGGGTGAGCAGGAAATGGCCGAGGTGGTTCACCTGGAAGGAGAGGCTGAAGCCGTCCTCCGTCGTGCCCCCGGCGCTCACCCCTGCAAAGGAGACACTGCAGCCCACGGTGGGTGCCCGGGGGGGTGCAGGGGGGACACCCGGGGGGATCCTGGCGCTCACCCGCGTTGTTGATGAGGAGGTGCAGGTGGGGCTCCTGGCGCAGGAAGGCGCTGGCGAAGGCTCGCACCGAGCGCAGGCTGGCCAGGTCCAGCTGCATGAACCGCACCTCCGCGTTCCCCGTCTCCTGCAGGAAGAGCGCAGCCTGGGGCAGGGCCGGGGTGGGGGGCACCCTGCCCGGGGTGGGGGACCCTGCCCAGGGTGGGGGCTGGTTCTGGCCGGGGGGGGATGCTCTGGGGGCTGGATCTGGCTGAGGGGGGGGGGGGCTGGACTGTGCTCGGGCAGGGGGGGGTACCTGCGCCTCGGGGTGCCCTGGGGTGCTTGGGTATGTCCCATGGGGGTGTCTCAAGGGTGCCCCTGGGGTGCCAAGGGTGCACCATGGGGGGGCTCATGGGGGTGTCCTGGGCGGTGTCCTGGGGGTCTCCCAAGTGTGCCCATGGGGATGTCCTGGGGGTGCCATGTGATGCCCAGGGATGTCCCATGGGGTTGTCCACCCCTGGGGTGCCTGGGGGTGCGCCATGGGGGTCTCCTGGAGGTGCTCATGGGGGTATCCTGGGGTTGCCCATGCGATGCCCAGGGGTGTCCCATGGGGGTGTCTCTGGGGTGCTGTGAGGGTAGCAGGGGGGTGCCATGGGGGTTTCCTGAGGGTGCCCATGGAGGTGTCCTGGGGGGTGCCCATGCAATACCCAGGGATGTGCCATGGGGGTCCCCCGGGGGTGCCCTGGGAGTCTCCTGGGGGTGCCCATGGGGGTGCCCGTGCAATGCCCAGGGCTGTCCCATGGGGGTGTCTCAGGGGTGCTCCGGGGGTGCCGAGGGGGTGCCGGGGGGGTGCCATGGGGGTGTCCTGGGGTTGCCCGTGCGATGCCCGGGGGTGTCCCATGGGAGTGGCCGGGGGAGTCCTGGGGGTCCCCTGGGTGTCCCGGGGGGTGCCGCTGCCGCGGCGCTCACCGTGCGGATGCGGCGGGCGGCGGCCTCCCCCCGCGGGGCGCTGCGGGTCGCCAGGACAACGCGGGCCCCGCAGCGGGCCAGCTCCAGCGCCGTGGCCGCCCCGATGCCGCCGCTTCCCCCTGCCGAGCGGAGCAGAGCGCGCAGCGGTGAGCGCGGGGCCGGGCCCTACCGGGGCCGGTACCGGGGCCGTGCCCGGCGCTCACCGGTGACGATGGCGGTGCGTCCGCGGAGCGTGGGGCGGGCGCGGGGCGGCGGGACGCGACGCAGCCCGTGGCGGAGCAGCGTGTAGAGGGCCAGCAGCAGCCCGGCGCCCAGCAGCACCCACCCCATCCCGCCGCCGCCTCCCTGTCCCGCCCCGCCGGGCAAGGGCCGCCCCGGTAGCCGGCCCCCGCCTCCCCGGGGCGGGAGGAAGGACGGGGGCGAGGGGCCGCGCCTTTCGCAACCGAAGCGCGGGGTTATCGGTTTTTGCGAAGCCCTTTGTCTGCGGACGAGATGAATTCGTGGCCCCGGGTCGGAGCCTCCTGCCTCCACGCTGCCTCCTTTGCTGCAAACCCTGAGCAGCAGGAGCGGTGGCTGCTGCGTGGCCCGATGCCCGAGGGAGAGGGCGAGGGGTGCCCGCTGTCACCCCTGCACCCAGAGCCCACCTCTCTTGCCCAGAGAGGTGGTAGATGCCCCATCCCTGCAAACAAGGTCAGGTGGGACCTGATGGAGGTGAAGATGTCCCTGCTCATTGCAGGGGGGCTGGAGTAGATGACCTTAAAGGTCCCATTCCATGGTTCCATGACCTTCCAGCCCCCATCCTCTTCCCTCCTGGACCACCCGCATCCCCTCGCAGGACAGCGGGCTGCCTCCACCCAGGCACAGCCCCTTCCCGCAGCTCGGGCTCCTCTTCTGCGGTCAGACGCTCTGGGGAAGCTCCAAGTTGTGGTGACAGGAGTTAAGACAGACAGTCAGAAAACAGAATGTGAAGTATTTTTTTTTTATATACAGAATACAGGAAAGTTTCTGTAAAGTCTAAAACGTTACAATTACTATGTACAGTGGAACTAGCTGTTCTGCTGCGGGGAGGTGGCATATAAACAAAAGAGACAGACAGGTTACGACAAACGATCTGCTACAATAGACAATTTGAGGAACGTCATACCACATGTAGCACTGTACACAGCTTTAAAACATTGAAAAATGCCATCACTGATGTATTTACACAGAATCCAACACTTTTCCTTATTTGAAATAAAAATAGGATGGACACCAGGAAAAGAACTCATTTCTCACTGCCCATAATACACAGTAGCTACTTGTAGTGCAACCATAGCAGGGAGGGATGGGAAAAATAACTGTGGGAAGAAGAGCGCTTCTTTACATTAAATAAAACAATGATATTGTATAGATTTGCTGTATGAAAACTGTATTTCTCTTTTAATATAAAACTATTGTCACTGGCACAAAATAGAACAAGTTTCTGATTATTTTACAACTGCATGGGAACTATCTGTCAGAGAGAGTCCTCGAGTCAGACAGCGGTCACCCCTCGCTCTGACGCGTCCTGCTCTCACTGCAGTTTTCCTTTTAAAATGAAATGTATAGTACAAATATATGTGCAAATGCCCCTAAAACTTGAGCAAAAAAGAAAAATTAAAAAAAGTTAAACGTTCTTCATTTCATGCAAACGGCGTGTGAACAGTCTCTGGGCCGACATAGAAAATCCCACCTCGGTTTGTACATTTTTGCATTGCAAGAGTCTGAGGGCGTTTTCCTTACTCCAAAGCTCTCTTCCTAAAATTCCTAGGGAACTGAGTTGGACCGCAGCACGGGCACCTGGTGGGGTTTCAGAGAAAGCTTCTCCTCCAAGTCCATGTCTTGTACTAAGGCAGCGTCCCCCTTGGGCTGTTTGGTCGCAAATTCGGTAATGCTGAAAACAAACTGCAGGCAGCCCAGCTTGATGTAACTGCCGTGGTGGAGCAGGGCTGTCCCCTCCCAGCCAGCCCCGCTGCCCCCTATTAAGCTGGAGCTGCTGGCTTTGCAGTTACAGGGTTTCCGATGCTGCCCTTGTGCCTGTGAATTCATCACAGCGGCTTCTTCATGCGGCTCCTCTTCTTGTTTTCTGCTTTTATGTCGTTCTGGAAAAGAAAAAGAAAAAAAAAAACAACCATGTAAGATTCAGGCAGGCCAGCGGCAGCTTGTTTTCATCAACAGGGGCTACTGCTGAGGTGCCTCAGGGGTGAGATCCTCCAGCCACGAGGCATTTCGGTCATCTGCAGTGAGCAGCGGATAAAAGGGAAACGGGAACCTCCTGGAGAGGTAGAGGCATTTACACACCTATTTTGGCAGCCAGAAAAAGAGGAAGCCGATCAGGTGGAGAGCAGGAGTAAGCCACGTGGGGATGGGATGCCTGTAGCACAGCCCAGATGGTTTACTCACAGCCTGGGAGGGGAGGACACGCGTGGGGAAACCCCTCAGTCCAGCTCCGAACCGAGTTCATCAGCCAGGGCTGATGTCAGGCAGGGCTGGAGCTTGGTTAACTCCAGCACCGGAGGCAGGAGCGGGGTTAACAGCAGAGCGCTCTGCAGGCTGAGGCACTCCCCGAGGTCTTGTGTAACACGGGCTGAGGGCTGTGGAGAGACTCCCCTTTTTGCAAGAGGTGCACCAACCGCTGCAGAACAAGGGGCACCAGCAAGGAATTGATTTGCGCCCGCTCCTGTCCTCCTCTAATAGCTCCCCGCGGTGTTAGGTAGGGCTGGCGCTGCCTCAACACTCACTTATCACACTCTGCACTTTGGCAACAATACTGCTGGGAGGAGTGGGCGTCATCTTCTCCGAGAAGTCACACGAATACAGAACGTTGTCCACGGTCGTCCCATGCTCACTGTAGTTCAACAGCTCGTAATGTTTCGTATTCTGAAAAAAAGGGAAGAGGAGGGAATTGAGACATCAAGTCAGAAGGGCTTCTGCCCGTATACCCCTTTGGAGCACTGAAACACAACCCCTCTCTCCCTACCGCTGTTGATGGTTAAATAAGAGCAGTTAAATATCCTCCAGCTTCAGAGACCACCAACCCGAATCTCATGCATGGTTGATGCTCACAGCTTTCCAGCAAGAGCTGCTTCCCAGCAGGGAAGGAGGGCCAAAGCAGCTTTGAAGAGAAGTGGGTTTTACCTACTGCATTTGGACCAACAGACCTTTTGGAAACAGGGCTTCAAGCCGATTCTCACAAAGCGAGCACACCATTTGAACAGGCACACTAGATGCAAACTTAGCCCAAGACCTGTGCCTTGCAGGAAAGTGTGCTTTGGGAAGCAGACACAAGATGGCAAGAGGGGTGCCAGCGTGCTGCAGCAGCCATAAGATAGAGACAGTCTGGGATTTACAGGCCTTTTGCAGACGCTGAAATGCCCGGTGACGTTACCGTGACACACATTACACAAGCAGCATCATGCTCAGCTGAGCTTTGTGGAGGATGTTGACAGAGCGGAGGAGATCTCAGGTTAGCTCACAGGAATCACCTGAAGACCTTGTCCTCCCAAGGGACTACAGAGTTTTAATCAAGTTACAAAAACCCCCCATACACAGGGGAGTAAATTTTCAAGTAACCTGCTAGGCTGCAGAGACCAAGGCCAAGCGTGAGCTGCCGATGGCCAGCAGCAGAAACAGCAGACAGAGCTAAGGAGGGGGAATTCTCCCTCTACAGCGACCACAGCCATAGGTGGCCTGCTGGAGTATGGAAGAAGTTCAGTGCCTAGAGCCTGATTTAGGATTGACCACTGTGAGGAGATGCTTCAACACAGATTTAAGGTCTGGATCCCATTACCGAGTGTGTTCTGTAGCTTGAAATGCACTGGAGGAATGGCTAAAGCCGGCTGTGGGTTAATCCTGGATCCTGCTCAGTAGCTGGTTGACAAATGGCGATATAAAAGACTATCTTGCTTCAAAGACTGTTTCCATGCTAAGAGACATCTCCAGCAGCGCTTTTATTGGCAGACCCGCCAGTCTATTTACTTCAAGAACAAACTAATCTCTGGACTGTAGTTAAGGAGCAATTGTAGACCTCTGTTTATGCTGAGAGCTTAACTGAAATTTTAGTTAAATAAATAATTTACACAGAGTACTGCAGAGGGCATGAACACTTTGCATCACCATCACACCTGAAAGCAAGAGAGCAGTTCCCTGTTTTGTTCCAGCTGAGGTTTGATGTCGACACATGAAGTTTAGCTTTTATTAACAACGCAGCTGGATCAAAAAGTATCGAACCATTTCTATGACTTTGTCTTTCCCTAGATACCAGCAGTGACAGTGCTTACTTGTGGTCAGTCTTTGTCCACAAGCAGTTAGCTCAGAGAAATCATGCTGGCAGAGCTCTGTGCTTCAGAAAAGGGTTTGACAGAAAACGCTGACGCAGCCTTCGCTGGAGTGAAACCATTCACAGCCCTGGCTCTTACTTTGTAGTCCACAAAGGAGCACCACACAAAGACAACCTGCTGCCTGCATCTCCAGCTCCCACTGCCATGCATGCCAAATAATAAAAATGAAAAAAAAAAAAACCACTCAGGCACTCACCTCATCGTAGAATATGCAGGCATGTTTGCCAGACACATAGTTACAGTGACCATAGCTTGTAAGGCACACATCCATATCAGCTCCTGTCAATGGGGAGGACAAAACAGGCTCAGTTCATTTCAGAAAAAAACTGTCAGGCACCAGAGAACAACAGACAGAATTAAACTTCAATTAGCAAAACAACAGGGGAGCAACTGCCTTTGTCCGTGCTCCCAGGACTGCATGAATAATGCTGCGATAAGCCACTGAACAAAGTTTCAGTGGGGGAAGGGAAGGCTAGCAGCTCCTGAAGGTTGAAGAGCATTTCACAGTTACTGGGTCTATCCAGAGCGCCAGAAGAATCTAAGCAGAAAGAAATGAAACCTGCAAGCAAACCGTAACTCTTCTCTCCATCAGTCAGGCATTAAATCTCCAGGACAGCCATTCTGCTAACTTTGATACCAGCCAGGTTACAAAGGTACAACCCCACAAAGATTCAAGTGGACGTGAAATTTCCACCACCATTTTCTTGGTAGCGAAGAATCCCAGTACAAGCGGTTCACAATGGGTCTGTTTTCTTCAACGCCCACTTGGCAAACACTTACGGAGCGTCAGGGAGAACCACCCTGATTCTGAAAGGTCAGGGCTGGAAAAAGCTACTCACCTGTCCCGATGTAGAGGGTTCGATAGCACATATTGACTGCACCCCCTAAGCCCATCAGAGGATAGAACACCGCCCGGGCTTGCACTTCCTTTCTTTGCGCTGCAAGATAAAAAGAAATTACTTGAACAATGTTATCAGCTATGAAGGCTGCTTGACCTCAGTGTCCCCAGCGCTAGACTCTCCAGAAAGCACAGATCCTAAGGAGGATGCAGTCAGCTTTGGCCTAAACTCCAATTCCCAACCTTCTAGGAATGTTTGTGCATTAAACATCTTTTTGCCAGTCATCAGAGAAAATTGCTCTCTCCAGTAACCCACACAAGCCATGCAACTGGGGGAACGTTAATACGGAGTGGGCACAATGGAGCCGCACTGAGGAAAACACACGCCTCCTACCACTAGCTTCTTTCTTAACCTCCTCCACTTTGGGTAATCAAAGAGCTGAGTCTTGCTGTCAAAGTGCCACTTAAAAAACATTGGTCCTGGTGAACGTCACCAACTTAACAGCTGGGATTTCACTTCTAGTGAAGCTGCAGGAGAAACAGAGGGGTTGAACAGGGCTTGTCCAGGGACCAGCCCAGCTCCCAGGACAGGATGATTTACCGAGCGGACTCCTTTACCCTCAGGTTGGTCCCTCCGGCACGCTCGGCAATGGCTGGGCCAGAGCAGCTCCCTGGCAGACAAGTTCAAATCACACATTCTCACATGCCCACATTCACTGGGCAGAAGATCATCTTCTGTGGAACAGATATCAAACTCTGGTGGACCACACAGGCCTAGCCAGGATTTCAGCAGCTGTCTTTTAGAGATAAGCCCCTTACAGGCACAGAGTTTAGGCCTCTCCTGATACTACATCTGCATGACAGTTTTACACCAAGAGCGTGAAATCAAAGAACAGAACTTGAGGATTACGAGAGGTTGTTTGCAGAGCCACCTACGTCAAGAACATTGGCCACACTGCGTGGCATCACTGGACGTGCAGCACTCAACGCAGCTGAAACGTGCAGGTCCCCACCTCTGCCCAGCTGCCCTGCACAAGTCCTTTCAGCTGTCTGGCTCTGCTGGCTCAACGGGGCTCACTAAAGGCTTTGGAGCTAATATTTCATCAGCCATGCTAAACAGTCAGCTGGATGCATCATTCCTGCCCAAAAAGGGTGATGGGTCAAGACAGCATCAATCTGCCTTTTGAAAGGCAGACTGCTGAAGAATTTCCAGAACTCGTCTGTTACGAGCAGCACAGGAACGCAGCTGGTATCACAGCCTGGTGCTGTGTCCTACAGCAGTGTTCAAAAGAAGATTGACAAAGCATTTGGAGAATGCTGTGATGCTACAGCAGCAAGCAAGGTTACTGACTGCTAGCAGAGTTCCAAAGATCTTATCTTGGATATTTACCCCCAGGCCTAGCAGAAGGGGAGCAGACAACTGCTCCCACAACAAGGCTGTCCAGTTAGCGCTTGAAAGCGGATTGACTGGCTGCATGCCGAGGAACATGAAGCCACGTTCGCCCTGCAGCTTTAGGTGTTAGCATGCTGATACCAGTGACCATAAACAAAGCCAATGCTGAACTCGGGGAATCTGGAGATTTCCAACAGAAGCGCAAGTTGTTTTCCATTATTTGCATTCGTTGCACTTAGTGTTTCAGCTTGACAGTGACATTACTCTGAATGGGCAATGACAACGACACACATATAGTCTGTGCCCCGGTTCCTCCTGTTCGTGTGCTTGTCTCACAAGCAACCTCTCCGGAAAGAGAGAGAAGGAATTCACATATTTCTCTTGCCCATCTCAAAGGTGAGGACAAAAAAAAAAAAAAAAGCAGTTGAACCTTCCCACTTCTTGCTAATTCTATGAATAAAACACAACTTCACTAAAGATTTCAGCAGAAAATCAGAAGTTACTGAAGGTATTTCCACTGCCATAATTTGTAAATAATTAAGTAGAGGGACCTGAAGGAGTTTCTGGCCAGTGGATATCCAGAGCGGGGGATGACAGGAAAGAAACATGAAAGGCAGCATCAGACAGATACCAGAAGAAGAGGGAGATCTCCTTCCATGAATAGGCAAGGGAGTGCCAAAAAGCTATGGCTCAACATAAACCCACTATTCTAGGGCTGCTCTTACCTTCAATGTGGTTTCCCACAGGAGATTGCTGATGGGAACTGACACTGCTCGCTAGAGACTGAGCTTTGGAAGGAAAGAGCTGATGTATTCTCTGCAAGGCCAGAAACTTGATCAGCTGCTCATCCAGCATATTTATCTCAATCTCTGTTAATAAACAAAAAGCAATTAGTAAGTTATTCATGGAAAGGGTGCAATCTGAGCTGCAGTGGATTTAACTGTCCCACTTTCAAACTTGCCATTTGCTTCAACAGCAAAAACTTGTCAAATTTTGCAATATCAAGAATCTTACACAGAGGTGATCTATTACTTCATATCATCTCCTGTGAGCAGCGTGCGAGGAAAGTGCCAGCAATGGCCAGAGTGCTACAATTCGGGCAGCAAGCGGAAGTTTAGGGGAAGGAGGACTGATAAGTTGAAAATCTGCTGGTTTGGCTCAGAATCAACAGGTCTGCAGAGGTGGACGTCGCGCCCCTTTGGGCAGCAGGTTGGGTCCTTCTTGTGAAGCTTCGTTATCTAGTTAGAAAGTCTAACCCTACATTACAGAGGAAAGCTGTAGCCACCCGAGAAGCTGCTACAGGCTCATTCTTGAGTCACGCGCTTTTGTAGCAGGGTCAATTAAACCAAACAGGGCAATTCAAGACAATATTATTAACGAGCTTTAAAGCAGATCTGTTGCTGATAGCTTTGAAGTATTTATATTTGTAAAGCCCTACAGAGGTCTGCTTTCTGGCAGCAAGCAGGCTGGCTAACCTCTTCTTCCAAGAGCTTTCTCCACATCAGCGACAGTTAAACCAGCAAGCAGAAGAAGCAGAGCTGTAACGGCCTTTCCCGATAGCAGAGAGGTAGTCGGGGTTCACCCAAGAAAAGAGGGTCACATTGGCAACGCCAGAAAGGCTGTTCTTCAGATGTAGAAGTCGTCTCTGGCAACAGCCTCGCTATGCTACTGATGATTGCTGTTCAGCAATCTCCTCCTCCTGAAGTCACTCCACTAAGGTTTGGCATTTCTTGCCAAGTGCAACAAAAGGAAAATAAAAAATGGGCCAGTCTAGGAGCAGACTGACAGAAGCAGAAATAAATCAGAAAATTAACTGACCCATTAGAGCATCACCACTCAGGTGACTGCTCGACTACAAGATCTATTGTTGCTGGACTTTACGCCCGTCGGGAACAGCTCTGGATTGCAGCTAGCACCGCAACATGGCAGGGCTGCAGGTTTCTGCATGTGAATTCCACCTGGAAAGCAGCCCGTGCAGTAGCTTTGTGATCGTTCCCCAGAAAAGCTTCAGGCAGAAACACTTCATCCGCCTTGCTGCCTTGGCAACACTACAAGTAGGGAAGCATGTGACATATTTAAGGTAATGTATACCCAGCCCCGCCCTCACCTGACTGCAACCCTTCTCTATCTCTGGAACTTTTCCTCAAGCAGAGACCAAATGCTCTAGGGAAGCAAACAGGGCTAGTAAAGACTGATAATGAACTAAATACTCACCGCCATCCATAAACGCTTTCAGGGAACTGGTGAGGTCCAACATAGCTGCGGAGTTTGAAGTGAGCGATGAGGGTAGAGTTAAAGCGCTTCCTATGGATAAGGTGCTGGGACTGACCTTACCATCTACAGAGAAAGACGGTGCAGAGAAGATATGTCACTGTGACGTTCGTGAGACATGCACCCAGCCCTCAGGCTGCACTTCGCTTCCAAGCTGCTCAGAATGACTAATTTTGCTCATATTGATGCTTTGAAAAAGGCCTGAATTAGAGGCCGTTAGCTTTCTTCTGCTCACAGAAGGGCTAGTGTGTGCCTCCAACACAGAGCCAACTGCTGGCTTCTGCCTCGCACCTCCAGTTGTCGGAGGAATTCTGGACCTATACATTTAAGCTCCTACTCCCTGTTTGAAGCAGCAGCGATGACAGACTGTAAGTGATGTCCTACAGAGACTGGAAAGATGAGCAAGTCCCCAGGAGCTTGAAGAGCTTACTACACCTAGAGACAGTAGCTTGTCTAGGTCCGAACATGCATAAAAAGTACAATTGCCCCATTTTTATTGCTGCGCAATTAACAAGTCTGGGGTGTACTTCACTGTCCAGTAAGAATGTGACAGTCATAAGCAGATTTTATTATTTACAAAATAAAATTCTACTGCTTTGGCAGCGACCATGCAGCTGAAAGAGGCAATGGCAAATGCCAGGAAACAAAATCCCTTTAATGCATTCTTGATGCCAGATCTTCTTGAGTTGCTTTGCTTAGAAGTAGAACTACTATAAGCCTGAAATTTATGGCAAAAAAAAAAGAGTCATGAATGATTTGTATTTTTGTACTCAGCAACAAAATTCACATACCATAATTTAAGATTTGTGATAAATATATATATGCATCGTGTTAGATGGAAAATCTAAATATTTACACCTTTCCCAAGAGACACTGCACCAAAATGATGTTTTAACCTGCATTTTGTAGAACGCAAGCTTTGCACCAAAAGCAATTATTCAACATCTTAAGTAACCACAAAATTATGTAGGGTTTGCAGTGCTCTTCAAACCACAAGCAAGAAGTTTTCTGTAGTATGGTCTCATTCCCTCTACCAAAACTTCTCCCAGTCTTGCATTTCTAAGCAGGGCACGGTCAAACTAGCAGCCTCAGAGTAACCAAGTTTGTTCAGCAATAAGCAAGGAGGCCAAGTACTCCAGGGACTGCTTCCAAACACGAGGTAAAGCTCAGAAGTTACTCATTAAGGAATTTTGAAAAGAATAATAAAAAGATACTGCCTCTGTTGCTTGCAATCACCAGATCTGAGCCATTCCACACAAGCCTGCCACTGAGCAACTAGGAACTGCAAGAGAAGTGACAGACAGCTCTGTCGCATGCTTTTCAGCGACTGCTTCAACCCAACCTGCACAAAGGGTTTACCAGTTTGAGTGTTGAGCTGGTGTGGGGAAAGGGAAGAGAAGGAGAATGCTTTAAGTGAAAGCTTATTCTAGCAAAATTTGAGTTATGAGCAGTTACTCTGACTTCAACATCTATCAACATCTTTGACTTGATGTTTTTATACTAAAGAATGGGTATATACACTTTAACAGCAGGGTTTTTGGGTACACCTCAGGACAGAGATGGTATATCCAAGTCCATAACTACCCTGTATTAACAGGCTAGCAGATACCAAACAGACGGCAGCTTCCCAAGTCCGCATTTCTCTAACACCAAGGCTGTGCAGCTGAAGACTTCAAACACACCTGTACTCGGGGACACAACCATCGCCAGAACGGTTACCAGTTACCAGTACAGAGATCATAGGATCAGATGCCTATGGGCATCATAGGATCGGATCAGGATCAGGAGACAGCTGCTCTTGTGAGAAGGACAACCTTGCAATCACAGTAGTGCTTTAAAACAAATCGGTAGTTTTAAAGCAGCATTGGAATGGCCAGTTGTTGGAACAGCGAGACAGCAGCCAACTGATTTAAAACTATTGTTGCTTTCCAGAATTAAACTGATCTACTATCCTGCTTCTCGGGACGGAGTTCCCCTGTCAGGTATACGCAGCCAGAAAAAACACACCCCGTGGCTCCCATGAAGGGACCCAAGACGGAGGAGACTTGAGAAACTTCTCCCGGCCCTCCACAAAAAACCCAATTCCCAGTTAAATGCGGGCATACCGCTAGAGCCTTGAGGTTCAGAATAACATTTAGCCTGAGCGCTTTCTCAGCCCCGGGGGCCAAGACCAGCTGTTTGGCACGTACCTGAAGGTGGTGCTGGTGAACAGAATCTGTTTGTGGACCCGACAGCAGAGATCCCATCTCCTGCAGCCTGCGGAGGGGTGAGAGCCCTCGTGGCGGTCAGAGGGGAGCCCATAGATCGCAGGTCTGCCGTCAGCGGCGGTCCTATCTGTGTCTGCACATTCTTTCTTTGCAAAGTGCTGGTGGTCTCCAGGCTGGCACAGGAGCTCGATATGGACGTAGGCATACTTGTGACCGGCACAGAACCCCTTTGTGCACAAGAAACGGGTCCTGCTACGTTCTCCGTTTTGACAATGGTTCCAATGGTGTGATTCAGAAGTCCACAAGTCGCTGGGGGCGTGAGGGGCCGAGGCCACGTTTGCCGATGAGACAAAACAGGTATTGTGTTACCAGATCCGATTAGTCTCTGGGAGTCAGTCAACTGTGCTGAAGATTCGGACGAAACGCCATAGAAATGAGGACCATTTACTTTAATGTCAGAGGCTGTCGGCCCATTTGAAGTCCCGCAAGAAGACACCTTCTTGGATTTATCTATACAAGAGCTGCAGTTGACATCTTCCTGTGACAAAGTCTGCTGGGATTGCGAGGAGCTCAAGGAATTCTGGGTGGTAATCCCTGAGGTGCAGGATGACATGGAATAGAGGGAAGGTGTGGGTGCCTTGTCAGCTGCCTGGTAAGGGTTGGCGAGTGAGCCGTCTGCCACAATAACAGGCTTAATATCAGCCTTCTCTGTTTGTTCAGAGTCCCAAAGCGAAGTCATCTGCTTAGCAGATAAATGTTTCAATATGCTGCACTGGAGCGCAACAACACTACAGAGCCACTGGGAGGAAGAAAAAAGTGCAGGTTAGCTCCACAGGCAGGCAGTGCTCCAAACCTCAACAGTTACTCCATCGTTCACCCAGCCGCCTCACTGTGCTGCTGACCGCTCTGACGCAGCCTGGAACTACAGCATCTGCTCTGATGCTCATCAAGAATCAGGAGAAAACTTTGTCCAGAGGTACAAAAGTGCAACCAAAATTAGGTACTGCTTATCTCCGTGCCGGGGACAGTACACAGAGGAGCTGAGATTGAAGGAGGGAGAAGGCAGCAGATGCACTTCCTCTCCCCTAAACTCTTCCCTCTCTTCACCTGTTAAGTGTTGCAACTCTTCAGCTAGGTACAAACACATCTTTCACTAATATGGGCTTCTATCCAAACACAGTCCTCCAACTTACTCTGTAGCAGGCCGGAAAGAAATGTTGATCTCCCTCACGCTATAGGGAGTCACCTGCCAAAGCTGGGGTGGAGAGCACCTTTCCTTTTACACAAGGTAGAGGGAGACGAAAAGATTTATTTGAAGTTTTAAGCTCCATGGTGAATGTGCATCTGCCACACAGAAGAACCCCGCCTGAGCTAACAGAAGGAGTCGACACCACTGATTGCAAGGCAACATGCCTTTGCGTTCTGGAATCTGGCAAGAAGTTTCATACGAGATATAAACACTCATTTGACCTTGATTTAGAAGTCCAATTCTATCAGCAATAAAAAGCAGCCCAGAAATATGACATTAACATACAAATAAACTTGTCAGAGAGCAGCCTTACATAATCAAAGCGGAAAGTATTTCCCCTCAGCCAGGAAATAAAAGTGACATCTAGACAGAAAGCCCTCGACTCCACTCTTAAGGCCAGAAGACTATTTCACCACTTCCCTGAAGCGTCAAATGAGGAGTTCTACATTTCACCTGGAAAGCCAAAATGAAGTTTTAATGGGCAAGGGTGTCAGAGACAAGACAAGCTATCACCTTCAGACATGGTTTTGAGACTGGTTTCCTAGACAACTGCTCTGATCATGACTGAAATGGAAGAGATCTTTGTACCAAAGCAACTACAGACATAGAGTCCAAGCATTTGACTTCATTTACCTCCTGTTGTTCTGTCTGGCTGGCTAAGTGCTCAGTGTTCAAAAGGTGCTTCTGCAAGGGTTCCTCAGGGATCCCGTTACAGATCAGCTCGCCATCTCTAATTGCTGCAGGCGCAAGTAACGGGGGTGGAAGCCGGTATTGGGACTTTATAGCATCGGGAACCTACATAGAGAAAGAAGATCACACATGAGAATAATTACTCAAGAATGACTAGTTAAACAAAGTGCCTAACCAGCACTACGCTTTGTGTTTGCTGCTTTCTGACCCAAAGGAACCCTGCAGACAATACATTAGAAGTTTCAAGGACTGAGTACTTTAAATTGATGCAGCCACGCTGAAATTAATAGGTTTTATTCCCTTAGGTCAGGCATGACTTCAGCACATCGTGGTGGCTACAGCACAAGAGGAGTCATGCAAAAAAGGCCAAGTAAGAAGGGAAACCTGTATGGCATTTTTCAGGCATTCTGGCAGCAAATACTCTTTGGGGTTCAACACAGAACATGCAGCTGCCCCAATTCTGACTGTAGGGGCACCTTCAGGAGGTTTTGTGTTGTACTTTCTATGCTTGTGCTAGATTTAAAGGCTTACTTCTAATAGCTGAGCCTTATGGTTGGCAAAAAAAAAGCTTCTTCAACCCTACACGTAGAGAAAAGCAATTGCTGACTTCCAGACCTCTCACCAACACATTCATTCAGACCCCACCCTCTTCCTCCTGCCCCAAGAGGCTATCCCTACGGGGCATGCTGGTTTCCCTTCCAAACTAGAATACACATACAGGGAGTTTCACCAACACCTACTTGTTTACACATACCTTCAAACCTTTTCTCTTTACTGATTGAAGAACTCTGCGATTTGGAGGATGTTTCTTATGGATTCGGTTTAAGAAATCCACTTTGACAACATGCTGAGATATGGTGTCCTGGAACCGGTCAAATACTCGGCACCGATTACTCAGGGTCAAGTTCTTCTGGTTCAGCTGGGTGATCAGATAATGCCACAGGAGTTAGGGATCTGCGGGTCACTCTAATGCACCCTAAGACTTTCATAACGCCTCGTAGCACTGGCAGTACAGCATCAGCTCAGCTTTAGACTATTTGTTTCCCGCAGCACTAACCGTTTCTGTTAAAGGGCACATTGCTGGAGATGAATACAAAAGCATTTAGAGGCCTACTAAGCAGCATCAATGCTGTCAGAAGCAGTTTGTCTGGGCACAAGCCCTTTGTTTCAGCCCCCTGTTTCCTGAGTATTTAAGTCTCAAGTACACTGCTTTTCCACAAATGAAAACTCCCTCTTGGAATGAAAGTTTTTTGGGTTAAGCATGCAAAGAATTACTTCCCCTATTTGTAGCACTGTGCTGCTTTGTATCACAGTTCTGGAAGCTCATCTAGATCTTAAGGAGTCCAGTCTGAAAACTAAACAAGCTGTCAGTGAGCCACAATCTGAGCTGTCAGCTTCAGTTACAGGAAGGAGTTGCCCCATCTTTATATTTTATTGCAGATAGCAGCATCATATTCCTTTGGAGAGTGCGTTGCTTGCAGCAGGAGCTTTACAAGCGTTACAGGGAGCAATAAGAGCTCAGAAGCTGTTTTACATTTGTTGTGCTTTGTCCTTTAATGGACCTGCCAGGTTCCACTCCAGCATCCGGTTACCATACTGCAATCATAGTCCTGCTTACCACCACGTGTTCTATGTGATTTGGGCACATCCATCGACCCAGAGGCATGGCAGTAAGCGGTGGCTCCAGACAATCCATGTGGAACAGGAGTGGGCAATAATCACACTGAATTAGAGGTGCCACTCTGCAACTCCTGCAAAGAGAGCCATATCTTACTTCCCACACAGAATACAGGGCATAAACCAAACACGCAGGCGAGCTCGGCTAACCACTTCAGCTTATCTTTCCCCACCAATTCCCCTACACTACGTTACTTGCATCTAAAATTAGGGTTCGGATTTGTAACTCGATCTATATGGACCTTCTGCAAGACCCACTCAAGGCAAAAGGTCTTGCCCGCGCACATGAGGGCTTCTCGGTGCAGAAGAGGTCCTTTGGCAGGAAGAGATGCCAAAGCTGTAAGCACTTGTCAGATTCACATACGCAACTTTTCAAGTTGACCTTGGGCATTAGTCCTGAGTGGCTTCATTTAGAGCAAAATTCAGAGATGAAAAGGAAATCTCAGATTTAGGTTATTACAATTTTTCTCAGATGAATCTTGTGTGAAGTTGGGACGTTTATTTCAACAAGATGTTCTCAGAACAAATCTCAAACTCCAGAAAGCTCCTATATCCGATTCCCCAAGCTTTAAAGAAGTCTTCACTCTATGACAAAGTCATCAGCTGTTCTCCACAAAAGCTCCAGTCTCCTGAGTCTCCAGCCCACTTCCAGAAACTCATTCTGACTGGGTTCCTGAAATAAAGTTTCTTGTTTTCACTGACATTTTGAATTGGGATTTATCTGTGCATTTTTTATGCAGTTACAAAAAACCAGCAGTATTTTGTACTGGTTTTCAGATTTACTATTTCAGCACAATACTCCTATTTGCTTTGGGCTTATATATCTCTCAGTAGATTTCTATTTCCTAAAGGCCACCTCCTCACATACTTCCTTCATGAACCATAAAAAAAATTTCCCTGTTTTCTAAACCACCATCACTTTAGAATTTTTCTTAGTAGAAAAATACTCAAAACAAAATGGCTCACTCCCTTCAGGCTACGTTTTAAAACCCTTTACAGCCATGCAAGGCTGCAGAAGCCACACCTACGCTTACCATGGTAAAACATCTGTTATTTAGCAAAGATGACTATTCCCCCATTTGTTTAGAGGATTGTAAGCAAGTAATGAAGGAGAATGGGAAAGGGTCATCTGCTTTTTTCAGCAAGAACTTTGCTCCCGTGAAGCGTGCAGCTACACCGAACAGCTTCCCTGGAAGAGTCAAGTACCTGTTGCATGTGAAGCAGACTTTCACCGGCAAGGGAACCAAACCATTGTGGTCTAACTCGTGTTGTGCTTTCTTGACATTCTTTCCTGTGGTTTCTTCCTTTCTCCTCCTCTTACTAGTACCTGAAAGTAAATTTTAAAAGGCTTTGGGTTACCCACATAGCAGAGACTTGCTTTCTGGCCGATACGCATAATCATCTCGGGCAGAGACAAACAGAAAAGGCAAAAAGAGCTGCTTAAGGAACCCTTATCAACCACTATATCTAGCCTTAAGTGACAGAGACTGTCTTTAAAGGCAGGCACATTTTATACTTAATCATTTCAGTGACATCTGATACATGAAGTCATTACTTTGTTACTAGATTATCATAACATAAATCAAAATCAAGTATTTTGAAAACTGGAATTTTTTTCTTCAGATTGATGATCTAGACTAAGGTGACAACAGCAAGCCTCTATCACAAGTGCTGACGGAGGTGTAGTGTGCAGTAGCAGTGTCCCCACAGCTCACATCTGAAAGAGGCCACCTGCTGTCGGACAGCTGGAGGAGGACCAGGGGTACTTCTGTACCCTCCGCTTCCACCAGTGAGCACCACTGGAGCCACAACTACCAAGGAGTCAAGAGGGAAAAGAGGCAAGATGGCAGCAGGATGCAACTGCGGACATCTTCACCAACACTAGACAAGCCATCGCTCACCTGGAAGTGCTGTGGTGCAGGTCAGTTCATTCGGCAACTGGAATTGCGTTGGGTTCCTTTCCATGGCAGCAGCAATAAGAAGCTCAAAGGGTCGCTTCAGCTGGGGCTGCCCACAGTCCATTTCTGCAATGGCAGAGTCATCATCCACGTCAATTATGTCCTCATCGACATCATTCTGCTCTGAGTTGGGGGTCTCGGTGCTGGCATTGGATGTGGGAGTGCCAGGCCGGCTTGCTCTCCTTTCCAAGATCCTGGCATGCGCATTAGCCCTGATGCTGCTGCTAGACCTGTCCAACAGGTCTGCGTCACTGGTGGGGGAGGTGGTCCTTTTCCCAGATTTGTCCACCAATCCATTTACCTGCCCCAGCTCTTTCTTCTGTTCTCGCTTCTGCACGACATGAATAGGCAGGCTTATCATGGAGGCCACAAACAAAGCACATCAACCTTGACAAATATGCAATCGAAGACAAACAGCATCTGAAAAGGCTTGAGCCAACTTACTACAACTTCTCCAATGAAGTCATTAAAGCCTTGGACCTAGCAAAAGCAATTTGATTGCAGCTAACGTATAGATGACAAAACAGCTGAAGGGAACCCAGCATGGGGAAGAAAATTAGCACGTCTCTCTCCTTTCAGGACAGGCGTATTTGAGTCCAGATCAGGACAACGTTTCACAGCATCTAGTCCTAAATACTTGACAAATCAGACAACTCTCTTTACTTTGCTAGCCAACACTGAGAAACTCCATAGTAGAGCGTTCATTGTCGATGCAGTCTATTAACCCTGGCAGTGCATCCAAACCCATTACGGAACGAGGAGGTCAGCTTGAGAATACAAGCACAATATACAAACACCACTGCTATCTCTTGACAACAGGAATCTTGAACAGGGAGAACTGCAGTAGAGGAAAACAATACATTGCAATCACCGTGAGATCCATTTTGCAACAGGAGGGGACACTGCATGGCCTAGTACGGGCAACTGTGCATTGCTCTAGTGCCTGACAGCATCACCAACATGGATGAACCAACCTACTCGATCACTAAAATGGTCTGCAAAAGGAGCAAAGTGTTATCAGGCAATTTTTAATACAGAAAAGTTGGGGATTTTTTTCTTTTTTTCCTCTCTCTTTTTATTTATTTTATTATCATTTTTTAAATTTGCGACCTTCGGTTTTTCTACTGTTGGCAGATGGCTGAACAGTACCCTGGGAACATAACATGGCAATCGCTTCAGGAACAAAAGGCTGAGTACACATTTTTTTTCCAATCTGTTTTGGGTGTCACTTCAAGGGAACAGTTGCTAGATAGTTTGGTGCGGTTTCTAAACCCTCTGCTACGCAGTCTTACGTAGTCACAGCAATAAGATGTTTACATTGTGCAAGACAGCTTCCTGGAGAAAGAGCATCAAGGGAAAAAAAAAGACAAGCCACAATCTTGCCCAATCATCTCCTCCCCATCCTGTTCAACAGCCCAGGAAATCATAACTCACTGTGATTTCACCCTCTGCTGATGTGCAACTGCTGTGAAGTCACACTTCTAAAAAACACACACTAACCAGAATCACAGCCCTGATGCCAAAGCTGCATTAACATAACTCCTCTTTTGCCTGTAGACAGCTCACCTCCTCGAGCATGGGAGCCGTTCCCATTCCCTCTGTGCCTCAGCTCTCCCTCCTTTCCAGAAGCGGGGGGGGAGGAAAACAGTTTAAAAGGCACAGCTTGACAAGAACATATCAGGCACTTCAGTTTTGTGGTTCCTGGTAGAGAGGTTAAAAATACCAGGAGAGTCTCATCAAGACTCCTTAGTTTTCTTTAAGCCTGTTCCTAACAAAGCCCTTCACAACTGCGAGCACAAAGAGCAACTCTCCCACGTTAAGGGGAGGGGAAGGTATAAAACAGAGGGTTCACGTTTCAAATGGACAGTTGGAAGGGCAGGGATCACGTCTGTTACAAGAGGCTTTACCTTGCGGCGTACAGTGCAGCGGTGACACATCCACTCCCCCGGAGGCAGCATTTCCTCACTGAGCGGAGGGTTGCTACAAACGAAACACAAAGCAATGCTTTACTGTTATTTCCGAAATGCCTCTTCTCACGTACACGCAGCCCAAGTCAGGGTAGCTCTGCAGGTTCAGCTCCCAGGGACTTCCTCCTTTTCTTTAGTGATGCTCCCCGATTTCGCTCCCCCATACATCCACTTAGCAGGACACCTCTAAGAAGCTTGACTTCCACGACACCATTTCATCGTGGAGGACGCTCCGCGGTTTCAGAAGACAGTCTTAGAATTGAATAGCACAGATAAATGGAAGATTCACTTGTGTGCAACACATATACCTCCCCCCTAACACCAACACCTCCTTAAATAACCTGATTGCTCCACGTAAGACTACACAGATTCCCGTGCAGCAAGCACAGTCATATATCTAGGCATTTCCATCCCTTGAATTTGCAGTGCGAGTCCAGCTGAACAAGCTACCACGAAGTCTACCCACTGCTTCTCAGGTACTCCATCCCTGGGCACACTTAACGGTAGAAACCACTTTCTATCTTAAGACAACCCAAATACTTTTAAAAGTGTCACCATATACAGCTTGCCTTGGCTATGAAGCGCAAGATACATCCTACTCATATGGATCTGCACTTACTATAAAAGCTGTATCACATCGAAATGACATTCTCATTTTGATGCTAGAAATAAACCAAAGCAAATTAGATGAAGGAGTAAGGAAGCCTATTTTGAGAAACACTTTTCCTTGGTTAAAGGCAGAGCAGCGTATTTTAGATGATACACTTTCCTTAGAGATCCTACTACTAGCTCAAGTACTTTCCAACACCTCTTTCTCATTAAGATTTGTTATTTCAGCAAACTGCTGACTGTTGCAGGAAAAGTGTACATGCTGTCAGAAAAACAGCCAGTTACCATGCAGCGTGGCTTTAATATATACTTTTAAAAGTTCCAGCTACTGATGCTAGAGACAGCCGCATAGCAAGTCTGCTCTCTTGTGCTGAACTCTCAACAGAGAGATGCGCTATCGCAGGACCTGGAAGCTCCATTTCCCACTGACTGGGAAATGGGTTACAAGGGATCCAGCTGGGACTGACGGGGTTACACGGTAATCGAGCAGTAGTGCGGCCACACTAGCAAGGAGCTTACAAGACCGGCCCAAGAAGCCACGCGAGCATGGGCAGCCAGACTGCGGTTCACTTCAGGAGTCTCTATACTGTTTATTGCACCTACAGACAAATATCAAACCAAATCCAAGTTAAGCTTTAAGACGTCTCCAGCACTGACAAGCCAGAGAAGATAAGATGCGTATTTGTTGGCCGGGAAGAGCTGTGCTTTGCAGCAAAGGGAGAGGCTGTCTTCCTCGAGAATCTTGCTCCTAGCACGGGGAAATGGCACAGGATCCCAGCCCAGGCTCCCAAGCTTGAGCTGTAAAAACAAACACGCTTCCTTTGTTTAAACAGAGTCCCGGCGAGCCTTGCCCCGAGCACGCCAGCTTGCCGACAGAAAGCCTCCGCAGGTACCGCAGCCATCCAGGGTCACACTCGGTCTTGCAACACTGTGCCTGGAAGACTGAAGGAAGAACACAGCAAGAACCAAACTGGTAATAACCTCAGCATTTCTGGTGTCAGGCTCCGGGGAATTCAGTAGAGCCAACACATCTGGCAGCCATTTTGAGGAGGAGTGCAGGGTTTCAGAGGCCTCCGTGTTCCAGACGCTCCAGAAACGCAGCGCTCTGCATACATGCACAAACGTACCTGCAGCTTATGTTTCTCATTTCCTGGAGGACTTGGATGAACAAGAGATCAGGCTTTAGTCGAGAGCACCAAAGCCTCAACTACTGGCTGCTTTACATGAAGTCTCAAATGTTTGGCTGAAGCGGTAACTCCCCTCTGCCCCAAACTAATCTTTTGCTAATAGAAACGGGGAAGGGGGGTGGAAGGAGGAGAGTAACAAATGATCCCCGTGTGTTTGCTGCAACATAAATCCATTCCGAGTCCTGAGGTGGATCCTGCAATAGCTCAGGTTTTACTCCTGCTAGAAACTGAGCTCTCAGATCTGCAGCTACTGCAAGTACGAATTCATCTGGCCCATTCCCCCCTCCCCTCCCAGCACCCCAGGGGAAAAAAACCTACAGACTTTGATTTGTTCGTAGTGAATTTTAGCCCTCTGAAGCTACCGACGAGCGTGCCTGAACTGCTGGAAACACGTCTGCCCCATTCCAACGCACGCGCGGCGTGCCAGGGATCCACGCGCTGCCAGATGCCTCCGGTTATTTGTTTTAACTGTTACCTCAATCTTACGCGTTTTACAATGAAACAATTAATACCACGGTGAATCTTGAGAGATGCCTAGAAGAGTCAGAACAGGTTTCTTCTTAAGTGTGTATGTTATTGTCCCATTTGTTATGTTTGAACTATATGTTCAACAAGCATGAGATCCTATACACAGTACTCTTAAATGACAGCTTAGAGAAGCATTTTAATGAAGGCTGCTACCCAAAGGCCTGTGGAAGGATGGGGAAAGATTAGTTTCAGACCAGCAGCAAGGTTTTAGCTCTCAGACTAGCCTCCTGAGTTTTCTGCTTGCTGTCAGGGCCTAACTGCTATAGCAAGTGTATTAAAAGACTGATTCTGCTTCTCCTGGTTAATGAACTGTTCATCAAGGCAGCGCGCTGCACTAACAAAGACTGATGAATGCTGTTCCTGCACTGCTGGCCTCTCCGCAAGCAGCGAGCATTTCCTGGGTCTTAGCATAAAGCCAGGGAAGCGCTAAAGAATGACGTTTTAATTGACTAGTTATGACCACATTCTTCAACCTTTTACTGTAAGCATAAGAGAAACTGATTTTTAAATCTGAACAAGATACTTGATCTTCATAACCAAGGTTAAGAATTAGCACTTTGGCAGGAGCACCACAGCCTCTTTCTCCCTATCTTTCATAGATTCATTAGCATGCAGATCTCCAGCCGTTAGTGTTTGCTGCCAACAGGACCTGGAATTGTACAGCACCAACTTTATCTTCAGTTACAACACATCTCCTTTCAACTACACACCGATCAGTTGTACTGTTATGTACAATTTCGCTGAACCTTAGTTTCAGAAAGTTTCCCCTTTTGTCATCGCAGGCAACAGTGGTGGCCAGCGCTATTTTACCTGGGAGGTTTGGTGTGACCCAAATCAAATCTGCTCAGCAGAACATGTTTCTGAATTTAAGACAAAGACAGCTCCGAAAAAGTGAGTCTGACTTTCAAGGTTAATATCTATACAAACACCTGGAAGACCAGCTCGTACAAAGCCTGTGAAAACTAGAGGAGATCTTTATCACTACCTATTCAAAACCCACTACACTGATACGGAGTCACTTGCCATAATACTAGCCTCATGGCTTTTTCTAAAAAAGTTAAGTAGCATCTGCTGAAATTCGTACCAGATTTGTGTTGTCAAGACTTGCTCTTGTAAACTTTTGGACTAGCTCCCATGATCAGAACATTATGCAAAGCCTCCCTTAAATAAAATTTAAATGGCTATGAAGAAATAAAAAAATCTTCAAGAGTCATCCATATATTAGGAGTTTTTATCAAGCAAACAATAGCATGAAGCCACTTAGCTTTTCAATTTCACACTCTGGAGCTCTCATACTTCAGATGCCTGTTGTTAGTCTAAATCCCATAATTACTCTTCACTTTGCTGACCTCAATAAATAAGTAAACAAACGCTCAAAGGAATGACACCTTCTTCCATACAAACTGGACCATAGCTCTCAAAGGAACCAGTTATAAGCAAACCTGAAGTTATTTACACGCGGCATTCCTGGTGGCCATCTTGCGTCAACGGCACGCTGACACTACTGAGAGCAGGCTCTGGACCCACCAGGCCACAGCCAGCTATCAAGCTGGGATAATGGTGGCAGGAAAACAAATCAGTCTCTGGCGAAGCTTTCTTGAACAACTTGTCTTTGATGTCAGTTGTTTTCAACAACCGGACTTAGATATTTTTTTTCTGTGCAGGGGAAAACAGTAACCCCACAAAAAAATGTAGGCAAGAACATTTTTCCTTCTCAGAAATCTTCTAATTAACTTACCAAGACTCAATGACAGGCTTATAATGAAGGATGCTGGTTATGTTTGCCAGTTAGAAAAAGGAAGAAGCCTTTCGGCTCTTCTATTGGACTCCTATTTATCCCAATGATGGATAGAGCTACAGCTGTTCTACCAGCTTCATAAAGAACAAGGCTCCCTGGCTTCCCACAGCAGGGCCTCAATGGCAGCCGTAACTAAAACAAACCAGGAAACCAACCTCACTGTCAGCGCATTACAAGCGCCCCATTGAGAATCGCAGAAAGTGGCATCACTTACAAATTCAGTTCTTTGAAACAGTTTTACTGCGCCCAAGTTACACACTTCTGGTCACAGCTGCTCCAAAACCCTGCAGGAGGAGGACACCTGGAAGCCAGCGCTGGGAGCCTCTACCTTATACATAATAAAAAACACAGGAAACAAGCTAACAGCTGCAGCCAGTTTCAAGTTCCTCCCCACTGCAACTCTCTTACCTTCCTATTGCAACTCCTGGCTCAAAGAAGGGTTTACACTTTTCTGAAGACAGAAGTCAGACTCCATTACCTGAAAGACGGTTACTAGGAATACTGTCAGCTCTCTGTTCCAGCAGCGCCAGGACTATTCCTCAGCAAAAACTATCCAGTGAAGGTCTGTAAGTTCTTCAAACTCCATCTGCTCTTTAATATGGATAAAGTTGTGAGTAAAAGAAACAATCTTTCTGATGAAGCCAAAGATTTCTCAAGCACCAAAGCAGAGACCACCAAACTTCAGATAAGCCAGGCACAACCTCGTCACATTAAAACTAAGAGACTAACTTTTTGGCCTCGATTAGGCTCGCATATTTTACGTGTTATACCTACTCGAAGCCGGTAGTGCAATTCACATTAACTACAGAGCATCAGCCACTATACTTTTATCTGTGGTGCAACTCCTCCTGAGGGAAATAGTGAAAAAAAGCTTGATAGCAGCCAGCACAACTTTGTTTACATTGAAGTGAAACTCTTGGGCATGCATATAAAAAGTTCTAAATCAGTAACATCCAGCAAGGAGACCTGGACATCACTGGACAGGTCAATACACGATTATTTCGGCTGCCACTATGCAAAGAAGGGAACAGAAATGACCGTTTCACAGGTCACCAATTATCCCATCATCTGGAACACTGCATCTGCTTAGCATGCATCTTTCCAACAGCATGGACAGAGTTGGAAATAAGGGTTCAGCAACAGACAGAGAACAGAAGCGGGATTAAAACACCATTATATGGCCAGACAGCAGGAAACAAGATGCATGCAAGGAAAAATAAAGGTACGCTAGCGTAATGTGTCCAAACGCCAGTACAAGAGCCGAGGAAGACTCGAACTCTTAAAGAGTTTAAGAAGTAATATCGTGACGTATGTTCTATTCCAAAATTTCATTCACTGTGTGCTTCTTTCTACCTCCTAAAAGCGTTCAACGCTGCAAGGGCAGAACATTGTGCTGACCAGCGGTTCAGGCCTCTGGCAGCAGTACTACCGTGCTCCTAAGAACCAGGTACCGTTTCACAGCCAAAGCACTAGTGTAGTGTGAATTTGAGTATTTTGTGAATTTTGAAGCCAGTGAAGTTACTTACTTGTATCCTTCCTCAAATCGCTCCTGCTAAGTCTCGTCCTGGGAAGAGAGCGCTAAGTACAACTCATGGAAGCCGGCGTTATCTACCTTACCTCGCCTCCCTTCCTACCAGGGGCCCAGCCTCCTCCCCGGGCACTCGGGCGCAGGCAATCCCGAGACTCACGGGGAATCAGAAAAGTTCCCTCCAACGTCACGAAGTACAACTTTTTTGTCTCAGACCTGACAAGCAGGAGAGTCCAATAAATTGGATAAGCTGCATGTAAACATGTGATCACCTGATGTAATTAGTTACTTCTATTTATAGAAAGAACCTGGCCCACAGAGACCATTCCCTAGACAACCCATTAGTTGTTACCCTCATTAACAGCTGACAAAAAGATTAAAGAAAGTATTGCTTTTTAAGACATTAAATTTCCACATATATATTAAAAAAGTATACATCTATATAAATAAATATGCATTAAAAAGTGTATAATACCACCTGTACTGCACTGAGGTTTTTTGATTTTTTTTTTTTTTAAATTAGTTCGGTTGGCTATGATCTCTGAGATTTGGGACATATCTGCTAGGGAACCGTCCAGCTTTGTATTTATAAGCAGAAATCACGGAAATCAATAGGAAGACTTGTTGACTTTGGAAAATTTGGGTTAGACACAGAAATTCAGGCATTGTGCACATCCTGACACCTGCTTCTTTCCCACGCATCACTCATGCCTGTACTGCAGACAATAGTAACAATAGTAACAATAGCCTGAATTCAATGTCCAGATTTATTCTTAAGTGTTCAGATCTTTATAGCACCATCTTCTTAACAGATTAGAAGTCATCTTCTCAAAGCAGGATGACACATAGGGCAGCATCAGGGAAAAGAAAGAGGGCTGAGGAACAACACAGCTCTAGTGAGAATCACTTCATCCAATTTTGTCCTTAAAGAACAATAAATGAAGAGACATCTCTGGTGGGGAAAAAAATAATCAAAACACAGGTCTGAGAGGTTTCTGAGAAGCGAACACATTCAGCCCTGGCCATACTGAATGTGTTCAAAGGAGACGGGGGTGAAAGGACAGAAGCAGTAAGGTGGAAAAAAGGAAAGCAGCACATCAGAAGAGGATGAAGGACAGACCCATAAAAGCAAAAGTATGAATTTGTCTTCACACAGGCACAAGTGAAGTATAATTCTGACATCTACACGAGGACTAGGCTTTCCCAAGAACACTGGAGAGGAGAGGGACGAGAGCAGCAATAGAAATACCCCCACAAAAAAAAAACCAACCCACGCTTAAAGCAGGGTATACATTCTTTTCTGCCTTTTCCGGATCACCTTCATATCCTGCTCCTGTTGCTATTCTAGACGGAGATCACTGGGAAGTTCACATGATGCCTTGCCCAAAGTCAGAGGCTGTGCAGGCAGGTGTTTCACACCAATCACTAGCGCTTGCCAGAAATTCAGCATGGGGTTTTCAGCCTGCTAAATTGCATCCTCAGGCCACTGCTTTCTGCAGGGTTCAAAGTCGGTAATCTCCAGCTCCATCTAGTTTACTTCAAGTGACTCGTGCAGAGCAGACGTCAGCAGAAACAGGTTAGAGTTGGGTTCAGGCACTAGATTTCCCCCAGCTGGCTGAGATGCTCTTTGCCTTTTGTACTCAAGATCTGATACGCCAATGATTTATAGAATTTTTTCTTCTTCATTTTTGGCTATAGGGAGCATTGACTCCATACCCTAAAATGGTATGTAATTGCATTACAACTGATATCTGTCAACCCCTTTATTAAAGAGAAGGTACAACACTATTTTTACTCAGCTTACAGAGTTACTGGATACTGCAGCATTCCTTCGAGGAAGCTGGGCAGACATCTAGCGAGCGGTGGAGTTGGAGGCAGCGTAAATCGACTACTGTAAGAAGAAAAAGCCAGCTCTGACAATCCGACTGTGTCACAAAATCACAAGTTTCGCCAGTAACCTGACGTGGCAAGATGCTTTCTGCTTACACTCACTTCTTTCAAATCCAGTACTTCATACCCCTATAACAAAGCCATATTATACTCTCAGCTACATTAGCATTTTCACAAGTCCAAGCTCACTTCCTGACTGGTTAAAAAAACCCAGGTACACACTTCTCACATGTGATTTATATTGCAACAGGCAGCACTCCCTAAATATTCAGACTTTGTAACATTTGCTTTCGGAAAGATACACCTCCTTCCTACTCTGGAAGTAGCCGCTCGCTTTCTTCACAGCAGATTCTTGCTACTTGCTACTGACTCGAGGATTAATAAGGGCTGCAGAGCGCAGGAAAAACTCAAGAACCTGACACCTACCAGTGAGTCAGTCTAGCAACAAAAACAGTTTAACATCCACTTGTGTGGGTCAATAAACAGAAGAATTGATGTTAGTGCCTTTTCTAGGTAGAAAAACTGTTTCAGTATCGACGCTACAACTGAAATATCGAATCGGCTCAGTCTGTCCTACACAGGCAGCCAGCCAGGAGCGCTGCCCTCCGTGCAGGTGTTCTTCACACCATCACAACAGCACCTACAACCCAAGTCAAAAAGGTCGGTTTCAGGGCAGAAAATGCATGTTTAGTCCTGACTCTTACTATAAATATATAGCTCTGCTGTTAAAAATCTGTAGCTGAGGACAGTGTGGGGCACTCCCCATCCGAGATGTCCTTCACACCCGCTGTAACAGAAGTACAGCAGGATATTAGACATGCTGATCGTGACTGCTTCCCATTTACTATCCCCACGTAAAGCAACATTGAGAAATAGAGAGGGGAGAATTATAAGAGCATTTTGTGTAATAAACACGGTAGTCCTGCCATTCCCAACTACAAGATCTGCAGGCAGCTGTAGAATCTTAACAGCACTGAGCTTGTATGTGATAAAAAGACACAAGGCAAGCTAAATGAAGGTGAATATATTTACAAGATAGCGCTAAGATCTCCATAACAAACAGTCATTAGCAGATTAGTATTATGAATCTAATCCAATTAAGAATTTCCTTTGCAAATGCCTGGAGGAGCTGGAATTCCTCTGGGAAGACCTTTCCACATTTTGAAAGGCTCCCGTGAGTCACGCCTGCAGGTCTGACATACCAGGAAAGACCAGCTCCGGAGCAGCACGAACAAAGCCGTGAACCCCACCTCGAAGCAAGCCGCTGCATCCTACTTCAGGAGTCAACTCAAAAACGGACCCTGCAGCACCGCAAAAAAAAAAGACTTCCCAGTTCCACAAGTCCCAGTCAACATAAAACTGGCACCTTCCCAAGCAAAGGGACAAAACAGCGGAGAATTTTCCTTATTAACAGTCTCGTACCGTGCCCTTTTCAACAGCTTCAGGTGATTACAGATGTTTGACATAATGCTAGCCCATACAGCAGCCATGGCTGAAGACAAAGCGTAAGTTAAGCAGTTAAACATCCCCCTCCTTGACTTTGTCAGAATCCTAACGCCTTGCTCCTACCCTTTACGCTTATATTGAGAACAGCAGTAGCGATCCACGGCTTGATCTGAATGCCCAACTCGTGTCCACACTGCAAAATCTGTTCACACTCAGTTTAACACGAGCAACATACATGCACACAGGGGTGAGAATTGTGGTTTTCAAGTCCCAAAATCAGATTACTTCACCAAATTCTTACTGTGAATGGTTTTCCTGGTGCCCTCAGCTTAAGTTCGTAGATTTAGGCTGACCTTATCTGCCTTTGCATCGACAGATTTAGGACAAAATAAGGAGGGCGAAAGATCTCATTGGTACAACTTTGCTGAACAGAACTGCCAAGACTGATCATGTTACCACATCTGCAGACACATGCGCAGTGACCCTCCGCACCGAGAAACCAAGCCAGCGCAATTGCTTCCTTCTGGTTTAGCATCTAGACTACGCTGGCCCCAACGCTACCAAAATATCAGAACCAAAGATACATAAAAAGAAAAGATGCTGTTTTTAAAAAAATGTATATTGTTTTAACAAACTATCAGTTAAGATAGATTCATTTAAATTAACGTTTAGAACAGAACAGCTTACTATCTGATCTTCAAAATGCAATTATATGAACACTAAAGTAGGTTTTTGCCAGTCATTTAATGTAAAAAAACCCAGAAAACCTCAAAATAAAAACTTTCTGCAGTTAAACTACAAGTTTTTTTGAAGCTGTCAGAAATGCCAGTGTGCAAGAGTCACACCAACACGTGTAATTCGATGTACTGAAATCCTGCTCCTCTATAGCTCGCTGTTAGGTCTGAAGTTAGCCTCTCCAGCACCTTTCTGGACATCCTGCTGCTCCTTGCAGCGGCAGCTGCTTCAGACCATTCAAAGTTTCACCTGAAAGCCCCGAGGCAGCCAAAGATGCCCATTAAGAGAAGGATTAGCTAAGACAATACACAGGCTAATGTTTCCCTCCCATCCCACAGAATGGATATTTATGTAAAAAACCCAAAGCTAGACCAAATGCCGAGATAAGGCAGGACATTTTAGACCTGAATAAGGTGGGGAAAAAGTTATTGATGTCCTACCAGCCAAACACAACTTTTTTCCATTCTTTGTGCAAAGCACTTAACCAACATGACTCATAGAAAATATGCAAAACCCAGGCTAGTTTAGCTTCGTCTACTTCTCTTTGCAGCTCTGTTACTCCAGTTCTTCGACAACAGCACTTCGGCGAAGACTGCCAAATCAGAGGGGAAATGGAGCCAAACGCTCCAAATATAAACTCGAAGAGGCAAGCGTTGCAAAAAGTTTGATGGAGCTAGCAGGCCCCAGTACGGATGCAGCGTACCTCTCCCAGCACAGCCGCGGGGTGATCCAGCAGCTAAGGGAAGCCTTTTTGCTGGGCACTGCCACAAAACTGGTTCTGTCTGTTTACCGTAATGGGCAACTGGTCAGCTTTAGGCAACGCGGGTCACTCTGCCATGCTAGCAGTGCTTCACAGCCAGCAGCACGCGATTTATAAGAGGGACTTGAACAGCAGCATTCAGCGAGGTTAGCGATTTTGGGCTCCTCCAAGGAGAAACTCGGGCAGTGAGACTTTAAAAAAAAAAGAAAAAACAAACACAAAACTGTTCTGTGTTAGTTCTCCCTCCTGTTGTCACTCCCCTCCCCCAGCTTGTTAACTAAACTTTTCCTCTCCCAGGGATCTTTCTAATCCTTCAGTGAAGCTGTAATGAATTTGCAACATCAGTCACTTTGCAAAGCGACTTCAACGCGAATCAAATTTACCACGAGCTCAAGAAAATACAGGGAATTCTAACAATCACATAGCCAGAAGGAGGATATAAACGGGGAAGAATAGAAGTAGTACTGGAAAATGGGTTTTCAATCATCTAAAGAAGGAGCGTACACCATTCCCAGGGGCCTGGGTCAAGGTAGAACATCAGAATGAAAATGCATGCTGCACCATTACCCAAAGCAGCAGATTATGGGCAAACAGCATAACCAAAAGCAGACTTGAGAGCTAAAAATCCTATGTTCTGTTTTCAAGAATTAAGGACAGGAAAAAAACCTTTCTGTAAATTCAAACCTGAAGACAGTCACCTGACTATGATATTAATCCAAGTATGCTGAAACTAAGTATCTGGAAGGGATTTTACACTTTCCTGTATCCCTCCCACCTACTCAGTTTATCTACAGCCAGGCTGGTAATCCTCCCGGTCCATGGACTCTTACAGTACCTGTAGGAGTTTTACGCTGAACTAGCGATGCTGAAACAGAGTTGTGAGAAGAGCTGACACCCCGACAGATGAATTGGGAAGTCACTTCCACCCACATCAATTCAGGAGAGCAGTCGTTCCACAGTGTATCAACAAAACTCGTTATTTACCATCAGAGATGTGTAACACTATCAGATTCGGAAAGTTTTCGGCGTTTTGGTCAAGCACCTTCTGTTTTCTGCAGAAGACAACGGGTTTAGGTACTAAACTGAAGTTAAGGCAAACTGCTGAAGTTTGAGAACCACACACTTACCTAATGAAGCCGACTTGCTCGCTACAGGTTTAAACACCACGATACAGAAGAGCCTTCTCTACACAGAAAGAAATAAACCTGGTTTATGGGCCACTGAGCTGGGTTAACTCCTGGGTTTGTCTCCAGCCTACTGCTTAAGTTGGGCTGATCACACCCTTGTCATTCATTTTCTTTTATAATATGGCCTCTCCTCTACAGCTTTAATCAACTGATTACAAATCCTAGACCTAGAAGAGCTGCTCTTCTCTTTTTTTTTTCTTTCCCTTTTATTTTTTTTTGCTATATTGATAATAAATGCAACCTGGTACTAAAGCTTACAATAAATATTTAAAGAACAGGTAAGCTGTCAACACAATTCAGCTAGTATGCCCCAGCAGTATATTTAAACTGCTATTCAAATGACTTAAAACAAGCACTGCATTACAGCTGCTATTCTTTAAATAAAAAAAGGAGGCAGAAAGGAAGTTGCAAGTGCTGCCTTTATGCCTAAGTTTATATCCAGAACGGAAGTTTACTTTAAGCAAGATGTAGGAGGCAAAGGGAAGAAAACACGAAAACAAAACCTGAGCATCCCTTCGAAACAACCTGGTTCACTTGAAGGCCTTGGCCGAGCGACGGACAGAGGTCCACGAGCAGGGAGGCAGAACTGGGCCCAAGCCGGAGCCCTGCAGGCGAAGCCTATCCAGCAGCACGCAGCTGGGCCGCTGCGCCGCTCCAGACCGCGCCACCTCCCGCAGCAGGGTTTGGGCTACTCTCAAAATGATCGCCCGAGAGACACCCCAGGAAAGGCAGCAAATGAAGTGAGAAGGTGTCATCAGAACTGCCCCTTCCATTTCTGTTCTGAAGGGTGACTAGTTAGAAGATTTTTTTTTTTTTTTTTAAATTATAGTGCAACAAACTCAAGTACAGCCAAAGCTTTACAAATACCCGATTTACATGACTGTTTCCCACCCACTAACTACAAGAAACTTGCCAAATTAAGCCATGAAATTTAGCCAAATCTAGCCATGCACAAAGCAGTCTCATTTACGGTTGGGTTTAACTAGGATTCAGAGTCAATCAGGAAACTCTACAGCATTAGTCACAGCTCTTCCATCTCAAAATGTGAAGGTTTAGCCATTGCTCCAGCCTCACTAAGAGAAGGCTCAGGATGTGTTTGGCAGCATCTGAAAGCAAACACCGAGTTTTAAGCAACTACGCCCGATAGAAGAAAAAAAAAAAAAACTTAAATTAAAGCCCACCAAGAAGGTAGGATGAAAAAAAGTAATTAGTGTCCTCCTAGTAAATATTAAGAGGATCTGCACTACCACCAGTAGCACTTCCTCAGGGTAGGAGGGATGATGTCATGGCTGCACGCTACAGCATTGTCGGGTTCGTCCGGCTATACGCTGCTAACGGGACACTCCCTACAGAACTGTGACCGCACAGTCAGTTTTCCTGGTATCAGCAATCAGTTTAATAAGTGTTCAGAGACCTGCAATTAGCATATAAACGCAGTATAACCACCAAGCAAAAGAAGAAAAAAAAAAAAACCCCAACAGGGAAAAAAAAAAAGCAAAGAGGAGACAGCTGTAACAGGGTGGCAAACAAAGCTCCAAAGCATGAAAGAGAGAAAGGAATGTGGTTAAAAAATCTCCCCTAAGGAAGAATACTCTGTACGCCCGAGCTCCAGCTGTTTGACTTGCCCCGCTCCCTCCTCCACTCCATTATCCACTCTGGCTGCGCTAATTTAACACAAACCGCCCGCCTGTGTCAACTGTTGAAGGGGAGAGAGGGGTAAGGCGGCCTCGGATGCGTCTGGGCTCCCGGTGCAGAACGGAAAAAACTTTGGGGCGGAAAGTTCAGGTGCCTTTGGCGGGTCGCTTTGTGCCGAGAGCTTAGGAAGCTGCGAGGGAAGGCAGCGAGAGTCCTTCCCCGCTGCAGCGTCTACCGACTAGAGCTTTGCCACCGCCTCCACATGCACCTCGACTCCCACACGGCACCCAGATTTGCATGCAGAAAGATCTGCTTTCATCAACAAAGCCACGCAACTCCCAGCAAGAGGACACGACTGCCCCCAATTCACGGCAGTCACTCCCATGGAGGAGACAAGCAGGTCCGAAGAGTCAGGAGGAAGGAAAAAAGGAGGGAAAAGAATAAACCCGGCCAATTTTAAAGTCTGGAGGCCTGGATTTCCACGGGGAAGGAATTTTCACGTTTAAGATACTGGGGGAGCGCTGCGAGGGTTTGAAAGTCATATATGCAGCCAAAATGGCGCTGAGAATAAAAATATAATTTAAAGGAAGGTCGCCATATTGTAAACAGTGAGGCAGGGAGACACAGAGACAGCAACCTCCATTATTCCCAGCAGCTGCAGCAGCACGGAAGCGCTGGGAACGTCAGGCCTGGTGCGGAGACGCCACCGCCGCTTCCCCCCCTCCGGCCAGGACCCTCCGGAGGCCCCCCCCTAGCAACGCACCCTTAGAGAGGGGTGAGGAGGGGAAGTTATCCGCTCGGGGGGGCGGTGGAAGGCCGGGTAGGGGCAGCACCGAAGCAGCCAGGCCGCGCAGCCAGCGGCCTCGCTCCTCCTCTAGGCCTCTCGGCCGCTGCTCAGCACAAAAAGAAAGGAGGGTGGTGGACCCCCACCCCCCTGAGAAAGCAGCGAGGGAGCTTTTCACCTCGGCCGCTGTGGATTAGTCTCGGGGAGATAGACCTAAGTGGGGTTTGCACCTCCTTTTTGTTCCTGCCTGCTACAGCCGGCTGGGTGTCCCCCCCACCCTCCCCGCACAAGGCAGGGACCTAACGGGAAGCGGGAGCCGCTGGAGGGAAGGTTCCGCCTGGGCCGGGACGGCCAGATCCAGAGGGAGATAGCGCCGAGCCTTACCAGCACTGGAGGTGGAAAGCGGCGGGGCAGTGATCGCAGCACAGCAGATCCCCTCCTTCCTTGCAGCTATCGCAGCTATCGTGGTTAGTGGCCCTGCCACTTCGCCTGGGCTCCTTCTCGGGCCTCCTGCTCTTCTTTTCCCCATCTTCGCTCTTGGGGGGAGCCAGGAGGGCTTGGATTTGCTGCACATGGACAGACAGACAGACAGAGAGGGCTCTGAGGGGCTGGGACGGACCCTGACCCCAAGCGCCCTTCTCCCGGCCGCTCGACGGGGGAAGAGCGGCCCCGGGCCGGGGCGGGGGGACACACAGAGGGCCTCGGCCGGGCCCGCCCCGCCCGCCAGCCCCGTGTCCGGGAGGGCCTCTCCCGGGGATTGGGCGAGCCGCCTCCGTCCCTCCGCACTTCCTTCTATGGCCACGGGGCTCCGGGGGGGGGGGGGTCCCTCACCATTTTGCAGCCCCGCGGCCTCCCCGGTCGGGCCTCCCCCCCTTCCCCCGCGGCCCGGGCCTCACCTCCATGAGCCCCCCGGAGGTGTCCAGGTCGTAGACGATCGTCTTGGTCTCCATCTTCTCCCACATTCATCCAGCCCGGGAGCGGCCCCGAGAGCCCCCCCCCGGCGAGAGGGAGCGAAGCGGGGAGGGGGGCGGCCCCTCAGCGGCGGCGGCTCCGCGTCGAGGGGGGCGGCGGCGGGGACGGGCGGGCGGGCGGCGGGGCCTAGCCCACGGGCCGCTGCGGCTTGCCCGTCGTCCTCCTCCTCCTCCAGCCGGGCCCGGGGGCGGCTGCGGGGGGCCCCGCGCCCGCTGCCATGCCGCGCAAGGGGGGAGGGAGGGGGCGGCGCGGCCCCGCGCCCGCCGCCGCCGCACACGCACCGCGCACGCACCACACACAGGCGGCGCCGACGCTCAGGGCCCCGCCGCCGCCGCGCCGCCCGCGCACGCGCAGACCGCGCCCCGCCGCCGGGGGGCCCCCCCTCCCCACCCCGCGCGCAGGCGCGGCCCCGCGCCACCGCCCCTCCCCCTCCCCCCGCCGCCTCCCGGTCTCGGGCCCTGAGCGGGGGGGGCGCACGCACCGCCATTGCGCAGGCGCGCCGCCGGCACCGCCCTCCCCCCGCGCGCCCGTCTCGCTCCGCCCCGTTCCCGCGCAGGCGCGCCAGTGGCGGGGTGAAGGAGGGCGGCGCGCAGGCGCGTGGCCGCCGTCACGTTCCGGGATTGAGGCGGGGGGAGCGGGTGGAGGGAGAGGGGGTAGCGCGGCCGTCGGTGACGTCATGACGCAGGGCGGGGCGGGGCGGCGGGGCCCGCCTGCCGGCAGAGGGCGCGCGGCGAGCGGCGGGCCAGTGCGGAGGGGGCGGGCTCCTGCTCGTGACGTCCTCTCAGCGGCGGCCACGCCCCTTAAAGGGCAACTGCCCCCCCCCCCCGCAGCGTGTGGCGGGAGGGGGCGGCATGGAGGAGCGTGGGGGGCGTGCGGTACGGGGGTGCAGGGTGGGGGGGGCATGGGTTAGGGTGGGGGCAGGGATGAGGGGGGACTCAAGGGCCCCCCTGGGGGGGGGGCTGTTGCACCCCCATTCCGGGCTGCCCGGCCCTGCTGAGGAAGACGCCACCGCTTCTTCTAAAACACCAGTTTTTATTAATGAAACAACCAAAAGATGGGGGGGGGGGGGAGAGGGGAGCTGGGGCCGGGGCCGAGGCCACCAGCCCAGGCGGGACGTGGCTGGGGGGGTCACAGCCATGGCTGGTGCCCCCCTGCCCCCCCCCCGTCACCCCAGGCTGGTGGCCTGGATCCGGCCCTGGTGGGGTGCCAGGACGTGCAGGGGGGGGACACGCCGGTGGCAGAGGGGACGCCCCGGGGAGGGCGAAGCAAGCGGGGAGGCCGGGGGGGACGCAGCATGCTCGGGGCACGGGGAGGGGGGGCACACACGTCCCTGCGTGGCGGTGGTGGGGGACACTGGGGTGCAGGGGGGCCAGGTCCTGTGCTGGGGGTGGGCGAGGGGTGGGTGGGGCACCCCCATGGCCACCCAGGCCCCTCGCCCCCCCCTTCCCCCAGGGGCTTTGTAGGGTGTCCCGCTGCCTCCTCCCCACTGCAGCCCCGGGGACCCCTGTCCTTTCCTGGGGGGTCCCCATGGCCCCACTCCCCCTGCCCGGGTCCCTCCTCCACCACGGGGGCCTGGGGGCGTTGCTGTGCCCTGGGATCCCCGCTGGCTCAGCACCCCGTGAGCCCGTGGCAGGGTGTTGGGTGTCAGCGGGGCTCGGGCAGACCCCAGGGGGGTCTGGGTGGGTTGGGGGTGGCAGGGGGGTGGCCGGCGCCAGGGTCGCTCCCATCAAGCGCTCGGCTTGAGTCTCCTTGGGAGAGGTGTGCCCGGCCCGTGCCAGGGGCCGGTGGGTGCGGGGGGGCCCGGGAGGGGTGGCTGCGGCGCCCAGCTCCACGCTGCCCGCGCCTAGATGGACACCTCATATTCCCTCGTCTCCTGCAAAGAAAACAGACTGCGAGGGGTTGGACACTCGGCGGTGCGACGGGGTGCCCGGGACAGGGACGGGGCATCTCCCACCCTGTAGGGTCCTGGGGGCACATCCCAGCCCATGGATGGCTCCAGGGATGCATGTCCCATCCCATACGTGGTCCCTGGATGGTTGTCCCAACGGATGTGTGGTGCCTGGATGGATGTCCCATCCCGTGCATGGGTCCTGGATGGATGTCCCAACCAATGTGTGGTGCCTAGATGGATGTCCATCCCACACATGGGTCCTGGATGGATGTCCCAACCAATGTGTGGTGCCTAGATGGATGTCCATCCCACACATGGGCCCTGGATGGATGTCCCAACCAATGTGTGGTGCCTAGATGGATGTCCATCCCACACATGGGCCCTGGATGGATGTCCCAACCAATGTGTGGTGCCTAGATGGATGTCCATCCCACACATGGGTCCTGGATGGATGTCCCAACCAATGTGTGGTGCCTAGATGGATGTCCATCCCACACATGGGTCCTGGATGGATGTCCCAACCAATGTGTGGTGCCTAGATGGATGTCCATCCCACACATGGGCCCTGGATGGATGTCCCAACCAATGTGTGGTGCCTAGATGGATGTCCATCCCCTGAATGGGCCCTGGATGGATGTCCCATCCCATACATGGTCCCTGGATGGATGTCCCAACCAATGTGTGGTGCCTAGATGGATGTCCCATCCTGTGCATGGGTCCTGGATGGATGTCCCAACCGATGTGTGGTGCCTAGATGGATGTCCATCCCCTGAATGGGCCCTGGATGGATGTCCCATCCCATACATGGTCCCTGGATGGATGTCCCAACCGATGTGTGGTGCCTAGATGGATGTCCATCCCATGAATGGGTCCTGGATGAATGTCCCATCCCATACGTGGTCCCTGGAGCGCGTGGCCCCACGCCTGTCCCACCTCACACACAGCCCCTGGCACACTCGGCCCACGTGATGCTCGGTCCCCGGGGTGCCCAGCCCCGGGGGGTGGCGGGGGCCAGTACTTACTCCTGTCTCGTAGGTGGGGTTGTCAAAAGCCGACTCCACGGTGATGTGGTCGTAGGGGTGGGAGCCCGTGAGGGGCAGCTGGAGGGCCGGCTTCCCCTGGAGCCTGCGGGGAGAGGGCAGCTGGGGCGGCCGTGGGGCTGGGGGGACCCCACGGGTGGACGGGGGCCACCTGGCCACTCACTTGGAGAAGTAGAGATAAATGCCCCCGATGAGCAGGGCCACCACCAGCACGGGCAGGAAGACAGCGATGGCGACGTTGGTGCCCTCCAGTGCCGTCCCTGAGGGCACGGCCTTGGCCACGGCTGCCCGGGAGAGCGGGGGCTCACCGAGGGGGCACCCCACATCGGCTGCACCCTGGGGTGCCTGTCCACACCCCGGCACCCCAGGCTGCCCCGGCAAACCCTCGCCCTTACCATCCAGGTTGCGGTTGCTGTAAAACTCATCGTAGGAGGCTGGAGTGGGAGAAGAAAGAAGCCGGCATCAGCAGCGAGAAGCGGGGTGCCAAGCAATGCCAGCGGGGTGCCGAGGTGGGGGGAGGATCCGCTCACCCGCCTTGCAGATGGGAGGCGAGCCGCTCCAGCGCGAGGGGTGCCCGGGCAGGCAGCGCAGGCTGCCCTCGCCCAGCAGCGCCCGGCCGGCGGCGCAGGAGAAGCGTAAGGTGGCTCCTGCCGGGTACAGCCGCCGCTCGGGGCTCTGCCGCCCGCCCGCCGGCATGCCGGGGTTGTGGCAAGGCTCGTACGTCTCCGCTGCGGGGCAGGGGCACGGTGGCATCAGTGCCCGCTGCCGGTTCAGAGGACGTGCCCAGGGAGGGGGTACCCGACTCACGGATGCACTTGGGGAGACGGTCGCTCCACTTGGGTCCCCCTGCAGCGCGATCGTGGCAGGTGAGGGTCCCGGCGCCCGCCAGGATGTAACCCTTGTCGCAGACGTACTGCACGGTGGCTCCCACCGGGAATTTAGGGCTGGAGACCACCCTGCGGCTGTGCTCGGCATCCCCGGGGTCCCGGCAGGAGGTCACTGCGGGCGGGAGGGACCGGCGGTGATGGCAGCTGCTGGGGACACACCGTGGGGCAGGGGGACGCCGGCGGGCGCCGCTCACCCCGCTCGCAGGAGGGCAGGTCGCCGCTCCACGTCAGGTCCCAGTGGCACATCAGGAGGTCGGTGCCGGCCAGCTGGAAGCCGGGGTAGCAATGGTAGGTGACCACGGTGCCGTGGAGCAGCTCCGGCTGCGAGGACGTCTTCCAGCCATTGGCGATGTCTGGCAGCTCGGGGCAGGTGTCATTACGGGGGACCTCTGCAGGGACAGTGGGGTGAGCAGGGCGGTGGGGACACTGGGGACACCGGGGACACCATCCCACCGTGGGGCTCACCGGAGAAGTGGATGACAAAGCCTTGCCGATAGGCAAAGGTGCCGGCGCCAGGGTCGGACTGGAACTGGACGGTGACGTCGGCGGTGGAGGCGTAGAGCTTGAAGCGGCCGCGGGCGCCCGTGTACTGGCCCAGGATGCGCGCCGTCAGGTCGTCCCCGTCATAGAAGGTCAGCACGTCCCCCGTGCCCAGCCGCAGCCTGGGGTGGCAGGGCCGTGAGGGTGGCGGGTGCGTGGACCCCCCCGTCCCCCCGTCCCCGGTTGCCCCCGCACTCACACGCGGACGTCCAGCATGATGCGCTTGTCCTCCTCCACGTGCAGCCCCCAGATGCAGTCCTGGCCCTTGCCGTACGCCTCCGGCCAGTTGGGTGACAGCACCACGCCGGCCGCATCCGTCAGCTCCCCGCTGCACACCGCTGCGGGTGCACGCCAGGCTTGGCACCGCCACGGGGGCACCCCCCATGGCACTCACCGGCACCCGCCACCCAATGTCCAGCACCCACCACAGCCTCCCAGCTCCAGCACCCACTTCAGCACCCCAGCTCCAGCACCCACCATCCCTGTTGGCTCCAGCTCCAGCACCCACCATGCCACAGTGGCTCCAGCATCCGTTGTAGCCCATCGCCGACTCCAGCACCCACAGCAACCCCCAGCTCCAGCACCCACCATCCCCCTTGGCTCCAGCTCCCACCATGTCCCTCAGCTCCAGCACG
Source organism: Calonectris borealis (assembly GCF_964195595.1). Classification (NCBI taxonomy): domain Eukaryota; kingdom Metazoa; phylum Chordata; class Aves; order Procellariiformes; family Procellariidae; genus Calonectris; species Calonectris borealis. The sequence goes on along the minus strand of NC_134330.1, from coordinate 5,817,987 downwards.
CACTGCAGCACGGTGGCTCCAGCATCCATCATGGTCCAGCACGCACAGCACCCCCCAACTCCAGCACCCGCTGAACCCCCAGCTCCAGCCCCTCTAGCCCCCGGCACCCACCGCGGCACGCCGGCTCCGTCTCGTTCCACTGTGGGTCATTGGGGTCGACGCACTCGATGATGGTGGAGCCCTGCTCCAGCGTGTAGCCGGGGTCACAGCTGAACTCCACCGTGGTGCCCACGGGGTACCGGGGGTCACTGGCCGTGAAGTTCCCGTACTTGACAAAGGGCTCGTAGCAATGCCCCTGCTCGAAGGCTGCAGGCACAGGGGCGAAGGTCTGCGGGGGCCAGGTGGGTGTGGGAATGCCCAGGTGCCCCCCTACACCCCAGCCCCGTACCCTCGTAGCGCAGCGCCATGCCCGCAGCGGCCCCGCTGCTGTCGGTGGTGAGCTCTACGAAGAAGTGGCGCCCGGTGCTGAGCAGCCCCTCGATGGGCAGGTACTCCACCTCGTAGGAGTCGTACACCGGTGGCGCCTCCACGTTGTTGCCGTTTCGGATGATGAGCCTGCCGAGGCATGGCAGGGGCAGGGTGCTGCGCCAGCCATGGCCAACAGCACCCATCCTTGAACATGATGAATGACACCCACCCTTGGGCACAGCCGATGGTATCTTCCTTGAACATGGCCAACAGTCCCTACCCTTGACTGTGGCCAATGGCCAGCAGTGCCTACACTTGGGCATGGCCAGTGACACCCATCCTTGAACATGGCCAACAGCACCTATACTTTGATGTGGCCAATGACACCCATCCTTGAACATGGCCAACAGCACCTATACTTTGATATGGCCAACGACACCCATCCTTGAACATGGCCAACAGCACCTATACTTTGATATGGCCAACGACACCCATCCTTGAAGATGACCAATGGCACCCATCCATGGACATGGCCAATGACACCCATCCTTGGATATGGCCAACAGCACCCATCCATGGGCATGGCCAACAGTACCCACCTTGGGATATGGCCAATGGCATCCATCCACTGGCACCCACCCTTGAACATGGCCCTGTGCCCAGTGCGGGGCTGCCCCAGGGTGCCCCCACCTCCCCGATCCCCCCCTGCCCCTGGTCCAAACCTGTCGTCATCCTCTGCCAGCGAGACCTTCTCGAAGTGGAGGTGCAGGCGGTGGCCGGCGGGTGCCTCCAGCAGCCAGTGGCACGTCAGGTTGTTGCTGTAGTTCCCGGGGAAGCCGGGCGAGACGATGCGTCCCACCGTGGCATTCCGGACCACCCCACCGCACGCGGCTGTGGGAGAGGGACCCTCAGCGGCCGGCTGTGCCGCGCCGGCTGTGCCGCGTCCCCCCGGTGCCGGTGCTTACCGAGGCAGAGGGGCTCGCGGGCGCTCCAGAAGGGACGGGTGGCATTGCGGCAGGCGAGCCGGCGGGCACCCTGCAGCTGGTAGCCGGCGGCGCAACGGAAGCGGGCGTCCCCGCCGGGGTGCAGGCTGCTGACCGAGACCTCCCCGAAAGCCGGCCGTGCCGGGAAGGGGCAGCTGAGCAGGTAGGCTGGGGGCAGGCAGCGGCGTTACTGGGGAGGGGCTCGGACCCCCTGGGACCCCAGCCCGCCCCGCACTCAGCACCTGCCTCCCCAGCCTGCTGGGAGCACCTGGGTGCTGCAGGGCTGGGTGACACGGTGCCTAATGCTGCCGGTAATGATGCTAAATGAGCCCGTAATTGCTCACGCCAATTAGCTCTCCATTAATGTTCTTCGCCCCGTCGGTGCCCGTTTAACCCGCCAGCGGCACAGATTAACGCCGCCACACATCGCCACTCTCCGAATGAGCGGGGGGAGTCCCCAGGGGGGTACCGAGGGGTCTGTGCCGGTGGCTGCCCTGTACCTTGGTAACGGAAGCGGTAGGAGCCGGGGTTGGGGGGCCGGGGGCTCTGGAAGCGGAGGGTGAGGAGGTTGGCGGGACTGCGGATGACCTGGCCCCGCAGCAGGAAGGACTCGTTGGCCAGGAGGGTGGGCTCCAGACCCCCCGCGCTCTCCACCATCAGCGTCTCCCCCTCCGCCAGGCTGATGTTCTGTACCTGCGGGGGACGGCCAGGCGTCACCGCCCCCGCTCTCGCCCCGGCACCTGGAGCCGGTCCTCGGGCCGCTTGCCCGCGGTCGATAGCGCGCTGGAGCTTGTCCGCGCGGGGCAGCGCCTTTCAAACACGGTTAGCAGCGCCATAAATCATCCCGCCGCGCAAAGAGCGGCCGGGTCCAACCGGTGGCTCTGCCGAAGCGCCGGGGCACAGCCGGGCCCGTGCCGAGAGCCTCGCCGACAGCCAAGCGTGCGCTCCAGCGCTCCAGAGCAATTTGCTATTAATGATGTTAATTAAGCGGCGCTGCGCGGTGATGAGCGGCGGCGCTGGCGAGCGCTGCTGCGCGAGGAGGAGGAGCGGGGGCTGACCGCGGAGCTGCTGCCTCCTGCTCGCCGCCGGCTTTCGGTGCTGCCCGCCGGCGGGGGCAGAGGTGGGGACGCCCGGCCGCGTGCCGCTGACGGGAGCAGCACGTGGCCTCGGCACCTCTGCTCCTGGCAGATGGGCGCCAGGTTTTCCTGGCTCTGCACCACAGCGTGGCACCCGCCGGCGTTGCTCACACCTTCTCCATCAGTGCTTCGTTAATTAAATCCCGCATCGCTGCTTCCGTGATGGGTGCCAACCGCGGCAGCCGGTGGGCACGGGGCTCCCACCAGCCCACATGCCTGCATCCCTGCCCCGGGGCCCGAGGGTGGGCGATGCCCTGAGCCGGCTCTCCTGGCTCGGGGACACGGGGACAGGGACGAGGACAGGGACAGGACCGCCTGTTTGCCGCGCTGTGCAGGGCCACGCAGCCGCGGCACGGAGCAGGGAACGGGCCATGCTTGCCGGCGGGCACTTGACACCCCCTCCCACCCGCAGCCCCCAGCTCACCTTGAGCTCCACGCCGTAGCCAGGGTAGACGGAGACGGTGTAGGTGCAGTCCAGGCTGCCATCGTAGGGGACAGCGGCCGGTTCCGGGGACACCAGCCAGCCCTCGGGGCCTGCCAGTGTCTGGTTGCAGGGGGCTGGCGACAGAGGAGACCCCGGCTCAGCCCCACTTCGTCCCAGCTGCCCCCCAGCTCCCTCCCCAGTGCTCACCTGGTCCCTGCAGCGTGGTGACAGTGGTGGTGGTGATGGTGGAGGTGGTGGTGGTCCCCTCCTCATCCCCAGGGACCACAGCGGCCCCGGTGCGGGGTCCCAGGGATGTGCCGGGGGTGGCGGATGCCTGGCTGGGGGACGCGGGGCCCGACTCCGGCACCCCGGTGGGGGCCCACGAGGGGTCGGCACCCGGCACGGCCCCCCACGCCTCCCCCCACGGCCCCGGGCGCCCCGCCGGCGTGGTCAGCGGGTCGGTGGGGAAGGCGGCCCTGGGCAGGGCAGGGGTGCGAGGTGGGGGCTCGGGGGCCGGGGGGCCGGGGACCGGCTGGAGGGCGCTGGCAGGCAGGAGGGGACCGGGGCCGGCGGGCAGGAATGGCACCTGGCCCAGGTAGTCCTTCTTCAGGAAGGCTTCGTGCAGCAGGTCCTCCAGCAGCGGGTGGTGGTTGAGGAGCTTCAGCGTGGGCGCCGTGCTCACAAAGTGAGCCTCCGCCTCCCGCTCCGCCGGCGTGGGCAGCGCCGTCGGCTCCCTCTCGGCCTCAGCGCTCTCCCCAGCCTTCCTCGCCAGCCCGTTGAAGCCTGGAGGGAGGAGAAAGCGTGGGGTGCTGGGGACCCGTGGACCGATGCTGCGTCTTAGACTGATGCTGCATCGGGGACCGACGGTTCATTCTGGACCAGTGATGCACCATGGACCGATGCTGCATCGGGGACTGATGTGGCCCTGGGACTGATGTGGCACTGGGGACCGGTGATGCACCAGGGACCGATGTGGCACCTGGGACCCAGGCTGCACCAGGGACCCACCCTTGGACTGATGCTGCGCCAGGGGTGGATGCAGCGCTGGGGACTGATGCTGCCCTGGGGAGCAATGCTGGTGCAGAGACCTGTGTTGCACCGGGGACTGATCCTGCACCAGGGACTGATGCTGCACCGGGGACCAACACTGCATCATGGACCAACGCGTCACCACGGGCCAGTGCTGCCCCAAGGACTAACGCTTCCCTGCAGACCCATGGACAGCAGCCAGGGTGGCAAACGAGCACATCAACCATGTGCAGTGGGGCCCTGCCACACCTCGCCCTGGTATGCCCTTCGCTGGGGTAGCCCAAGCAATTAAGCACTAATTAACACACAGCTGCAGCTTGTACCACGTTAAGGATGCCCACCCCTCCCGGGACCCAGCCCAGGTGGGGACAGCCCTGGGGTTGGGTGTCCCTGGTCAGAGCTTGTCCCTCTCCATGGAGGTGGCCATCCCATGCCCGAGGGTCCCCTGGGACCCCACATCCCCGCGGTGCGGACACGCAGGTGATTGCCGTGGCTGCTGTCACCGGCTTGCACCGGGAATGCCACCAGAGCGCGAATGCTAGGACCCAGCTCCAGGCCACCAGTGCAACGAGTCTGCGAGAGCTCAGCTTCTCTCCACCCACCTGCCAGCCAGGCTGTCTCTGGGCAATGCCAATCTGCTGGGGACCCCCTCCCCTCCGACACTCCCCACCTCCCACCCGCAGCCGTGGGGACCCCCCCCACGGCCCCCCCGCCCTCCCGTGCGTTAGCCCCTGAGCACATCCCCGGCGTGCCCAGCCCAGCCGTTTCCAGCCTTTAGACCAAAAAAAAAAAAAGAATTTAATCAGCCCTAATGAGCCACCCAGCACCTCTCCCTGCCGGATCCAGCACCACACGGTCCCCTCTCCCGGGGGGCTCAGCTCCCCAGCCCCACCATGCCGCGGCAGGGGGGATGCCACGGCGGCACCCAGCGTCCCTCCGTGGCCCGGTGCGGGGCGCGAGGCTGTGACAGCACGTGGGCACGTCTCGCTGCCATGCACAGGCACTGATGACACGATACTGCCAATTACCGGGTAATTATACCGATCCGTAGCAGGGCAGGGCCCCGCGAAGATTAATTACTTCTGCGACTGTCACTTTTAAGGGACTATTAAGAGACATTAGCTCGGGCGAGCGGCGCAGGGGGAGCCGCTGGGTGCTCCGGGCATCCCCACCGCCCCGGGACGGGGACGATGCCCTGGGCACGGCAGCATGGTGGGGAGGCGAGCGCCCGACTGCACCGGCTCCGTAAGGTTCACTTGCCCCCCAGCAAGGCCAGAATTATTTTTTAATAGGTTCCATTTATTAGAACATAAAAGTTAATGAGTTTATACTGAAGGGCGCCAAAATATCTTTTAGGCTTTAATAGCAGATTAGTGCTCGGGGCCGGGCCCTGTGCCACCACAGCCGCCCCACGCAGCGAAGACTGGGGCAGAGATGCCCACCCCAGCCCCTGCACCCCCTGCCCATGGTCTCAGCTGCCCCGGGTGCTGGGGAGCATCATGGTCCCCACTGGGGTTGCAGGGTGAGGCCGGACCCCACGGCAAGGCTCCTACAGCAGGTCCCATCTGGGTGCTGTGGCACCCTGGGCTGGGCAGTGCCTGGGCACTGGGTGCTGTCCTGGGCTCTGTGTGGTGCTCTGGGTACCACAGGGTGCTCCCAGCACTGGGGGATGCTCTGGGTACCACAGGGTGCTCCTGGCTCGGCTCTTGGCCCTTGGGGGATGCAGGATACTTGGGGCAGCGTGGGAAGGCAGAGGGTGCCCAGATGTTGCCACCCGTGCCCAGATGTTGCCACCCATGCCCCTCGAGCACCACGGGATTAGAGCCTCTACCTCCACAGATGTCCCTAAGCAGCTTATCTCCAGTGACCGTGCCACAGCCCCGTCCCTCCCGTGTCCCCAAGGTGACCAGGGGCTGGTGACAGGGACCCTGCTACCCAGCATCCCCCCCTCCAGGCTCTGGCACCCAGCAGGGACCCCCCCAGAGCTCATGGTGGGCAGAGACCCTTGCAAAGGGGCCGTCAAGTCCCCACCAGGGCCCCTTGGCATGCATGGCACATGCCCGCAGCCGGGCCCGGGTCCTAATCCCTCACATCGGCTTTGCCGGGCGGGAGTCTATTAACGGCGGCCAGGAGCCGGGGAGACGCCAGAGACTAATCCGGCTGCGGCGGGCGGCCACCCCCCGGCAGGAATCAATGCCGCCTGCTGTCGCAAATAAATAAATGTGGCGGCACGCGGCCGCCCGGGGAGCGCCGATCGATGCCGCCTGCCAAGAAAGCAATAACACAGCGCCCGGCTCAGCGGAGGGGACAGGGCAGGGCCCTCGGCTGCCCCAGGAGCATCACGGCCCCGTGGCACAGTGGTGCTCTGTGCCTCAGTTTCCCCATCTGTAGGAGCTGGCAGCCTGGGCAGGCAGGGGGTGCTGGCAGCCGGGTCCCTGGTGCAGGGGAGGACAGGGGTTGGGGCTCGCAGGAGTCCAGGTTTATTTTCCAATTTAAAATCCAATCCGGCTTTGCCCCCACGGCTGGGGCCGGCAGCCGTGATGAATGAGCTGTCAGCAGCCGGCGCCACGCTCCCCCACCGCCCCCCAAACCACCCCCAGCCCCCCCCGGCAGGCACAGGATGGGGGACGTGCCCGATTGATGCCAGATCCCCATCTCTGTCCCCTGCTCCGGTGACCCTGGGGACCCCTGGCAGGGAGGGGGGCACCCCCCTGCCTGCCTCCGGGTGGAAAAGGCCCCGTGGGCAGGAGCAGGCAGGGAATGAGGGGGGGTGCAGGCAGTGGGTGGGCAGGTGTAGGCAGCGTGAGAGTACAGGCAGCGTCAGGATGCAAGCAGGCGCGGGTGGGTGGTGTAAGAGCGCAGGCAGGGGTGGGAGGGTGCAGGCAGCGGGTGGGCAGATAGGTGCAAGCAGGAGCGGGTGGGCGAGCGCAGGCAGGTGCACACAGGCAGCGTGAGGATGCAGGCAGGTGCAGGCAGGGGCTGATGGGTGCAGGCAGGACTGTGCAGCCAGCTCCCCACCACGCAGCCCTGCTCCCCATTCCACCCAACCAACCCCACTGCCACGCAGCCAACCCACCCGGCGTGGCGAGCAGGGCACGCCATTGGCACCAGCTGGCACCCATGTCCTGCCACCCCTGCCTGCCAGACGCCCGTGGCCAAGCCGGTGCTGCCAGAGCAGCCGGGGGGGAGAAACCAGAGGGGCAGCCCCGGTGCCCGGGGGAACCACCGGCGAGGGCGGCCGCCAGCCCCGGCGGCTGCTGGAGGAGCCCAGCTTTAATATTCATGGCGGCGCTGGCGGGGAAGCGTTTGACCTTGTATGTTTTGCGATTCTCCTTGAATTGAACAGTCATTTACCCGCTGACACATGTCACATGTCGCCGCAACCAGTTCCCTGGAGCATCGCGGCGGCCAAGCACTGGCTGACATACCAAACGCCGAGCATCCCCGACACCGGCTGGGTGCGAGGGCAGAGCCCGGTGGGCACCGGGGTGCCCATCTCCGGGGTTTTCCTCCCTTCCCACCCGGTGGGTGCCATGGGGTACCGGCGGTGCCCCCGTCCCCTCCTCGCCGCTCACACCCGTGTAATCCCGCTTCCCCCGCTCTCCCTGCGGAGCTAATGCGTTTGTACAGCAATTTCCCTGAGCGCTGGTGATGATAAATCGCATGTCTGCTGCTATTTCGGACCCGAGCGCTGGAGCCGCCCGGTGCCATGTCCCCCCTCCCTGCACCGGCAGCACCTGAATCAGCCCCCCCCCCCCCCGCATCAGAATCCCCTGCGATAGAACCCCGACCACCGAGCAGCACCCACCCTGTGCCACCCCGGGGTGCCTACAGCATGGGTGTCACCCCCCCACGGGGATCTGTGCCAGCTCCGGGCTCCCCGGTATTGTTCACTGCCCTGGGTAGCAGAGGGAGCACCCAGCCCGCAGCGCACCCCTGGGTGCTGGGGGTGCCTGCCCGGCGCAGGGCAGGAGGCAGGGAGAGCGGAGCCACGCTGCCCTCCCGGCTCCCCTTCCCTCCGCCCGCTGCCAACCACAGTAATTGAAATCCGGTTGCGGGAGGCAAGCGAGAGCTGCTCGTCGGGCTCCGCGTTGGGCTGCTCAGCCATGTCATCTTCCCCGCAGACACCATTCCCTCCCCGAGGGTGGGAAGCATGGAGCATTGCCGCCTGCTCCCACCGGAGCTGGCATCCCGGATACCCCCAGCGCCCGCCTTCGCCCCCTTGGGAATTCAACGTGACATCCCCTTGCCAGCAACCCCCGCACCCTGCCCCGTCACCGCTCTTCGTGTAGGATGAACCATCCAGCTCTGGAAGCCACCAAGGGCTGATGTTACGGCCACATCCCTTCCCCCCCCCGCTGCCACCCCCCAGGGCAGCTGGGGACCACCGGCACCCACCCTGCCCGGGCATTGCCCCCACGCATCGCCCAGCACCGGCTGATCTGGCATTTCAAGCACCGCTCTCCATTTTCGCGGGGTCACAGCGGCGCTCTCGCAGCTGATTAATATTTGATCCCTTCAGCACAGCTCGTTACGGCATTTAAATTATATATGTAATAACCCCCGCTGGCACGGCGAGCATGCGGGCCGGCTCCTGCCGCCTCTCCTGCAGGCAGGGGATCAAGTGCAGCCCCAACCCCGGCCGACGGGACCCTCCAACGCCTCGGAAGATGTGACGAGTGGCGTTGGTTCTCAGCATGGGGCAGGCCAGCAGGAAGCCAAGGAGATGGAGACATCCCTGGCTGTCTCCGACGGGTCCAGGCAGCCCCTTTGCCCACCCCAGGATGGCCACGGCAGGAGAGGTGCCGGTCCCCCCGGCTGGCCCCGTCTTGCCGGCAGCTGGAGGAAGGGATGCTGCCGGAGGAAGGGATGCTGCCGGAGGAAGGGATGCTGCCACTCCTGAGCTGCTGCCTGCGACTGGAGGGAATCCATTACCTCCCTGGTTATAGGCAGCTTTCAAAGGCAATCTTTCAATTGTGTGCATTTAAAGAATTGATTGGAGGCGAAATTATCCTCTCCCGCAGGAGACACAACTTCGTCCGCCTCCCCCAGGGCCTGCCTGTGCTCGCGGGGGGGGTCAGCAGCCCGGGGTCAGCCCCGGCCCCCACCCCAGCGCAGGGCTGCGCGCCGGGAGACACGGCCCTGGTGAGGCCGGTGCCGGTCTGGGGGTCCCCCTGGCTCCACATCGGGCCCGGGGCTGCCCTTGCCGTGCCCTTGCCCAGGCTCCTTTGCACCCCATTTTCCCCCCGCGATCCCGCTGCTCCGGCTCTGCCCGGTGGCTACATGAAGCCCGGGGCTGGCAGCCCTGCCCGGCGCAGCACCGTGTGCCATATCCATCTCCGCCGGCGCTAACCCGCAGCTGGTCCTGCGGCAACCAGGCTCCCAGGGGGACGGTGGGGGCGGCTGGCCCAGCCCGCACCCTGCGTCCCCGCGGGGCAGCCCTGTCCTCCCGCCCTCCGGCTTTAAGAGCATTATCCAGATAATCCTGGCCGGGTGGCATGGCAGCGATGAACTCCTCCGAGGCACGCAGGGGACGAGCACACACGCCGTTAATTACTGTAGCAGACGCCTGCTTCCTTCCCTGGCTCCCTCCTCGCACCGAGACCCCAACCAGCACCCGCATCCCCAGGGACATCATGTCCCCCAGAGACGTTGTCCCCGTGGGCACGATGCACCCAGCTGACACTGGATGGTGCGGCACAGCTCATGCGGGCACAGCCATGCCCCGTGCCCCCCCACCATGACCCACGCTGCTTCCCATTACCCCAGGCTTCCGGGACCCCAAATTACAAGGAGCTCCCTTCAGCGTGGTGAAGATGAGCCCCCCAAAAAAGCCAGGCCTGGCATGGCTTTGGAAAGCCGGGGAGAGGGGGGGTGGTGGGGCGGGGTGGATGGAGCCAGTGCCTGGCACCGTACCCCCTGGCTGCACCAGCACCGTGGGGCCCAGACCGCACTTTCTGCTGGGGGAAATCCCTGTGGGCACCGAGGCTGGTGCTGCCCCGTGGCTGGGACAGGCCTGCAGGTCACTGCACAGGGTGGCAGGAGAGAGACAGGATCAGGCCCTGCACTGCCACCGCCCAGGGGGCATCTCCAATCCCCCTGGCCAGGGTGAGGGGTCCAAGACCCCCGTCCCCATGGCCCCAGACCCATGGCACATCCCTACCGTGCACCAGCCAAAGCCGATGCCAAGTCAAGGCCATGGTGACACCGAGTGTGGCGGTGCTGCATGGAAATCGGGGTGCTGGGCTGGGAGCCCTGCCTGATGGGGGACAGGGAGCAGCTGGGCGAGCCCCGGGGGCAGCTCCCAGCACTGGCAGCACACGGGGGGGGCACGGGGTGGATGGGACTCTGTGGCTCCCAGCCCTGGGAAGAGCTCTGCACCTCCCAGGGCATCCCTACCTCTAACACTCTGGGAAATGCACATGCAGAGTTTAATTAACTTTATTGATATTCAGAAATTAGGGGACTGACTAGAGGTAATTGCTCACTAGAAATCATTAAGCTGACACGGTAAGCACCAGCCTCCCTCGGGGGAAGCCTGCCCTGCCCCGGGCCCTGCTCCCAGGACAGAGCCAGGGACATGGACCCCCCTCCAGTCTCACTGCCCCCTGGCAGGGCAGAAGGTGGGGGTGCCGTGGCCTTACGCCACTTGCTGCCCTGCAGAGGGTCCCCCATAGAACCCCCCCAAGCAAGAGGGCTGTGGCAGCAGCGAGACGGGAATAGCAGCGGGCACAGGGCCACGGCATCCTTCCCCGGCTGGGCTCGGCTGCCAGATGGGGAGTTTATGTAACTCCCTGCACGGCTGCTGCCTGCAGCTCGGCTGAGCCGTGCGGGCAGCCTGCGTCCCGCTGCCCGCATCCCTTGTCCTGCTGCCCTGGCATCCTGGAGGGCCAGCAGGGCTGGACCCCCACCTGCTCCTCACCCTATGCACGCTGCCCACCATCAGCATGGCCATAATGGACCGGGTCCCCCCAAGCCTCGGTGTGTCCCCAGTTCTGTTTTTTGGGGCAGCGGAGCCGCAAGGCGTCGAGGCAGCCTGTGCCCCGTGGGTGGCAGAGCCAACGAGCCGAGCTGGGTGTTGGCTGCTCTCCTTGGGAAGGACCAACACCCCCATCCCTGCCTCTTCCCGACACCCTCTCCGGAGCTGGAGGGGTGACCCCAACCAGGGCGGGGTGGGGGGGGAAGAGCCCCAGACCCCAAAGTTCCCAACCCCCACGGTGGGGACCACACGGAGGGACCGGCTCACAGCCCGCCGCCGGGTGTAGCCGGCCAGGGGTGGCTCGAAGGGCTCGGCAGCCGGGGGAGCAGGTCCCGCCGGGCGGTGCCGTGCCTGCCCAGCCGCCGGTGCAGCGGTTCCCCCCCACCCCCGCCGGTAATACCGGCAGAAGGGCCGTCGCCGGAGCCCGCCGGGGGCGGCGTTGCACCAGCCCGGCTGCAAACCGCTCTGCGCGCCCCCGGCGGCTGCCGCTCCCCGCGCCACCGGCGTGGGTGGGGGCGGATAACGGGGGGGGGGAGATTCTCGCTTCACCGGGGAGGGGATGGGGGGGGGAGCGCCCCCGCCACACCGGGGGCGAGCGCAAGTTGGCAAAGTTTGGCGGCGTCAGAGCGGGGCTGGGGCCACCGGTACCGGGGGTGGTTGGTGTGTGTGTGTCGGGGGGGGGGTGACCGGGGTTGGCGGGGGGGGGGTCGGCGCGGGGCCGGCGCTTACCGTGTGCCGGTGCGCGGAGCAGCGCGGCGAGGAGCGGCAGGAGCAGGGCGGGCGGCGGCGAGCCCATGGCCGGCGGCGGTCAGCACCGCGGACAGCTCCGCGCTGCGGGCACGGCCGCGCCGCGCCGTAACGCTCCGAGTGCGGCGCCCGCCAATCCCGGGGCCGGGGGCCTTCCTCCCCCCTCCCGCCCCGCTGCCGTAACGCTCCGAGTGCGGCGCCCGCCAATCCTGCAGGCTTGGGAAGGGGGGCTCCTCCCTGCCACCCCCCGCGCCGTAACTCTCCGAGTGCGGCGCCTGCAAATGCTGGGAGCTGAAGGCTGGGGGAGGGGAATCTCCTACCTCCCCCCCCACACCGAATACCGGCGACCCCCCGGGCTGGGGAGCCACCGAGGGCCGTGGGAAAGGTCCTCCGTGCCCACCCCATCGTATCCTGCCTCCCCCCATTGCCAGCCCCCCACACTGCACCCCCCCAGGACACTCACCCCAGCCCCAGGGACATCCCCCAGCTGCCCTTCCCCATCCCTAAATAGCCCCAGTTGGGGCTGGGCTCATCATCCCCCAAGCAGGGAAACCTGGGCCCAGGGCAGCCCTCGCAGCTGGGCACGGCACAGAGAGGGGGCCCTTATTCCTTATGGTGAGGGGCCGATGCCCGCTCCCCAGCCCCCTGGCTCGGGGTCCTGCTCCCCTGGCAGGGCCGGGCGCACGGGGCTGCCAGCCCTGCAGCAGGCAGATGGCGTTGGCACCAGCACCGAGCGGCTCTGCGCTGGCTGCTGGACGGTTCTCGCGTGTGTTAAAAATAATAAAAAAAACCCAGCTCTTTGTTTAATAACCCCCTCCCCATCTCCGCGGAAGCCCAGATGGCTTCTCCTCTCCGTGTTTATGCCGTGCGCGGCACCGATCCCCCGCAGCTCGGCCAGCCCCGGCTGCAAACACGGCCCACGCAACCAGCACCGGGTGGGTTTTTATTTTTAATCCCAGGCCCTGCTTTGCCGACACGCACCGCTTCTGCCACGGAGAACGGCAAACCCTGCGCTGCACGGCTCGGCACGGGGAGGAAGGAGCAGCGGCCAGCCCCACGGCCCGGGCTGTGCACCGCCAGCCCCACGGCTGCGGTGGGAGCGGGGCAGGCAGCAACGCCGTGGTCCTTCTCGTCCTGGGGGGGCTGCGGAGCAGGCGGGGGACAGCCAGCGCTCCCACAAAGCACTTTCAGCGTTAAACCCGAAACTTTGATCCGCCAGTAGCTCCATCAATGTTTAATGCACCAAAGCCCTGGTAGGGCTTGGGAGATGAGCATTTTGAGGCCAAAATGGAGTTTCTAATATTACGATATTCAAATAATTTTAATCCACCCGACGCTTCCCCAGGCACGTACCTGGACTGCTAATGAGGGGCTGCCTTCGGCGGCTGTTGGTTTTGACACAAAACAAACAAGCCCTTTGCAGATGCCTTCAAAGCACGGGGGATGGCGAGGGCCGGGGAGGTAAATGGGGGTGAGCGCAGCCGGAGCCGGCACGCTGGGGAGCACCGTCGCTCCCCAATTCTTTTGTAAGTGCTGGTTTGCACTTGCTGGAGGGGGAGGCTGGCACAGCCCAGCAGGGCGTGGGTGATGATGGGCTTTTGGGGAGCTTCAGCCGCCATCCCCGTGTGCAGCGGGTGCAGCGAGTGCAATGGGTTCAGTGGATGCAGTGGGTGCAGGGAGTGCAATGGGTGCAGCAGGTGCAGCGGGTGCAGGGAGTGCAGTGGGTGCTGCGGGTGCAGAGCTCAGCAGGCAGCAAGCCGCTGCCGAGCCCTGCTTGGCCTTGGCCAAAGCTCCTCACTCCCAATTTCTCCAGCCCCACACGGATCTGAGCCGGGGCAGCTCCCACACCCTGCGCCAGGCTGTTCCCCAAACCCCATCACCCCCCCGTGCCGGTGCCAGCCCCCAGCTTTCCCATCCACCCACCCAGCCGCGCACAGGGAATATTTAATTTTTACTCTGCTCCCGGTGCAGCTCTCCCGACCCGCGCCGGCTGCTTTAGGAGACAGATTTCTTCCTGCCATGAGCGTTGCCTCGGGTTCATTTAAACCCAGATCAAGAGGATGATGGCAGGGATGCCGGAGACCGGGCACAGGGCTGGGGAAGGCGGGGGGATGCCAAAAACTCACCCCGATGTCAAGATGAGCCCATGCAGCTGCTTTTGGGGGTCTGGGGGTGCAGATCTCCCCAATGCCTGGGACCAGCCCTGGTTGGGGTCATCCGTGCGATGAAAGCGATGGCTTGAGGGGTCCCACAGAGCTCTCGGGACGGTCGCCGGTGCTGGAGGGGACGGCCATGCCCCGGCGGGTGGGACACCTCCCCTGGCCCCTCCGGCGCTGGCGACCGTCCCCGCACCGACGGCCTCCCTGGCTTCATAGCAGCACGAGGGAGGCTTTTCCAGCCCGATCTATTAACACGCCGTTAACGGGAGAGGAGTTCATTTTTGCCATTTAACGTTTCACGGATAATTAATTATTCTTCATCTTCCCAGCAAAAAAGAAAGAGCAGGTAGAGGGGCTGTTCAAAGCAAAAAAAGCGAGCTGAAACCCAGGGAAATTGGTGAATTATTTGTAACATCAAAGCCGAGGGAGGATGTGCTGATTTAACGGGGCACGGCACGATGCAGAGCCCTGGGCATCGCGGTGATGCTGAGACCGGCACGCACTCGTTGCATTAGTGGTCCTGGGCAGCGGGGTGGATGAGGGGCCCCAGGGGGAGCCCGACCTTTGCCTGCGCTCCCCGTCCGCCTCCTCTCACCTCCCCATCGCTGTTAGCTGCCGGTTCTGCCCTTGCACGACGTCGGGGTGTCCCCGTGACCCGGCTGGGCACTGTGGTTTGGGGGGGCTGGAAATCCCCCCCTAGTCCAGCGTGGGCTTCCTGCGCTCCCCGATGCTTCATCCATCACCAGAGGCGAGTGGCAAAATAAATAATGATATTTAACATTTTGTAATAACAACAATTAACCAGTAAATAATGCTTTTTACACCAGGAAAGCCAGAGTAAATTAATTCCCCTAATTAGCTGTCAGGCAGCACGGGGCAGTGGCAGTGGCGGGCAAAGCCGGCAGCCCCTGCCTGCGTTATCCCCCCCAATGCATCGCTGAGAGTCCCCAAACCCCAAATCACACCCCAGAATTTTGCAGGCTTGCAAAATCCCCCACTGCTGGTGGGACACGGGGCTCTGCGCCGCATCCCGGCTGCTCCGGCGAACCCTAAATCACGCCTATCTCCCGGTAAAATAACAACAGCAACAAAAGATGGCAAGGAAATAGTTTATGGCCTTAATAAATCGTGCCGGAGGCAAAAAAAACCTGTTTGCCTTGAAGCAAGCGGGGGGGTTCCCATCGGCACAGGAATGGGTGCGTTACGGAGCCCTGCGTCCCACCGCGGCCGGAGCCGGCAGCGACCGGCGGGGAGGGGAAGGGGGATTTATTGGGAACAATTTTCCATCACATTTATCCCACCCACTCACTCTGATCTTGCTGGAGGTGCCGTGGGGCCGTGGGGACCCGCTGCGGTGGGGGGTGAAGGTGATGGGGGGATGCAGTGCCCTGGGATGAGGGGCTGGGGCTGGTCTTGGTGGTCCCCCCGGTGCTGGGGCGAGCAGAGGGTGCCCTGTGCCCTGTGCCCTGTGCCCTGTGCCATGCGTCGTGTGCCCTGTGCCCTGTGCCCTGTGCCATGTGTCGAGCCAGGAGAAAAATACCCATCAGCAGCGGTGGGGGGGCGGCGGGGGAAGGAGGGGGCTGAACCCCCGTGCTGCCGGCTGTGCCATCGCCGCCGGACGAGCTGCCTTCCCCGGCAGGACCGGGTGCCGCCGTTGGTGGGGGAATGGGGATGCCCCTGCCCGGGCAGCGTCCGAGGGGTGGGAAGGACGTGGCCTCCACGTGCCCCCGTTGTTCCCACAGGGGCTGGAGGGTGGCCAAGGCTCCGCCACCCGCTCGGCTCGGCCGGACTCTGCCCCGTCCCTCCCCTTGGGTTGGCTCCCAGCTGCCCACGGGGGACGGGGACAAGGACGAGGACGAGGACGGACATGGCTGCCCCCAGCCAGCCGCAGCAGGCCACCTACGATGCCATCGTCATCGGGGCTGGCATCCAGGGCTCCTTCGCCGCCTACCACTTGGCCCAGCGCCACAGGGACACCCTTCTGCTGGAGCAGGTACCGGTGTCCCCAGCCCTGCCATGTCCCTGTCCCACCGTGTCCCCAGCCCCGATATGCTGGGGTGGGCGCCTGGAGACCTGGCTGCCCTCTGCCATGGCACAGAGCGGAGCCACTGCCGGCACCCCTGGTCCCTGGTGCCAGGCCCCCCATGTCCCCAGTGCCAGCATCCCTGGTCCCTAGTGCTAGCACCACCGTGTCCCCAGTGCCAGAACCCTGATGTCCCCAGCACCAGGACCCCCATGTCCCCAGTGCCAGCACCACCATGTCCCCAGTGCCAGAACCCCCATGTCCCCAGTGCCAGCACCCTCATATCCCCAGCACCAGGACCTCCATATCTTGCCGTTTCCCAGCGCCGCAGCTGGCACGGCAGGCTGCATCCCCAGGTGCCCGCTGCAGCACAGCGCCGGTACGCATGGGGCTGGCGGGGTTGGCGGATGGCAGTGCCTGCGGTCACCCCCACGTCCCCCCCTGCCCCACAGTTCATCCTGCCCCACTCGCGGGGCAGCTCGCATGGGCAGAGCCGCATCACCCGCAGCGCCTACCCCCGGGCACCCTACGCCCGCATGATGCCCGACAGCTTCCGCCTCTGGCAGCGGCTGGAGGCCGAGGCCGGCACCAGCCTCTACAGGTGACGGGGACGGGGACGCAGCCCCCAGTGGGCACCGTCCCCACCCCGCGGGGCCGGGCTGGGGGCTGCGGCCACTGCTCTGTCAGGGCGCAGCGCTGGGCAGGATGAGGCCAGCCCAGCCCCACGCAGCGGGGAGGCAGTCGCTGGCTCTGGGTAATTTATGGAGCTCCATAAAGAAAGCGCCATTAAGGAAATGAGCATCTAAACGATCCCCCGCTGCCGGGGTCAGGGCTGATGGCGCTTGCTGTATTTGGGGGGGTGAGCGTGATGCCGGCATCCAGACCCTCCCTGTGCATCACCCCCTGCACCCTCGCCCAGCATCCCACCAGGGTGCAGCACATCCCGAGCGTCACCAATGCCGCCATGCCTCAGTTTCCCCCAGGGCAAAGCAAGGGGGGGTCTGTGCAGGGAGGGGGCGAGGGGAGAGCTGATGCGGCTACTGGGGTGCAGGCGGACGGGGCTGGTGGTGCTGGGGCCGGCAGGCAACCCGGAGCTGGAGGGCTGCCGGCGCAGCCTGGGTGCCGACCAGGTCCTTGATGCCACGCTGCTGGCCCGGCGCTTCCCTGGCCTCCGGCTCCACACCGGCGAGGTGGCCATGTGGGACGGCACCGGTGGGGTGCTCTTTGCTGACCGGGCGCTGCGGGCGGTGCAGGTGGGTGCTGCCGAAGGGACAGGATGGGGGTCCCCGGCTCTGTCCCTGCAGCCACCTCCCGTCACCATCCCCACTCAGGACATCTTTCGCCGGCACGGGGGCACCCTGCGGGACGGGGAGAAGGTGCTGCGCATTGAACCCGGGGCTGTGCTGACCGTCACCACCACCGCCGGGGTGTACCGAGCCTCGCGGCTCATCATCGCGGCCGGAGCCTGGACCGGTGCCCTCATGGCACCCCTGGGTCTCCATCTGCCACTGCAGGTAAGGGTCGGCGGCACCGCGGGGTGGCCCGGCTGTGGCCAGGGCTAACGCGGTGACCCCAGCCCCTGCGCATCGACGTCTGCTACTGGAGGGAGAAGGAGCCGGGGAGCCCCAGCGCGGGCGGAGCCGGTCCCTGCTTCATGGCCCTGGGGCTGAGCCGAGCCCCCCGCGGCGTCTTCGGGCTGCCCGCCCTCGAGTACCCGGGGCTGGTCAAGGTGAGCGGGGCACGACGGTGGCAGGGGGATCCTCCAGCCAGCCCCCCCTGACCAGCTGCCCCCCCAGGTGTGCTACCACCATGGAAGCCCTGCCGACCCTGAGGAGCGGGACCGGGCCCCCCCAGGTGCCCCCCGCCCCGATGTCACCCTCCTGAGCAGCTTCATCAGCAGCTACCTGCCCGGGCTGGAGCCCCGGCCGGCCGTGGTGGAGACCTGCCTCTACACGGTGAGACCCCCCCCCAGGAGTGGGACCCAGGCGTCCGGGGTCCCAACCCCTCCCCTAGTCCAAGGTGGACCTTGCCATCCCTTCTCCCCACCTCGAGAGGACCCCTGGCCCCGCACCCTCACACCGTGGCTCCCCCAGAACACCCCGGATGAAGACTTCATCCTGGACCGGCACCCCAAGTTCAGCAACATCATCATCGGGGCTGGTTTCTCGGGTAGGCGAGGGCACCTGGCCCCCCCCCAGCACCCCAGAGCTGGCTGGGGCCGTGGTGGTGGCTGTGCCCCCCACACTCCCCCTCCCTCCCGCAGGCCACGGGTTCAAGCTGGCGCCGGTGGTGGGGAAGCTGCTGTGCGAGCTGAGCCTGGGCGAGGAGCCGTCCCACAGCACGGCCCCCTTCGCCATCTCCCGCTTCCCCGCGGTGCTCCGGGCTGCACTGTAGGTGCGGGGTCCCGGCAGTGCCCACACGGCATCGCACTGGCCTGCAGCTGTGTCCCTGCAGCCTGGTGTCCTTCCACCCCGGTGTGCCGGCATCCCTGTATCCCTGCATCCCCACATCCCCACCCACCTCCATCTCCCTGCATCCTGGTGTCCCAATACGCTGCATCCCAGCACCCCTCCACCCCCAGCTACCCTGCATCCCCACGGACCCGTACTCCACCATCCCAGCACCCAGCATCCTCACTCCCCTCCATCCCAGCACCCCTGCATCCCCACATCCCAGCACCCTGGCATTCCCCTACCCCTGCATCCCTGCTACCTGCATCCCAGCACCCCTGCGTCCCCACATCCCATATCCCAGCACCCCTGCATCCCTGTACCCCTGCACCCTCCATCCTGACAGCCCAGCATCCCCACATCCCAGCACCCCTGCATCCCCACATCCCAGCATCCCGGTACCCTGCATCCCTGCCCCTCCACATCCCAGCATCCCCATATCCCTGCATCCCGACATTCCCCATGCCAAGCCGTCTCTACCGAGCACCCGCTCCCCAGAAACAAATTAAGGAGCTTTGTCAGCCTCATGAAGATGGAGCTGGAACAGCGTGGAGAGACACACTCGCTTAGGAGTCAAGTTAAATGTTTTAATGTTAAATGTGCCATTTTATTATCATTAGATCGCTCCCACTTAATGAAAGCGCATTAGCACAGCGTGGCTTTATGGCAGCGAGCGCCGAGCTTGGCCCATTTGTTTCCAAGAGACGGTGGGGAAAGGGATCAACCAACCTGGTTTGCCGGGGTCCCAGGGGTGCGGGGGGTCCCGGGGGTGCAGGGGGTCCCTGGGGCTGGGGGGGGGGCAGCAGCACCCAGCAAGGGCCGGTGGTGCCGGAGCTGGGGCTCAGCCATGTGCCGCACAGGCGGCCAGCAATGCACATCATCATCTCCTCCGCGTTAAATAATTAACACCGGCAGGCAGAGGGCTCCCATCCCCGCTGCTCATCTGCATATTTATGAAGATTGATAAATGATTCAGTGCCGGCACCCACGAGGGCTGATTCCCCCCTCCCCTCCCCATCACCCGTGGGTGCAGCGGGCTCGGGGAGGGTGCCAGGCTCAGCCTCTCCGAGCAGCCCTGGATCCTCGTCAGGGCTGGATCCATCCCGCCAGCCCCCACCACCACGCAAACACCCCCCTGAAATGGGGTGACCCCCCCGGCACGTGGAGCAGGCGGCAGCCGGCGTCACCAGCCAGAAATGACGTTTATTTTCATACTGAAAGTAAAGGGGGGGACACACACGCACAGCTGGGCTAGTGCAAAACAACCAGGCGGGGGGGGGGGGGCCGGTGCGGGAGGGGGGTGACGACAACCCGGGGGGTGCGCGGGACCCTGTCCCCACGTCCCCTTCCCAGCTGCGAGGCGGCTGCTCCCCAGGGCCCGGCCAGCGAGAGACGTCTTTGGCTCAACTAAAAGGGGCTTAAGAGGATGGGGGGGTAACCCGGGGGCAGGGGGGGGGAAGTTTAAGTTATAAAATAAGGAGCCAGCAGGCACTGAGGAATAAACCCAGGGTGCCGGAGCTGCCGGCTCTGCCGCCGAGGACAGACGGAGGGTGGGAGGGTGGGGGTGGCATGGGGGCTGCAGCCAGCGAGCCGGCCGGGCTGCTCCCCCCGCGGCCAGGGCTGGGGGGGCGGCTGCATGTCCACCCCCCCCACCGGTGCAGAAGAAATACCGGCTGCCCGGGGCGGCCCCGTAAAGGAGCTGAGTGTTTCTGGGACGATGGGAAAGGATGGGGGGGGGGGGCTAGGCGGGGGTCTCGGCAGCCCGGCTCTCCGCCTCGCTGGCGCTGGGGGAGCTGCGGGAGGAGCGGCGTGTGCTGTCCCCGGCGTCCTGCTCCTCGTCCCATCTGTCGTAGGTGAAGGGGTGCCGGGAGCCTGGGGGGCTGTGCGGGAGAGAGCGGGGTTAGTGGGGGGTCAAGGGGGGGGCTCCATGCCCCAGCACGCTGCAGCACCGCAGCAGGGCTCGGCTGCTGGGCGCCCCTCCGCTCCGGCTGCACCGGGAGCCGCGGCGAGCCGGCACACTGGCAGCCAGCTGGATGGAGCCTCGATCGCCACCCTCTTTTATTATTTTGGAGGTATTTGGGGCACGCTCCACCGTGACTGACTCCTCACCGGGCTGAACCGAGCCCCGGCTCTGCAGCGGGGCTGAGCCGAGCCTGCCCAGCGGCTGCAGCCCCCACGGGTGCCCGGCCCCACGCGCTCAGAAAAAGGCACGTGGCCGTGGATGCAAACGCTGGTGCTCACGGGTGTCACCACTTGAGGGTCCCGGTTGCACTGGAGCCCACGGCTGGGGGTGTTTCTCCCCGCTGCCACCCTGTGATGCCTTCCCGGGCCCTGGGACAGGCAGCCTGGCAGGCGACGGGCAGCCCAACTGCGACCACGTTTCCAAAAGGCTTTTTTTCCCCTCTTCCAGCCCTTCTCCTATTCAAGCCATCGGAAAGGATCATACCCGCTCCGAAATCGCTGCCGGCAAGCCCCGGCGCACCCTCTCCTCTGCCATTAAACAGGGTGCAGAGCCCCAAAGCCCTGCAGCGGGAGGCTGTTCACACCCCCATTCCCTGTCGCAGGCACCCTACACGGCGCAGGGCAGCAGGATGCGGCCGCCCTGAGAAACACCTCGGAGCCCCAACTGCCCACCCCAGCTCCCCCCCATGGGTGCTGCCTCCCCCCGCACTCACACACTGCAGCGGGTGCGTGTTAGTACCCGTCCCACTCCCCCCCTGCCACCTTGGGGACCCGCCGCCGTCCCCGGGGCGATGAATCCCCCCAGGCGAGCGGGGATGCTGCGCCGCCCGGCAAACCCTTAAATTTCCTGAAGGAATCAATTCAGCCGCATCCTGGCCGGTGGCCGGGGAGCCGGGAAGGGATTAGAGCTTCCCGGTGTCCTGCGTGCCACAGCCGCTAATCCTGAATACGCTGCATCCTGGCAGCACGCTGCAGTCCCGCTGCGGCCACACCGGGGATGCTCCCCACGGCCGGAGATGCGTTGGGGATGCCCTGCAGCACCCCAAAAGGAGGGCTGGCCGTGGGTGCAGCAGGATGCCCCATCCCGGGGTGCCCGGTGGAGGTGGGCTCCGTGCCCGGAGCCGGGCGAGGGTTAGGGTGAGCGGTTAGTGGCACACGGGGAGGTTCATGCTGCAGGGCACACACCGCTCCCACCTCCTGCCTCAGTCGCTCTCGGGCCGGTACAGGTACTTCATCATCAGGCTGTCGACCTGCTTCTTCCGCTGCTTCTCCTCCTTCTTGCCCCGGCCGGGGCGTCCCGGCTCTTCGCCTCCCGCCGCCCGCGGGCCCTTCTTGACGCTGGAGGTGCTGCGGTAGGAGCCGGTGGAGCCGGAGGAGGAATCGGAGGAGGAATCGGAGGAGGAACCCGAGTCGGATGATGACTGCTGCTTCTTCTTCTTCTTCTTGGATTTCTTCTTGGCCTTCTTGGCGTGCTTCTTGGCACTCTTCTTCTTCCGCTCCTCCTCTTCTTCGGAGGAGCCTGAGCTGCTGCGGCGCCGGCAGGCGCGCCGGGAGAAGTCGAGGGCGGATGCGGAGCGGCGGAGGCTGCCGGTGGGGCGGTCGGCGGAACCCAGGGGGGCCGCGCTCCGCACGCTCCGCACGCTCCGGCCATCATCCCCCGAGTCAGCCTCGGGGCTGGAGCAGCCCCCGGCCCGCGGCGGGCGGTAACTCAGCACCTCCTGGATGGCGGCTTCCAGGTCAGGGTCGAGGTAGGAGCGGTGCCCCACGGGGCGGGCGTCCCCGGGACCCCCCTCCTCAGAGGCAGCGCTGCGGGGCCGGGGGGGCACAGAGAAGCTGCGTCCCAGGGGGGGCTGCCCACGGGACCCCTCGTCCGCCTCCTCCAGGAGGCTGCGGGCTAAGGAGAGCCGCGACTCGGGGCGACCCTCGGATCCCCCACGCCGGCTCCGCAAACTCCCGGGGCTGGAAAGGGCGAAGCTCAGCACCGAGCACCCCTCGTCCCCCTCGTCCCCGTCCTCCAGCCCGCGCCACGAGGCGGAGGAGGCCCGGCTCACCGGGGCGGAGGCGACGGAGACTTTCTCACCGTCGGCGGCCGAGAGGGACCAACGCTTGCCCAGCCCTTGCCGAGCCCGGCCGCTGGCATCAGCGAAGGCGCGGGCGATGACGGCCGCCCGGTCCTCGGGCTCGCCGCCCCGGGCCGCCCTACGGGCAGCGCGCTCAGGGGAAGGCGGTCGCTCGCCAAGCGCGCTGAAGAGCGTCTGCTCATCCCCACGGCCGCCTATGGAGTCCTTGAGGCCCGGCCGCTTCCTATAGCTGAGGCAGCTCAACACCGACACCGGCCGCTCCTCGCCCTCGGGACCGTCCGGCGGGGCTGACCTGCGCCGGCGGCACCGCGGCCCCGCGCACGCACCGGGGAGACAAGAGAGAGACGGAGATGAGCGGGCGGGGAGGGGCAGCGCGGCGGCGAGGCAGCCTCGGTAATTTGCATCAGCGGGAAAGAGCATCGTGGAAAAATGTCACGTAAATGGGGGAATTGTTCTAGCCCGGCACTTTGATCCCCCTTTAAAGCGTGGCGTTCAATTTATTTCATTGTCGGCTACCTGGAGCCGCTGCATTTGATTCCTGACTTCAGAAAAGGTGAACTTATCTCCAATAACGAAATATTTTACGTCTGCACCGCTGAATAAATTAAACCAATTAAGAGAAATCGGTTCAGATCTTTCCCCCCTGCTCAGCAGAGGTGGGGGGAGCCCCCGGGACTCCTGGAGCCCTGCTAGGAAATTGGGTTTGGATAAAAGCAACCTGTGCTCAGCAGGCGAGCGCTTTCCCCGGGAAGCGGGGCTGCGTGCCCCAGCCCCACGCCGGCCCCACACTGTGGGGGTACCCGGGCATGTCCCCCCGCTCTGCCGGGGGCTGCGTGGGCAGCCGGGGTTTGCTGAGGGGTGCGGGGAGGGACGTGGTGGGGCTGCAAACGAGGGTGGGGGCTGCGGATGCCCACTCGCCTTCAGGGTGGGTCCCAGCGGGTGGGATGCTGGGGAGGGGGACCAGGGAGGTCCCCTTGGGCAGGGGGGACATGAGTCCCCGATGGAGACCGAGCTGCTCGCCAGCGTTAACCCTTCCCCGGCTGGCCACGCAAGCACTGGGCGGGAGCAGGGCACCCAGAGTGCTACATCTCATGGGTGCTCACCCCGCACCCTTACTGTCCCCCAAGTCCTCTGCCAGCCAGCCCTGCACCCAGCCCTGCACCCACCTGCTGCCCTTCAGGCTGCCGTCATCCGAGAGCGCTTTGGAGGAGCCTTTGTTCTTGGAGAGCCAGGATTTCACCCCGTCCACGCGCTCCTCCAGCTCCGAGTCCACATCCGAGTCGCCGTCGCTGCCGGAGGAGCGGGTCGGGGTGGGAGAAAGCAAGAGGTGAGCATGGGGTGGTGAGATTTTGGGTGCTGGGGAGGTGAAACTGCGCTGGCAGGTACCGAACCCGCCCCAGCACCCACTGCCTGCGTACCCTGGCATGGGCAAAACCCCATCCCGTGGTCCTGCTCCACCTCCCAGGGTGCAACCTGCATGCATGCAGCTCAACCTGCATGCTAGGGGCTCCCCGAAGCACAGCCGTGCCACGAACCCCCCGAGCCCCCAAACCACCCCCCTGCCCGGCCAAGAGGCTCCTGCACCCTCTGCCCAACGTCCCCCCCTGCCACTCCACGGCTCCGGGGCTGGAAAGATAAGACAGCGGGGCCGGCGTCGGGGCAGCGAGGGGCAGCAGGCAGGGCACGGCTCCAGAAACACAGGAGATTTCCAGCTCCGGGGCTGGGAAGGAAATAAGTGGGTTCATTTTATAGGCCACCGTCGAGTGCAAAATTACAGCGAGGAAGAGCGATGTTGATGGCCCTGGGTAAACAGGAGTTTAGCAGGCAGAACAGAAACGACTCCGGCAAGGCGGGCGCAGGAGCGCGGCGGGCAGATTTACAGCCCTGCCGTGCCGGAGAGCCCCTGATTTACGTCCCAGCATAAAAAAAGCCCTATCTGGCTTAAACCATCTAATTTATAACGGCCGTTCGTAACCATATTGATTGCCTTTAGAAAGAAGGTGCCGTATGCATTGCAAAATCCATTTCTCCACGTTAAAAGCATCCCTGCATAAATCTCCCTTAATACCTAACTGCTTACTGCTTTCATTAGGGTTATGGCAGCACCGGCGGGATCTATAAGGAAATCGAAGCGGCACGGCCCCCTCTTTCACCACCCCGCTGCCGGGCAGCGAGAGGCGAGGGCTCCCACCGAGCCGCTGCCGGGGAAGGGATATATCATATGATCTTAAACAGCCGTTTTATCCGCCCGGCTTTGGGCTTATTCCCTGCCTCGGGACGGCAGCAGACGGCACGGGCTGGGATAGACCCTGTATATGAATCCTCCTCGTTAAATTCAAAGCAATGAGCCGCACTCCATCGCACGCCTCTCCCTCCCCTGCAATACGTCCAGGCACCGCTCAGCTTGGAAAAAAGAAAAAAAAAAAAACAACAAAAAAACCCCACAGAACGACAACAAAAAAAAAAGCCCCGTAAACAAACTCTAGGGGCAGCGAAGGTGTTATAACCAGCGGAATTAAACTCCACGTCAAACGCAATTTATGTCCGGGCGAGCGTGCCATTAGTTAAGCGGGACCCGGGTCGCGAGGGAGCGACCGCGGCGGGGGATATTAATTGTGCGTGGCAGCGGGGCTCCGTCACCGCTCCACGCCGATACGCTCGTCGTTAGCCACGGCAGAGCATCGCCCCCCGCCCCGGCCCCGGGGCTCGTCCCCTGTCCCCCCCGCGTGGGATGCGGTTATGTGCCGTGCCGTGCCGTGCCGTGGGTGCTGTTAGGGCATGCGGAGGTGGGCCAGCGGCATGCGGGGCCCCGGCCCGCGGGGGTGAGGTGGGGGTTAGGGGAGGGGAGGAAGGAAAGAGGAGCTCCTCACAGTTTACTCTTTCTTTTCTGATACTTTGCCACCATGTCCTGCAAACTGGGAGGGGTTGGGGGGGGGTGTGGAGGGGGGAAAAACACAACAGAAAGGAAATCAAATGAAAGGAAAAAAAAAAAAAGACCAAGTGGGTGGGGAACAAACGGGGGGCAAATTAAATGGTGGGGAAGGGCTGGGGGAGGGATGTGTGGCTGCCCTGCACCCCTGGCATGGGGCTGCACCCAGCTGGATCCCAGCGTCCTTGGCTGGATCCCAGCATCCTGGGTCGGGCTGGATCCCAGCATCCCGGGTCGGGCTGGATCCCAGCATCCTGGGCTGGATCCCAGCATTCCAGGTCAGGCTGGATCCCAGCATCCTGGGCTGGATCCCAGCACCCCAGACCTCCTGCCAGCCTGCGCTGCCCTGGCTCCTGGGGCTCCCCGGGCTGTTTCCAGGCAGCCGGCACGGCCCTGGCTGCACTTCAGGCACCTCCGCAAGCGAGTGAAGCTGCACAGGGGCTGCGGGTGGAGGGAGGGATGGATGCACGGATGCATGGACTGATGCACCTGTGCACAATGCATGGATGGCCGGATGCACGTGTGCACGATGCATGGATGGCCGGATGGACAAAGGGCATCCTGCCAGGGCCAGGCAGAGCCGAGGGGTCCCCGTGGCATTTCAGAAGTGGCGAGGAGAAGCGGTGAGCCCCGGTGACGTGCCCCGCGTGGGAGCCAGGCCCAGGCGCTCTCACCTGTTGATGAGGTCCTCATTGCTGTCGCTCTCCATCTCGTCCTCGATGGCCGCCTGCAGGTCCCCGATGCGCTTGAAGGCCAGCTTCAGGTCCGACTGCAGGCTCTGGTTGGCGGCTTCCAGGCTTTCCAGGTCCATCTCCTGCGGGGAGGGAGCGGGGTGAGCCGGGTACCCCGCGGAAACCCCCCCGTCCCGCTGCCCGGCCCAGTCACGGGTGCCTCACCAGCTCGTGCTTCTTGCGGCTGGCCTCCGCCTCCTTCTTGGCCAGCTCGCCCATCTCCTCCTTGACATCGCGGAGCTGCCGCTGCAGCCGCTTGTTCTGTTCCTTCTCCCGGTTCTCGGCGGCCGCGCGCTGATCGCGCTCCTCCGTCAGCTTCTCCATGTTCTCCTTCAGCCGCGTGGCCAGGCTCTGCGGAGCGGCGGGCGCGGGGTCACCCCAGATCCCCCCCCCATGGATCCCCCAAGGGCTCACGCGATGATGGAGCCCATCCCCATGAATTTACAGAAGGAGATGGAGGAGAAACACCCCCCCCCCACGGCCAGGGAAGGGGCAGAACAACCCGCGGGGGGTTTTGTCGAATTGGAAAAATAAATTTAACTGTGTGTGAAGTAATTACAGCATGTAACGTAGGGAAAAAATAGCTCCCATTCTCCCCCAGCCACTGAGCCAGCCGCTGCATATTTATGGCCCCGGCAGAGAAAGCGGGGAAGGGAAATAACAGCTAGGAAAATATTAAGAAGAGAGCTAAGCTGCTCCGCTCCCCGGGCAGAGCTGCAAAGTCAGAATATAAAGCAGGCTGCGTTTAGCGGGGCCGGGAGAGTCTATAATTTCCCTAAGTCAATGCAGGGAAATAGCAGCACTTTGCTGGGCTGGGCGGTGGATTATTGTTATCGGCGCTTGCAGGGAGCTTTCCCTGCGGGGCCGGGGCCGGGCTGCCGGCAGGGGAGGGCTGCGGCGTGGGGGGTCCCAAGAAGGGGATACTGGGGACGCGCTCGGTGGATCCCCTGGGCATCATGGTCCCGTTGCATCCCGGTCCCAGCCGGAGCGGAGAGAGAGCCCAGCACCTACCTCCAGGCGCTTGACTTGAGTCCGCTCGAACTCCAGCCTGCTCTCCAGCTCGCGGATCTTGGCCTCTTGCCGGCTCACCAGTGATTTGTCCACCATGGATTGCTCCAGGAATTCCAGCTGACTCTGCAGGCCTTGCAGCTGCGGGGGGGCACAGCCTCAGCCTCGACCACAACCTCCCCGGCCCCCCACCACGCCGCCCTGGAGCGGAGCTGCCGGCCACGCTGCTCCCGTCCCAACAGAGAGCTCCCCGTGGGACTGCTCTGCACCCCCCAGGGCACAGCGGGCCCCCCCATAGCGTGGGCAGCAGGTCTCTGGGTGCCCCCCTGTCCTCCCAGCTTCACTCGGGGTGCGTGCCCGTGCCCGATGCCGGTGCTCCCCACCTTTTCCTGCAGCTCCTGCTTCTCCTTGCTGACCTCCTCCAGCTGTGCCTGGAGGTCGTTCATCTGCGCCAGGTCCCGGGACGCCTGCGGGACACACCGGGGCCGTCAGCGGGGACCCCGCTGCGCCGGCTCCGAGAGGGGCGATACCGGAGGACAGGGGTGCCGTGGCTGCTGTCCCCCCCTCACCTGGGCCACAGCCGCCTTGTGCTTCTTCATCAGCTCGTTCATGTCCTCCTGGTCCTCCTCCAGCCGACTCTGCACCTCGTTTTTCTCCCGCTGCAGCCGGCTCAGCTGCTCCTCCAGCTGGGGGGAGCCGCCTGCGTTTCCCGCTGCACCCCAGGAGTGGGGCACCCACCCCCCAAAACCACCCCAAATGGCATGGGACCACCCTGCCAGTGCGCGCCACACCAGTGGGGGTCTCCCCTTGGGTGCAGGTGGGGCATGGCCCCATCACAGAGCATCGCACCCCAAAAACGCTTACCGCTGCCTTGGCTTTGGCAAGGTCGTCGATCTGCAGGTGGAGGTCTTCGATCTCCACCTCCATGGACTTGCGGGCCTTGACAGCGGCCGCGCAGGTGAACTCCGACTCCTCCAGCTGTGGGGACACGGCTCAGCGCCCAGCCGGGAGACGGGGACACCCCGCGTTCCTCAAAGGCTGCAGTTTTGGGGGGGTTTGGATGCACACCTGGTTCTTGAGCTGGGCGATCTCCCTCTTGCTGGGCGCGTTGTTCT
The DNA here is from genome assembly GCF_964195595.1 of Calonectris borealis. Lineage (NCBI taxonomy): Eukaryota > Metazoa > Chordata > Aves > Procellariiformes > Procellariidae > Calonectris > Calonectris borealis. The sequence continues at coordinate 5,789,823 of NC_134330.1, read as the reverse complement.
TCAGGTGATCCAGCATGATCTGCGCGTCGGCCAGCAGCGCCTTCGTCCTCTTCAGGTCCCGGCGCAGACGCTTCTCCGTCTCGAAGTCCCGCTGGTTGGCCTGCGGCAGGGGAGACCGTGCCAGGGCACCGCGCTGGCGGGGCACCCACCACAGCCACCTCGGGGTCCCCGAAGTGAGGCATGTGCCCAGCTGCCCTGCACCCTACCTGCTCGCTGACAGCAGATAACTTGCTTTCCAGTTCCCGTTTCTCTCTCAGCACCTTCTGCTTGTCCTCGTACTCCTCTTCCAGCTGCACCTCCATCTGCTTCAGCTGGGGGACAGCAAGGGCAACCCAGTCAGGGTGGCAGGAAGGGGCTGGGACCCCCGGCTCCCGTGTCCCCACATACTGGGGATGCTGGGTGACCCCACCGGCCGGGTGTTTGCGCAACCAGAGGTGCAAAGCCCGGCGCACGCCGGCCAGGGCGGCGGAGGGACCAGTCAGACCTGCCAGGCCAGTGGAGCCGGGCTGCGGCCGCGTGGGAGCCGGGTGCTGCGTGACGGTGCCCGGTCAGCAGCTCCTGGCACCCGGCTGGGGCACAGGGACACAACCTGTCCCCGCATGGGCAGAGGGGCTGCAGCCGAGCCCTACCTTCTTCTGGCACGACTGCCGAATCTCCTCCACCTCCTCGTCGCGGCTCTCCACCTCCTTGGCATGGGTCTGCCGCAGCCGCTCCATCTCCATCTCCAGCCGCAGCTTGGCCTGCAAAATCAGGGGGGAATGCGGTCAGAGCGAAGGGGACATGGGCACCCCCCCATGCCACTCCCCGGGCACCGCTCACCCGGAAAACCCCCCGGTCTGAGGCCGGCCGGGCCGCCCGCCCCACAGCGACCTGCCGGGCCATGGCACGGAGGGCCAGGAGCCGTGTCAGCAGCGGCGGTGCCTGGCCCGACGCCGGGCTGAGGGCGACCGCCTCCGCTTCCCGGGCAAGCCCAGCCCAGGTAATAACAGCCCTGCACGAAACCACCCCGCCCAGAAACCTCGCCCCTCCCCGCCATACCTGCTCCAGCATCTGGATGGTCCCAGCCTGCTCGTCCAGTTCCTCCTCCTGGTCTTTGACCTTCGCCTCCAGGTCCCGCAGCTGCTTCTTCACCTTGGCCAGGGACGCCTCGTCCTTCGACTCCTGGGAGGAGATGTCCTGCAGCTCGGCCTCCAGCGCCTCCGCCTTCTGCGTCAGCCCCACGATGTCCGAGTCCTTGTCCTGCCAAGAGAGGGGGTCACCGTGAGCCCGGGGTGTCGGCTGGCTGGGGGGCCAGGGAAGGGACCAGGGGCCGCTCACCTCCAGCAGCTGCTTGAGGCCGAAGACCTCGGCCACCAGCACGTCCTTCTCGCGGCTCAGCTTCTCCCGCTGCAGCCTCTCCCGCTGCGCCTCCTCGTGCGCCTGCGAGAGCTCGCTGTCGAACCTGCGCGGGGGGAGCGGGGCGGGTGCTCAGCGCCCCGCGACGGGCAGTGGGGACAGGTCCCCAGCCCCGTGCCGCCGACCCCGCACCGAGCATTCCCATCCCATGGCAGCAGGCAGCAGGAAGGACGGCGTGCCGCTGGGTGCTCGTTGGAAACGTGCTGTTGATGAGCCTTTAATTGCCAGCACGGCGGTGCGGAACCACTTGGGGAAACTCCTGACGCCTTCACTCAGCGGCTCGTGCAGAGCGCAGCGCCCGCAGCGCAGACCCCAGCAGCCGCCCCACGGGGCCAGTGCGTGCCGTGGCTGCTAACGGTGGTGGCAGCTGGGGACACCGTGCCCTCCAAGCAGGACATGGAAGGGCCATGACGCACGGGGGGTCTCCAGCAGAGATGGAGCTGGCTCCCTCAGCGGCAGCCCGGTGCCGCGGTCCTACGCGGGATGGCACCGGTCCCATCCCTGGAGGGGACACGAGCCCCCGGTGGGGGAGTGCTCAGCGCAGCCTGGAGCCGGGCAGCACCAGGACGATCTCTCCCAACGCCCCTGGGATGGGATCAGCCAGGTTTGCTCTGAAATCGCTGCCTTTGGGGCTTGGAAAACAACCCCATGCTTGTGTTTGTGACCTGCGTTAAACACCTCGGCAGCTAATCCCCATTTTTCTTCGCTCTGGGTAATAAACAGCTGCATTAGCACAGACTCCAATCCGCGGAAATTGAAATTAATTAGATTGGATTCTCTCGCTGTATTTGTGTGTGTGATCATTACCATAATGAGATGAAAGCGTCCCTGCTGCTTAATAACGTTAGCAAACTTTGGGGCTGGGAGAGGGGACAGGATGAGAGCGAGCGCCGAGCAGAGCCACGGGGCACAAGCAGCCTCCACCATGGGGTACGGCCCCACACAGGGGGATCACTCGCCTCCAGGTCCCCCAAAAGGGCATCGGGGTCCCCCCCCACAATGAACACATCTGACTCGGGCAGCCCCAGCCCACCAGAGATGCCTTGGCCAAGCGGGAGCTGGTGAAATGCCCAAATCCCTGCTAAAATGGTAACGCCGCTTTGCAAGAGGCTCGCCGTGCGGCGAGCACGCCGTCCCCCTCCCCGCATCCCCCCCCACCGCCGGTCCCCACCTCCGCTGCTTCTTCTCCAGGTCGTGGTTGCGTCCTTGCTGGCCCTCGAGGTGCAGCTTGGTGTCCTGCAGCTCCGCGGCCAGGCGCTGGCACTTCTTCTTCAGCTGCTGCAGCGCCCGCTGGCTCTCCTCGCTGTCTGCCTGCAGGTCCGTCAGCTGCGGGCAGGAGCGGGCAGGGTGGTCAGGGCTCCGGGAAGCCACCACGTCCCCGCTGCCCTGGCCACGTTCTTCCTCAGCTCCGAGCAGGCAGGAGCTGCCCACCCCCTGCCCATCCCCATGTCGGGGGGGACTGGGGGATCCCCGGGGCTGAGCCCCGCTTACCCTGCGCTCCAGCTGCCTCTTGCCCTGCTGCTCCACCTCCAGTTTGTCCTCCAGCTCCTGCTGCAGCCGTTTCTTGGTGAAGTCGATCTCCCGCACCGCCCGCTCGTATTTCAGCCGCCATTCGCCACCTGCGTGGGGAAACGGGGTCACCGAGGGGCTGCGTGGGGTGGTACAGGGCCCCGTGGGTGGGCAATGCCGCCGTGGAGAGGGGGGCATGGTGCTGTGACCACGGGGCACCCAGGGTGTGCCGGTGGCGAGCACCGGAGGCAGGATGGTACCCGAATCATCATCGTCGAGCTCTCCGTTGAGCTCGGCCGCCCGGATGAGCCGAGCCTCCATCACCTCCATCTCCATCGACTCCATCTGCTTCTTCAGAGCATCGTACTTGGCCTGGGAGAGGACACGGCCACGGTGAGCACCGGGGGGGGCCGGGACACACCACGACGCTGGGGAGAGGCGCGTGTACCTGCAGGTCCTTCATCTCCTTCTCGGCCCGCAGCCTCTCGGCCGTCTCGGCGTCCAGCAGCTGGGAGGCCGACTCGCCGGTGTTTCGCTCGTCCGTCAGCTCCGACGTCAGCTCTGTGATCTGGGGAGGGGGGGCGGGGAGTGGGACCGTGGGCTGGGGCAGGCTGGCATGGCACCGCACCCCCTCCCGGTGCCGGCAAGGACTTACCCTGCTCTCCAGGCGGTCGCTGTTGAGCCGGAGCTCGTTACGCTCCTTCTCCACCTTCTCAAGTTTGCTCTTTAGCTGCTGGATCTCTTCCTGCAACAGAGCGGGCGGTGAGGGAGGGGACAGGCGTAAGGGGAAGAGGTTGGCAGGCAGGAGCCTGGCAGGTCTCCGCACCCCCCTCAACCCCCCCCCAGCACTGGGTGGGCAGGGTGGGGGCTCCCCGGGGCGGGGGCCGCTCTCTCTTGCCAAGGGCTGGGCAGGGACTTTCCCCAACCCGCTCCGCCGCCGTGCCGACTCCAACCCCATAAATGGTGTCGAAACATGAGGCAGCCCCGGCAAAGCCGGAGAGGGGTCCCCCCACTCGCCGGGAGAGGGGTGGGAGTAAACCCACCCGCCGCCAGCTTGCCGAAGGGTTTGGGTGCACCCAGCCCAGGTGGGGAGGGAGGGGGCCCACCGGGATGCCCAGAGACCACCAGCCAACACCGCGGAGGCGTGCCCGGCTCCCAGCTTCAAGCACATCTTTCTCTCCGCTCCTCCGGTCCCAGCACAGGCTGGGGGGGGGCAGGAGGGGGCCGAGGTGCCCCCACCCTGGGCACCTGGCCTCGGCGGGTCACAGTGAAAGCTGAGCCAGGCAGCGGCTCCGTGCCGGGCGGGCTCGGCATGGGCATGAGCGTCTGGTTGCCAGCGCGGCGCGGAGCCCCCGTGTATGCCTCTCAGCACACGGTTTCATTTCCATTCTCCACGCCTTGTAATTGGGCTCATGCAACAGCCGGCTCTCGGGATGCTAATGACATGCTGATTCGCAAATTAGGGAGCAATTCGAGCCTGGCGCTGGCGGGGCGCTGCCCCGCGGTCCTGCATCCCACCCTTCCCTGGGCTCCTGCATCCCACCCTTCCCTGGGCTCCTGCATCCCAACCTACTGCGGGATCCTGCATCCCACCCCACCGTGGGGTCCTGCAGCCCACCCCACCACGGGATCCTGCATCCCACCCCACCGTGGGGTCCTGCATCCCACCCCACTATGGGGTCCTGCAGCCCACCCCACCGCAGGATCCTGCATCCCACCCCACCGCGGGGTCCTGCATCCCACCCCACCGCGGGGTCCTGCAGCCCACCCCACCGCGGGGTCCTGCATCCCACCCCACTGGGGGGCACTGCCCAGAACCAACGCTCCCCCCGAGCCCACCCTGCCCCATCCAGCATCCCCCGGCACAGAGATACCCACGTCTTTGCCGCGGATCTGGTCCTCGGTGAGCTGCACCTCGATGAGGGGCCGCACGGTGGTGAAGAGCTTCCACCAGGGCCAGCCCTTCACCCCCTTGTTCTTCTTGATGTTCTTCTGCACGCACCGGATGGCCAAATCCTGGATCTGCACGGGGTATGGTGTCAGGACAGGGTGCCGCCAGCGGGGCAAAGCGGGGCGGGAGGGTGCTCAGCACCCCTGCCAGCACCCCAGCACGCTCCTCTTCGTTAACATTTGGGCTAATTGCGCCTGGCTTATCTACTGTTTGATTCCCTCCAGCCCCTCCAAACGCTAATCTCGCCGAAGGCAAGGCGCTGCCGAGATGCCTATTTTACACCCTCTTTAACATTAAAAGTAGGAGCCGATACGCCGCTTCATCCCACCGCGGTGATGCCCAGCGCCCTCCCTGCCGGTTCCCCCCAGCCCCCCGGTTCCCCCCGGCCCCCCATGGCTCCCCACGGCTGGGCGGGCGCGGGGGGAGGCGGGAGGAGGAGGTGCTGGCCCAGGCGGCGGCAGAAAGGCTGCGCTGCCCATTTTAGGCGAAATTGTGCGGCGGAGCGGGGAGGGGAGAGCTGCTGGGACGAACCTTCCTCTTCTTGAACTGCTGCCGTGCCAGGAAGCCCCTGCACGCCGCCTGGAAGAGGGTGATGTTCCTGCTGGTCTGCGCGTCCCGCTGCTCCTCCAGCCTGGCCAGCGACCCGGCCCGGAAAAACACCTGCGGGAGGGGAGCGGGGTGAGATGCCGACGGGTGCCGGCATCCCTCCGGCCACGCCGTGCCACCCTCCCGCCGCGCCGGCCGGTGGGGATGCGGCTCTCCCCTCTGCAGCCACTGGTCCTGTCCCGCCGTGGGGGTTTTATTCCCCAGACACGAGGAATGCCGTAGGTGGAAGCAAACAGTGCCGCCCTTGTGCTGCCCCGCCGCGCCGTGCCAAGCCGTGCCGCCCACCCCTGCCCGCGCCGCCGCCGGCACCCGCAGCCAGTCTCAGGCATCGTACCCGGCTCAAGCCCATGTGGTAGCTGCTCTTCTCCAGCTCCAGTGACTCCAGGAGCTCCTCCACCGCCTGCGGAGAGGGAGAGGTGTCAGGGCCAGGCTGGCAGCACCCCCAGGGGTGCAGGGGACCCCAGACCACGGCGCTGGTCCCGGCATGGGGCACGTACCCGCTTCTCGTCCACCACGATGTAGTTGCGCCCGTGCTTCTTGGTCAGGTGCGGGGCCAGGACGTCAAAGCGCCGCCTGAACTCCGCAAACACCATGTGGTCGGGGTACCCTGGGGGGAGCAGGGGAGAGCGGGGCTGCGGGGGCAGCCAGGAGGCCCGGGGGATGGCCGGGGACAGCCCCGCGTGCCCTGACTTGCTGGGACCCATCTTTAGGGAGAACTGATGGGGTCACCCCACATGGCACAAGGCACGGCAGGAGTGCCCTGACCCTCGCCGGAAGGTTTTCCTTGGCTGTGTCCTCCAGCAATTTTGGCCGGGATCTGGGGAGAAAGTGGCCAGACCCCGCCTCGGGGGGAGCGCAGGGACATGCGCGTCGCCTGTACAAGCAAACAGGCCCCGCTCCGGCTCCGCTCTGAGCCGCAGCCAACTTCTACATCAGGCTCGCAGCGCTGAGCCTCCACATCTTAATTAACGACGGGGTATTGACGGGGACGCTGACCCCGGCACAGCCGGCTAGCCGCGGCCATCGATCCAGGAGGTGTGCGGGCAGCATCGATTTTCGATCGCGGCAGGAAGGGTCCGGCCTCCAGGCAATAAAATCTCGGCTGGGCGGCCGGCCACGCGTATCGATAAATGCTTTGCTGAGCACAACGCGGAGTCCCTCGCCCCAGCGGGACAGGGGCCGGCTGCCAGCGGGAGAGCTGCCAGGAGCCAGCGGCACCAGTGGAGACACCCAATTAAGGCCATGCCTGTCCCCGGCGCAGATAACGGCCCCGCGGGGGAGGGGGGACGGGGACAGGACCGCCCTGGGGGGACGGCTGGCAGCCGCGGGGCTCAAGCAAGGGCACGTGCCGAAGGGGTTCCCTGGGGGGGGCTTTGGCTCCCCAGGGAGGAGACGCAGCCAGGACCCCCACGGCAGCAGGACGTGCACCGCAGCCCTGGCATCCCCCCCGCCCCGGGTGCCAGGGGTGCCGGCGGCGCGGCTCACCTTGGCGGTACATGCGGAGGGCATCAAGCAGGCGGGAGCCGCGGAGCTGGGCGCGCAGGAGGGGCACGTCCAGCTGCATGAGCCCGGCCTCGCAGTGCTCCGCCGGCAGCTCCAGCTCACTGCCGCTCACCCGCTGGCACGGCAGAGCCCGGGGGTCCCCGCCGCCCCCCGCCGCCTTGGGCAGGAAGCAGTGCACGAAATGGAGCTTGGACTTCTTGATGCTGTCAATGAGGGCGTCCTGCGGGCATGGGAGAGCAGGGTGAGTGGTGACAGGCAGAGGCGCTCCAGCCGGACCTGGGGACCCCCCCTTGGCACCCCCTCACTCACCACTTGCAGCTTGATCTGGATGCAGAGGGACTTCTTCTTGACGGCGGCCACGCCGGTGGTGAAGGTCTTGCGCATGCTGGTGGCCCGGCGCAGGGCCAGCTGGGACCCCCCCTCCAGCCCCGCCACCGAGCCCGACAGCACCAGTGCCGACCCACCGCGGCCAGCAAACAGGCTGCTGATGACCTTCCTATGGAACACAGAGGGGACGTCATCACCCCCCCCAAAATCACCTCTCCCCCCCGCCGTGTCCCCCCTGACCCCGGGCCCCCACTCACTTCTGTGACTCCTGCAGCAGGACGGAGGCGTTTTGGGAGGCCGGGTTGTGCTTGACGTGGTTGAGCCAGCCCGTGGCATCGTACTCCACCCAGTTGGTCCCCGAGCTGTGACCCAGGAGGAAGTGTCGGGGCTTGTCGCTGGGGAGCAGCGGGTTGTGCCCTGCGGGGAGACACGGCACCGATGGGCATGGGACTGGCGCTTCGGCAACGCATGGCCCCGCGGTGCTGGGCCCCCCCTGACCTTTCTTGCCCCCTTCCTGGGGGCCGTAGTAGGAGAAGAGCCGCTCCAGCAAGGTGTCCTCGTTGCCGCCCGGCTGCAACGCCTCCTCCTCCAGCAGCCACAGCAGCCCCCGCGCCTCGTCCGTGCGGGCCAGCGACCGGACCTGTGGGTGACACTGCGCTTGCACCCAGCCCGGCACGCCGGTGTCCCCCGGGGCAGGGATGGGAGGACCCAGGGGACCCGGGGAGCACGCAACCTCGGCTGCTGTCAGCAGCAAGGCAAAGCGGCACCACACGAGAGGGCCCCTGCTTGATGGAGACCCAGCAGGGAAAGAGTCAGTCCATAATACTCCGGGCAGCAAGATGCTCACTGGGATGGAAAACGCTCAGGCTCAGGCACCCACGGGTGAAACCCAGCGCAGGATTGGCGCTAGCAGCCCCCCCTCGGTCTCTGCAGCCTCCTCCTGCAGGGACTGGAGCACCCCAGGGACTGGTGCACCTTGGGGACCTACGCACCCTGAGGACCAGAGCACCCCAGAGACTGGAGAACCTTGGGGACCTGTGCACCCTGGGGACCTGAGCACCTTGGGGACCAGAGCATCTCGAGGACTGGAGCACCCTGGGGACTGGTGCATCCCAGAGACTGGAGCACCCTGGGGATCACCCAAGGGCTCCTCGCTCTCCTGTCGTGGCACAGGCAGCTCCCAGGGTGGCAGGGGACACCATACCGGGGATGCCCCAGGGATGCGGGCTGCATGCATGGTCACAGCCGCGCTCTCATGGCCAAACATTCGGGACAGCCCCCCTCCTTCCCCTCACCAACTACCGCCAAAGGGCCAGCAAAGCCACCCGGCCACTGCCTCACGCTACAAACTGCCGTGATGTGGCCACGAGGAAGCGCGGCGGGTGCTTACCAGTGCCTGGTGCGAGGGCTGGTCTACAGCGGCTACAGAGCCAGAGGAGCCGGGCTCGGCATCAGCCAGGGCAAGCTCTATGTTCTCCTGGCGAGGGGGGACAGGGGCACGGTTAGTGCCCACGCAGCGGGGGAGCAGCAATAGGGACCAGCGATAGGGATCAGCGATAGGGACCAGCACCGGCAGGGTGCTGAGGGGGGACCCCCACATGGAGGGATCCCCCTGGGCTGTCGGTGCCGAGATGGAGCAGCAGCAGTGATCTTCCCCACCACCACCACCCACAGCCACCCCATTACCTCCCAGCCTGGCACGTTTACAGGCAAAGCTGCCTGGCTGGGGCCAGTAAAGGCACCGCTGGCAATGGGAGCCCTGGGGGAACCCCTGCTGCACCGAGCATCGTGTCAGACCTGCTTCGGTTGGACCCAGTCCACAGCGAAGGGGTAAGAAATTGGGGGGACATCGTAGGAGATGCTGGCGCAGAGAGGGGAGGGCAGGAGGGGAGGAGGCGATGGCAGCCCTGGACGTCCCCGTTACCTCCTTGTAGCGCTCCAGCTCGCGGGCGAAGGTGCGCTGGTGGAAGAGGAGCTGCAGGCGCTCCTGGGTGTAGTTGTGGCAGAGCTCCTCGAAGGTGGCCCCCCGGCTCTGCCCCGCCAGCTCGGGGTTTTGCGCCCCGGGGGTGTCCACCACTGTCACCGAGCACACCGAGTGCTGGCTCGACTTCAGCGCCCTGTGGGGGACAAAGGGACACAGCAGGGTGAGCGGGTGCTGCCGGGCCCCCCCGGCTCTCCCCCCAGCCCCCCAGCACGTACCTGTTGAGGAGGGAGATGAGGAGGGTGAAGACCTCGGAGTACAAGCCGGCTGCCATGCCCTCCAGGCACTCCAGCGCCGTCAGCTTGGGACCTGGCCAAGGCAACCCTGAATGTCCCAAGCCCGGCGTCCCCCGGGGCCACCTGCTGTCCCCACCGTCCCTCACCCTACCTGTGCCGCCGTCACCCAGGGGGGGCTCGTCGGGGCCCTGCCGGAAGGAGGTGGATCGCTGCAGGGTGCCCTTGGGCTGGTGCTTGAAGATGGAGGAGGAAAGCTCCTCCAGGCTGCAGCCCAGCAGGTAAGCGGCTTTCTGAGCCCACTCGTGCCGTGCAAACTGCTTCCTCCCGGCTGGAGGGTGGAGAAGGGGGCTCAGTGCCAGCCGGGGCATCCCCCCAAATGGGGGGTGTTTCCAGCCAGACCTGGGATGGTCTCAGGGACCCCAAAGTAGGTTGGGGATGCTGTGCACGGAGCACACGGCCGGCGTCGGAGGACCGGGAACCGTGTTTTGGGGTCTGGTTAGAGGAGACGGGGGGTGAACGGCTTCGTGCCTCTGCAGGGCTGAGCCCAGAGCCACGCCGTGGGGCGGGGAGCGGGGGTCACCCCTCGCCACCGCTGCCCGGGGACCCCCAGGGCCTGCGACGGTGCAGGGCTCTGAGCCGCCCCAGCACGGGGACACGTCCCTGCTCGGCCACATGCACCAAGCAGCCCCGCCGTGACGCAGCAGGACAGACCGCGGCGGCCGGACAGAAGCACACGGATGCCGAGGGAGGGCAGGGGAGGTGGGAGCAGGTTAATGGTGACACGCAGGGACACGACAGGGAGAAGGCAGTGGCACGTGGGAGGGGGAAGCCAGAGACACGCGCGGAGAACAAGACTTTACCTTCGTCGGCGTCTGCATTGCGAAAGGGCAGCATGCACCATGCAAACAGAGACAGGGGTTAGAAACAATGGCACGTGACAGCGCGGACACGCGGCACAGGGACGCCCTCCTGCCGAAACACGCCACGTGCAGGCACCGCCACACCACGCGCATGCCAAGCCTGGTCTCCCCCCAGGTATCGCTGCAACCCGGCGTGGGGGCCCGTCCCCTGTGAGCCCCAGCCGCACCGTGGGCACCGGTGGGGAGCAGCTCAGCTCTACCCTGGAGCATGGGGAGCTGCTGTCGGATCCAGGGGCCAAGGGGCCGAGGAAATGGGGCGCTGGTGCGGCTGAGCTGGCTCTGAGCAACCCCAGCGTCCACGAGATGCAGTGGAGGCTCCAGAGTTGGGGCTGGGATGCTCCCCCCGCGCAGGATCTGGGGTTCCCCCCCAGCAGGCCCCCATGAAGAGGCTCCCGAGCTGCCCAAGCATCCCGCTGCGGTGGCTGCAGCGGGGCCCTGCTGCCCTCTAGTGCCTCGAAGCACCCCGTGGGCCAGCGCTGCACCCCACTGCGCCCCCGAGACCCCTCCGGTCTCCCCCTCCCCATCCCTGACTCATCTTTTCCCCCGGGGCTGCAAATTCCCTCGGTGCAGCCGCCAGCTCCAGGTGCCCATCTCGGCTGTGCCGTGCCCAGGCCCCCCCGCCAGCGTGCAGCACCGTGGGGGCTTCCAGCACCACGGGGGGAAGGCGAAAGCCCCAGGGGCAGAAGAGCAGCCCCGCAAAGCCGAATTCACCGTCCCCAGGGACGGAGAGCGAAGCCAGTGCCTGCCGGAGCAACCCCTGCAGCCCACGGTGAGCTCTGGGTGCCGGGGCAGCCCTGCCCCATGCCACCAATGATGCCAAGAGGACAGGGTGGGGGGGTCCTGACGGGCAGCAGGCAAATTTGGGGTTGCCAGAACCCAGCCGGGGGTCAGGGTTGGTCCCGGCACACCAGCAGCATCCCAAGCCCCCATTTCAGCCCCAAAACCAGCACCACGCGGCACCACCCGGAGCAGAGCCCCCCGCGGCCCCGATTACCGGCTCTGTCCGCCAGCGGCTCTGCGGGGAGGACAGGGGGGAGAGGTGTTACACCGGGGACGGGGGACACACGCACCCCGACTCCCTCAGCCCCAGCCAGGCCCTCAGCCCCCCAAATTGGCAGGGGTCAGCCCAAGGTCCGGGGGTGTTCGATTCCCACCAGCCAGTGGGACCACCCCAACCGAGGGAGCAAAGCTGGGTGCCCCAGAGCACCCAGGGTGACAGGGCACTGTCCCTTAGCTGACACAGCCCCATCACCCCCCCAGGGCTTGGTCACACCGGCGGGGGCCATTTGCAAGGTGCCGAGGTGCCGGCAATCGCTCCGGGACCCCACGCAGCCTTCATCCCCGAGCCTCGGCTCGTTAATGCCTCCCAGCCCTGAGCAGCTCGTTACCTTTCGTGGCCCCAGCGGCCCCCAGATGATAAATGGCCCCCAGGACGAGCCAGAAGGCTTTCTGCTCATCGCTGGAGATGCCCATCACCTTCATGGCAGCCTGGAGCTTGTTGAACTGCTGGGTCGCCTTCTGCTTTTCCTCCGGCTGCGGAGAGCAACGGGAGCCATCGGTGTGGGAGCCCGGCTCTGCCTCCCCCTGCACCCAAATGGGCCAGGGAACCCCGTCCCCCCCCCCCGCAGCCCCCCGCCCAGCCCCATAACAGCGACCTTGGAGAGGGGCGCGATGCCGAAGACGTTGTTCTCTGCCAGGTGGTTGAAGTGAAGCTCAGTCCTGCGGGGATAAACACCGAGATTGGCCGCGCGTGGGAGACCCCGGAGACCCCCCGGGCCGGGGGCCGTGCCCTCGCCCCCCCCAGCTCACCGCAGGGCGCTGTCGGAGCAGGCCAGCAGGTAGTAGAAGACGTTGAAGGTGGCCTCGTTGGCCGGGCGCTTGGCGACACGCAGCTTCTCCAACAGCAGTGTCTGGTGGAGGTGGGAGGGTTGGGAACTGTCCCCGAGGGCCCCGCTCCCACCGAGACCCCCCCGGCCCACCCTGGCCTCATCCTTGCTGCCTGCCCAAGGTCTCCACGGAGACGTGAAGGTCTCCCACCCGCTGCAGGGCATCGTATGAATGCAAACATCATCCAAGCAACACCATGAGCATCGCCTCTCCCAGGGTGTCTGCTACTACAGGAGCACAAAGTGGCTCTCGAATTTTAAGGGCTCTGTTATTATCACACCGGGGTGGCCTCTGGAAGAAGGACACCCCAATATCGGGGCTAACTCAGCAAGGACAGGGAGCCGATCTGCTCTGCGCACGGCTGGATGTCAACAAAGACAAGAGCAGGATGCCTGGCTGCTAAGCGCTGCGAGCACGGCTGGGGAGCCGGCGGGGGCCTGCGGCAGAGCTTGCGGGCTAGCGCGCAGCGGGGCTGCCGGGAAGAAACGCCCCGGCGAGGGTGGACCGGCTCCCGTGCCAAGGAAAGCCGCCCCGGTGAGGACGGACGGGCTCCTGCACCAAGGAAAGCCGCCCTGGTGAGGACGGATGGGCTTCTGCGCCAAGGGAAGCCGCCCCGGTGAGGATGGAGGGGCTCCTGCACCAAGGGAAGCCGCCCCGGTGAGGATGGACGGGCTCCCGTGCCAGGGGGGGCCACCCCGGCCCCCTCACCTGTACGGAGGCAGATGCCACCTGCCCAGCCTGGTCGAAGTCCAGAGAGATGATCTGGGAGAAGCGGGTGGCGTTGCCATTCATGCCGGTGCTGCTATTGCCAAAAGCCTCCAGGACGGTGTAGAGAGCCTGCCACTTCTCCGCTGCGGGAAAAGAAGCGGGGCGGTGGGGTGCAGGGGCTGTGCAGCGGGCGGCCGGAGCCGGCACTGCCGGCCGGGCAAGTACTGCTGCTCCTGTGCCGTGCTCCACGCCGCGGCAGCCCTCGACAGCGCGGTAAAGGGACCGGCGTGAGAAAGTGAAAGTGCGCCGCGTGGCGTGCGTCTGGTGTGGGAGGCTGCGGAGGGCTGTGACCGCAAAGCAAGGGGTGTGCGCAGGTGGCACGGGGACCCCGCACCCCGCCGGGGACTCACCGGAGAAGACTTTGCCGGTGCTGCCGGCGATGGTGGCGAGGTACTGGACAAGGTGCTGACAGTTGGTGGTTTTGCCGCTGCCGCTGGCGCCCAGCAGCACGACCGCCTGGTCCTGGCGGCTCATCAGCAGGCTGCGGTAGGCGGCCTGGGCCACCGCGTAGATGTGCGGGGACGTGTCCTCCCTGCGGCACCCTTTGAACATGTGCATGACCTGGTGGGGAGGGGGGAAAAGTGGGCGACGGTCAGCACCCTGCCACCCCCACCGGCTCCCTCTGCGTGGTGGCACGGCTCCCAGCGGTCCCCCCTCCCCGTCAGTGGGGTCACCTTCTCAGAGTACATGGAGGGGGAGCTCAGCGGGTTGATGATGACCATGGTGGGGCCGGCGTAGGTGTGCAGGAGGTTGCCGCCGTAGCGCTGCCGCAGCGTGTGCAGCACGCTGGATTCGTTGAGGTAGAGGAGGCTGGCGAGGTCCTCCGCGCGGTCGCAGGAGGGGGGGTTTGCCTGGCAGCGAGATGCGGGGGGCGTCAGGCGGGGAACGGGGGTCTGCCCCGCCATTCCCTACCCCGTGGCCCTACCTTCTCCACATCGTCCTCCTCCACCTCCAGGATGGCTCCGTCGTGGTCCAGTTTCACCTTCACCTTGCCCTCGGGCAGGGGGCTGCCCTCCTCCGGCCGCAGCTGGCTGCCTACGAGGGGCACGGGGGGCTCAGCGGGGCCGTGCCGGCAGTGCCCCGGGGACACCGCAGCCAGGCCGGGGGGGCTCATTGTGCCGTGGGAAGGACGGGACGTCCCGTGTCCCGGTGGCACCGGACTGACCCCTGACTCACCCAAGGAGAAGCCATCCCTGTGCACCAGCCACACCTTCTCGGTCTCGTACCAGGCCTCCTCGGCCGCTATCTGCTCCTCCGTCTTGGCCTGTGGGACAGCGGGACGTGGGGCAGTTGTGGTCACCTGCCCCCCCCCGCCCCATCTCTCCCCCTTCCCACGTCCCTGGGGCTGGAGGGAGCAGGGCTGCCTGGCCACGGGGCCACGTGCCGGGCAGCCACAGATGCCCTCCGCAAGCCCCAAGCCCTCCTGGCACATGTCCCCAGCTTGCCCGCTGCCCCCAGGGACCCCAGTGGGCTCGGGGCTGCAGAGACCACCAGGGCCTTGCGATGGCTCAGGGCAGACATGAAGTCACAGTGGCCCACGAGCGCATTCGCCACGGCCACCTTGGGCAAGCCTGGAGGTGCCAAGCTCCCAAACCACAGCCCAGAGAGCGGGCACCCATGCCAGCCATGTGCCGGGATGCAGGGACACCAGGCATGCTGTGGGGACATGGGACATGCTGCAAGGACACAGGGCAGGGACACGCTGGAGGGACACAGGACACGCTGCAGGGACATAATGGAGGGACACAGGATATGGTACAGTGATGGCGGAGTACCATGGTATGGGAAATGCCAGGCTGGCACGGCCGGCACAGTGGGGATGTCCCCGCTACCCGGGAGCAGGGTGAGCCCCAAAGCCAAACCTGAGCTGCAGCAGGGACGGGGCCAAAGGGGGCTGCCGGGGCATCGTCCGCTTGACCCTGGCGAGGCCGAGAGACGGGGGGTGAAGGCGAGAAGGGTTAATCTCCGCCCCACAGACAGCACAGAAAGCGACGGGGGGAAGCGAGCGGTGGCAAAGCGCCGCCATGCCAAACCCTGCGGGCACTCCCAGTGCCACAGCCACCGCTGCGGCCAGCAGAGTGGCAGGTCCAGCGTGGTGCTGGGGACACACGGAGCCGGGAAGGATGTTGGCCATGAGGCCACGTTGCCAAAGCCCCGGGGCTGGGGGCCACTGCGCCGACCCGCTGTGAGCTCTGCCAGCACCGCGCGCCACGGCTGCTTCGGCACGAGCCATGCATCCTGCCTATGCCAGGTGCTCTGCCCCTTAACGTCCTGCCTCACACCCCTGCCCACCCCTGCTGTGCCACCTCCACCGAGAGCACCCTCCTGGGATGCCCGGCTTCCTGGCACGGCCCTGCTGGGGAGAGGCACCCAACCCCGGCCGCCCCGGCACCCTCCGGCCCCGTGGGCGACGTGGCAGCCCACAGAGCAGGGTGGGATGGGGAAAGCCTTACGCTCCAGCACGAGGCGCGGGCGCAGACGCCAGCCCAGCGGCAGACAGAGGATGGCGGGGGGTCGCCGGCGGAGGCAGAGGGCTCCTGAGGACGGGGGTACGGTACCTGGCTGGGTGCCGAGGTGGAGGCGGCGGGGTCCAGCTAACGGCAGCGAGGAAGGAGGAGAGAAAGGAGAAGAGAGGGGGTGAGAGGCAGAGAGCAGCAGCAGCACCATGACATGCCACAGGGCCCGGGCACAGCCACAATCCCCACGGCACCACCTGGGCATCACCCCAGCCACCGGCAGCCGTGCCAGGGCTGCCGCAGGGATGCCACCAGCTGGGGCTGCTGGGCATTGCAGCTCCCCACAGCCGGGCACACCGGTCCGGGCAGTGATCCCCAAACCCACCGGCAGCCCCAGTCATCCATCCCCTGCTGGCGGTGCCACCCAGAGAGAGACCGTGGGGCTGGTGGCCATGCACAGGGGTACAATCGCCCCGTGCGGCGCACATGGCACGGCCGGGGCAGCCACACGCTGCCCATGCCTCCCCGTCCCCGGGGCGGACGGCACGCGAGCGCCAACGCCCCTGGAATTACAGAAGCGGTGAAGATCCTCTCCAGCCGGCGCTGCGCCTCCTCCGACGGGCTCAGCTGGGACGCGGGGCCGGGGCCAGCCTGGAGGCAGAGCACTGTTAGCACCAGGCCGGCCGCCCCGCAGCCCCTGCCAGCCCGGCGCTCGTGGCACGCAGGCGCCAGCGGGGCTATCGGAAAGGCTTTCCCAGCCCTGCACCCGCCGGTGCTCGGGGCGGGTACCGGAGCGAAGGCTGGCGCAGACCCGCGGGCGCTGAGGCTGGCACAGCTGGGGTACCAGCGGGTACCCACAGTGCCCGGGGACCCGGGTCCCCACTCCCACACACCTGCTGGGGGGGTTCCGGGGCGGTTTTCACGGGGGTCGGCCGCTTCTCACCAGACTGCAGCTTCTTATCCGCATAAGCCGGCGGAGAGACAAGGGGCAACGTGATGGGGCGGCCACAGCACGCACAACTGCCCCGAAAAGTAACCCCCGCTTGGCACTGCACACCCCAAAACCACTGCAAACCATGCGGGTGAGCTCACACCATGCCACGCCGGGTGGCACAACCCCACCGCCGTGTTAGAGCATCCCCCGCCGTGTACACACCGGTACCTTGTGCCTCTCCATGGCGGTGGGTTTCGGAGCAGATGCCTTTGCCGGCTCCGCTTTCCTTCCCGAAGGCTGCACCAACGGCTCTGTCTTGGCTTCGGCGCCTGGGGACAGGGACGGCTTCGCATCCCCCCCGGCCGGCTCGGGGGACTTCTCCTCCCGCCTGTCTCCCGGCCGGAGCCGCGGCCGGTGCTCTTTGGTTTTGCCCTTCGCCATCAGGGTTTTGAGCCCCGCTGAGATCTCATCCTTGGGCTCCGGCTTGGCGGGGGTTGCCGGCACGGCGGGGGGAGGCGGCGCGGCGGGGGGAGCTGGGATGGCGGGACGGCCCGTCTCCTCCTTCCTGGGGGGTGGCACCGGCTCCGGAGACTTGGCGTCTCGCCCCAGCTCCTTGGCACTGCCGGCGTCCTCCCCTGGCAGGACTTTGCGGACCACCTTGCGCACCACCCGGACCACCCTGCGGCGCGACAGCCCCTGGCCGTCATCCCCCTGCGCCTCGGCGGCCGGGGCCTCCAGCCCGTTCATGGCCGCCCCGTTCAGCACCGGCTCCGGGCTCTTCCCTTGCCCAGGGGGCGGCTCGGGGCTCTTCGGGGGCTCAGGATTCGGGGCCTCGGGATTCGGGGGTGCAGACGTCGCATCCTTCGGGCTCTCTGACTGCAGCCACAATGACACCGGTGTGAGTGGAGGTCCGGCGGTGCGGTGCCTGCCACGGTGGTGCCCGGGGCTTCATGCCCTGCCATGGGAGCGTGACTCCCGGCCAGACCCTGGCACCAAGGGACGCAGCACCCAGTCCCCTTCCCCAGCCAACCTACAGTCCCGCACCAGACCCCAGGACAGGGAGCGATGGTGACCTCCGCGGCCCCGCACGCAGAGACCCATCGACCCTCAGGCTGCCAGGACGGGGGTAAAACTCAGTGCTCAGGGCACCGGCAGCTTCTCCGCAACGCGCAGGGTAAGCCGCAAGATTTCCTCCGCCAGTGGCTTTGGCGGGCAGCACGGGAGCCGGCATTGTAACCGTGGGGTGGGCACCGACCCGCCGGGGTGTGCAGGGCAGGGACAAGCCCCGAGGAGGCAGCGGGGGAGAGATCACTGTGTGCCGACAGCCGGGCATCCCTGCCGAAAACACCCGCCACCCTCCACGCTGCTCTGGAGCGGCCACCGGTGCTCCCCGGGGACCAGGGTGGGTGCGGGGGGGGAGATGCTGAGCCCACGACCCTCCGTCACGTCCCCAAGCCCTGGCATGGGGTCTGTCCCCACCAAGGGGGAGCCCCATCCCCGACACAGCTCCCCCCTGCCCGTGCCCTGTGACACTTACAGCCCCATCCTCCTTCCCGGGTCTTTTAACAGCTAAGGATTTGTCCTCGTCCTTGACCTGAGGGTCAGACAAAGAAGAGGAGCGCGTTTCAGCCCGCCGCGGGGCCTCGCTGCCGGAAACGCCACAGGGACCAGGAAAAGCCACCGGGACCATCACTCCATGCCGGGGGGCAGGAGGGTGCTGCACGAAACAGCCCCGATTTGCAGCCCTTTGCAGCCCCAGGGATGAGGACATGTGTCCTTCCAAGCTTCCCGGCGGCCCAAAAAGTGGGGGGGAGCGCAGAGATGCGCCCCTGTTATGGCAAACCCCAAAGGTGGGAGAGGAAAGCGCTCTGCCCGCCTGGCCCGGGTCCCCTCCTCGCATGCATGAGCTGGTACGTAAAGCCCTGTTGCCGCTCCCCACAGGGGCTCTGCGCTTCTGCACGTCACCCTGCCGGGTGTCACAGCACGTTTTAAGTGTCACCAGCTAATCTCTGCGGCAGCCGCACCGTGGGACGTGCCAGCTCCCTGCCCAACGGGGTGACCAGGGGTCTCTTGGGGGGGTGGGCAGCCAAACCCTCCCCTGCCCTGGGCTGTGCCTCGGAGCTCCAGGGCCCGGCCGTGGCACCGCGGCGGCGGCAGCGCGTGGTGCACCCCACGGACAGCGCTCCCCGACTCGCCATCGCGCAGCTCCTGCAAGCGCTCGGGGCTGGCAGGCGGCACCGAGGTGGCTCACGCCGTGTTAGGGGCTGCACCAGCCACTCGCAAAGCAGTCGTTAGTGATGGCGTTAGTAATCGCATGCATGGCCGCGTCGGTGACCGCAGCCGTGCTGCGGTGGGGCGTGGGGCAGCTCCCTGTTTGCTCAGCGCGGCCCCCGGCATGGCAGCGCAGTGACAGGCTGGGAGCACCGCTTCGAACGTGGTGCTGGCACTGGATAAACTGGGGGAGCTGGTCGGCAGCGTGCAGCAGCGTGAATCGAATTGGGGGTGCGGGCAAACGCGCGAGAGACTTCCCTTCTGCTCCCAAAATGCAAACCGGGATGAAAACGCCATGGCGATGTCTCATGGAGCCGCAGCCCTGGCTGGGGAGAGAGGGAGAGGTAAGAGGGCCGGGGCTGGCACGCTGAACCATGGCACACTGTACAAGCATGTGCCCTTCCCTGCCGGCCCTGGGAGCCCAGGACCCTCGGGAATGGGAGTCTGAGCCCACCTGGTCCTGCTCAGCGTACAAACAGGCAGCGCCTATAGGAAGGGCTCTGGGGACAGGCAGGTGGCCAGGCTGAGACCCAACAAAACTCATTGGGCAAAAAAAGCCCCTTTAGTCAGGCCACAAGACCGTGCCCCCGTTTCCCCCCCGTGTGGGCCAGCCCGCTGCGGTAAGCAAATGCCAGGGTGAGGGAAGGGATATTTTCTGCCCTGGGTGCCCTGCTTGCCCTGACAGCTGGGGTTTATTCTGAGCCCGACCCCGTGCCAGCAGCTGGGCAGCCCCAGCAGGACCCACCGCCCCGGCTGGCACCGCACTCTGAAACCCAGGGGCGTCGCACCCGGGGCCGTCAGGGAGAACTCCCCCTCCCAGGGCCGGGCACGGCGCAGAGGAGCACCCGGCCACCGAACCAACCCGTCCGTCGGGGGGCACGTCGCCCCGTCCCGGAGGGGTCCCCTGTCCGCCCCCCTGTTGCCATAGCGTGAAATGCCGGCGCCCGGAGCACGGGCTGGGCACAGGGGTCCAGAGGCAAACTTGCCCATGAGTCAGAGCCCCCAAACCCTCTGCCCATGGTGCTCCCACCTCCACGCAGCCTGGCAGCTCCCCAAAGGTCCCCGGAGAGCCCCGGCGTCGGGGCAGAGGGTCGGGGTCCTTAGGGAGCGGCAAGAAACAGCCCTCGGCCGCCAAGAGCCCCAGGGGTGGGTGCAGCCTCGCAGCCCCCGACCCCAATGCCAGGACTGGCCCCCACGTGCCCCCCTCGTGCTCCCCCATGCCGTGCCGGTCACACTGGGAGTCCCCACCTTACCGCAGGGTCGGGGCGAGCCGGGAGCGGGGTTTTTGCCGGGGCGAGCGCGGCGCAGCACGGTGGGAGAGGCGCGCGGGGCGGCGGGCAGCGGCGCAGGGACAGCTGGGCTGATAGGGCCACCCTAAAAATAGCCGAGGAATGCGAGGCCCCCGCCGGCGCGCGCAGCAGCCGGAGGGAGCGCCGGGGGGGGACACGCGGGCAGCAGGGCCTCGCCGCCACCGCCGCCGCCGCCACCGCCGCCGGAGGAAGTGATGTGGGCTCGCAGCAGCCCGGCGCCGCGGGGGGGAACTGCCTGGCCCCCGTCCCACCGCCCACCCCGGGAGGGAGCGGGGAAAGACGCCCCCGGACCGAGCGCTGCTGCAGGGCTGCGGGGAGCCAGGGAGGGTCCTGCACGGCGAGGGACGGGGTTGCACACTCCTGCACCCCGGGGTCCCGCAGCGGGGTGCCTGGTGTCGGAGCGGGGTGCCCAGTGTCATAGTGGGGTGTCCAGCATCGTGCTGGGTGCTGCTCTTCCCTTTGCTTTCCCACGAACACAACAGCCCCCCAAAACTCTCCCAGGGATGGACAGCCCCCCACCCCGAGCCAAGGGGCAGCACCACGGAAGCGTGCCGGCCCAGCAGCCCCCCGCCACGGCATGGCAGCCAACGGTAAAGCCACTTTCGCGGCAAAGCTGTCTCTGGAGGTCCAAGGTCTCCCTGGAAACAGCGGGAGCGGGGCGGCGGGCGAGGGGCCGGGGGCCTCCCCGCGCGGGGCCTGCCGGGAGGAGGCCGGCGGCAGGGAGCCAGGCGCGCCGGCGGCGTGGAGGAGAGGCGGCGACCGCCCAGGCACGGTGGGGACCCGAGTCGGCGCCTGAGCAGGTCCCTGCCTGACCCTGGGGACGCAGACATGCCCCGAGCCAAAAACCACTCCCGGATGGAGCAGGGGGTCCCGGTCTGACCGGGAGGGCTGTGCCGATGGCAGGTTGGACATCCCCGTGCCGGGGATGCCAGCACAGGGCCACGTCCCTCCCGGCCCACATTAACACCAGGTCTCGCAGCGCTGCCCCGGGGCTGGCACCGCACGGCAGCCCCGGCCCCTCTCCACACCGGGCATACGCTGAGGAGAGGCCATGGCAAACACCCTTGGCAGAGCTGGCACGACGCAGTGGGGGGTGCCCGCAGTGTACCCAGGTAGTGCTGGCGGCAGCCACTGGGTTATTTGCAAAAAGTCGAAGTCGCGTCCCCTGACAGCAGGAACAAGAGGCTTTGGAGAGGGCACCGGCCCAGCCCCGGCACGCAGAGCCACCGCAGCCCCCTCCACGGCGAGCAAAACCTGCACAGACCCGGGCGATGCAACGTGGTCCTGCCTTCCCGGGGGGTCCCGAGCACCCCCAAGGCAGGGCACGGAGCCACCCGCCAGGGAGGAGCCCGGCTCCCGCGGGCCATCTCCGCTGGGGACCCCCAGCCCGGCCGTGCAGCCACGGCGGTGTTTCTGCCCAGCCAGCAGATTCCTCTCGTTCCTCCACTGTGAACTTCGGCGGAGATGCACCGACCCCGCAGCCAAGCCTGCCGGACGCAAGCCCCCTCCCCAGAGCCCCTCGGGGACCCCCCAGCAGCACCATCCCTACGATGAAGACAGGGGAAGAGCCAACCCAAGAGCTTCCCCTGGAGGAAGCGTGGACAAAAGGAGAAAGCACCTCCAGCACGACGGGAGTCCCGCACCCCCACCCTACATCCCCCCGCCTCTCCACAGAGTCCCCCGGTTGGGACACAGGGCATGGCAAAGAGCTGGCACCCAGCCACACCATGGCATGGTGGCCTGGCACCCCGGGGACAGCAACCTCCGGCAGCCAGGGCGCCCGTGGCCGGCGGGCAAGCATGGCACACGGGTCTGCCGGCGCGACCGCCGAATGCCTGTGGTCCCGCCGAAGTGCTGGAGCGGTCGGCAGCGTTTCTGGAATATTTCTGCCCGGCCGGCGCACGCCTGGGCCCTGCCAGAGGAATTTCGCCGGTAAATAAATAAATACAAGTGCGGAGCCGAGCCAGCCTGGCTGCCCTGCGCCGGGAGCAAAGCTGGGACACGGGGGGGTGGTTTCACCCGGTTCCTGATGCCTGGCCATGCCGTACCAGCCCCCTGTGCATCCCACAGCACCGAGAGCCCCCCCAGACACGGTGGGTGCTGCCCCTGCCCGGCTGTGGCATGGGTCCGCGGGGACAAGGGTGGCTCAGCGCGGCCCCCGCCGAGGGGGTTAAACCCCCCCGCAGTACGGAGGGAGCCCGGCACCGTCCCTGCTCCAGCCAGGGAGGGGCTTCCAGAGCAACAGCCCAAAATATGTCTATAATTTCCTGTTTCAAAAAGGATCATTTTTATTTAAATTAGGACCAGAAACATTCCAGGGAGCTTAGCGGAGCCTGGGGGAGAGCCGGGCCTCCCTGCACGCCGGCACCTTGCATGGCCCCGCCGGGTGAGGGACCCCCGACCGCACCCTGCACTGCAGCCTCGGCTCCCCAGCACCGGCAAAGCCACGGTGCATCCCCCGGTGCACCCCTGCACCACGCGGGAGGGAGACAGCATCCTGCGCCGGGGGTGCCCGTGCTGTGGTGGCACCCAATGATGCCACGGACACGGTAGCTGCCACCCCTCTGGCCGGTTTCCTCCGGCTGATGCTGTCTAACTGCACCAGGACCGGTGCGAGGCCGACGCCGCAGCCTCTCCCCCGCAGCCCCAAGGGCACCGGCATCTCCTCTTCCCCCTTCCCAGCCGCAGCACCGCGCTCTTGGCGGGCACAAGCGCCTCGCCAGCCCCTGCACGCTGGCATCGAACGTGCACCTGCTCCCACGCCAGCGCGCTGCACCAAGGGTGGCAGCCGTGTCCCCCGGTCCCGCAGGGTTATCCGGCCAGGGGTTATCCTGCCAGCACAGCCGGCATTGCCCGGTGACGCCTGCCGGGCTCCGGGGAGGAGCTGCCGGAAAGCCAGCTCTCCAGCTCGGCGCAGACTCCACCCCGCAGCGCCGGCGCCTGCTCGGGGAGCACATGGAGCCCCACAGCCACCGCCACGGCATCCCCGCACCACGGCCACCCTCGCTTCGTCCCGGCCACCGCTCCACAGGGACAAAGCCCCACCATGCTCTGCACGGCTCTCGCAACCTGCTCCGTGAGCACAGGCACCCTCCTCTCCCTAAGGAAGGCTTAAAAATACACCAAACGAGCCCGATTATAACCTAAACCAATGCTGCGCTGCTGCACCCCCCTGCCACCACGGAGGGGGTCCAGCCCTGCAGGCTGTCGGCATTTTGGGGCCTCTGCCGGGATGCCGGCTGGCCAGGACGCTGGGTAGCCTGCGGCAGGGTCAGCAGAGCCGGGCGGCTCACGCGGGAGATGTGGGTCACCCAGCCATTAAGTTTCTATTTATACAGCACCAGCCGCGCACGCAGGGCTGCGCGCGCTGTCGGCAGCTCCCGTCCCCCGGCACACCGCGCTGCCCTCCCCGGTCCCTGGGGAGGGATCCCAACATGGGGAGGCTGATGTGGGCAGCGGGGCGGGCAGCGGGGCGGGCAGCGGTCCTCCTGCAAAGCAGGACATTAGGGATTTCCCAGCAGCGAGGAGCAAAGCTCCTTTCCCTGCCGGAGCGTGCTGTCTCGGTGACCAGACAGGGACAGAATTCCCCCAGGTGACACGGAGCTGGGCTCTCCCAGAGCCCCCTCCGGCAGGAGGAAGACCAAACAGAGCAGCACACTGAACATTTTGGGGGGAAAACTCCACCGGCGCCGGTTCGCAAGCCCTGATGCAAACGCGCTCTTGCAGCCACTCCAGGGCACAGGCAGGCATCGCCCTGCATCCCAGCCACAGCCTCCTGCTCCTCCCTGTGCATCGCTCCCGGCCGGAGCAGCCCCGGCGCCCACCGGTTCCCAACCCAAACACCCGCTGCGAGGACGCTGGCGGCCGGCAGAAACCCAGGGCACCGGCGCCGCGGCAGGGACGGCGTTACTCACATCCCAGGCAGCGCGGCGCGTCCCCTGGCCACCCCGCAGCCAGCAGCGGCTCAGCTCGCTCAGCTCCAGGATGGGCTGCACCTTCAGCTGCACCGTCTCCCCCGACTGCCGGATCATCTCCACAATCTCATCCCGGGATTTGTTCTCCACGTTTCGCCCGTTGATCTCCACCAGCCGGTCACCCGGCACCAAGCCCAACGCCAAGTCTTTGGTGCCGGCTCCGGGTTCGGCGAAGTGCACGACGCGCCGGTACACCTGCCCGTCGGGCGCCCGGTCCAGCATGGTGGTGCGGCGTAGGGAGAAGCCAAAATCGCCGGTGTTGCGCCTCTGCAGCTCCAGCTGCCGCGGGGTGGGGGGCTGCGGGGGCACCAAGGCGGGCAGCCGCAGCTCGGCGGGGAACCTCTTGCCGACGAGCTCCGGCACCCTGGCACGCAGGGAGGCGGCGGGAGGGGTACAGGGGTGTCCTGGGGGGACCCCGTGCTTGGTGAGCTGGGTCTCCAGCGTCCGCACCTCCACCTGCGGGGAGGGGGCTGCCGAGTGCTCAGAGGGGGTGGATGTCTCTGAGGTGCTCTCGTCCCGGCTTTTCTGGGAGAAGGAGAAGCGTTTGACGATCATCTGGGAGTTCTGCTTGGCCAACGAGCCGAACTTGGCTGCCCGCTGCAGCACCGAGCCCTTGAAGTTGGCATCGTCCACCTTGAGGTCATCGCTGGAGCTGGCCGTGCTCAGGTGGCCCGAGTCCAAGATGACGCTGCCCCGGTTGCTGTCGGAGTCTATGTCCGTGAGATGCAGCTCAGAGCCACTGGCCACCTTGATGGGGATGGGGTTGGAGATCTCCAGGCGGGTCTTGGAGTCCCGCTTGGAGGCACGGTTGAGGTTAAAGAAGCCCCGGCGCATGCTCATCTCCTCCAGGCTCTTGAGCTCAGCTGCCGACATCCGCTCCTTCTTCTCCTTCTTTTCCTTCTTCTCCTTTCGGGCCCCATCCTTCTCTTTGTCCTTCTTCATCAGGTTGAACATGGTGGAGGGAGGCTTGGGGCGCGCTCGCCCCTGTGGCAGGGCGCTGGGTCGGGGCGCTGGTCACGACACGGCCGCCTGCCTGCAGGACAGACAGGCAAGGGTGCCATCAGACAGTGGTACAGCCAACACCCACCCCACCGCCCCTCACTCCACCCTTACGGGTCACCCCCAGCCCCAAGCCATGTCCCAGTGTCCCCACCCTCCCTGGGGACAGCAGCACCGCAGGGCTCTGAGACCGCCCCGGTCATCGTGTCCTTGCCCTGGCTGGGCACCAAGCCCCAGGGGATGCAGCAAAGGTGGCCCTGCATCCCTAGGGATGCCCCCAGCAGCCTGGCACCCCTGTGCATCCCCATGCCAGCACTGGGGCTGACTGCGGGCAAGACCCCCAGCATCTCCTGCAGCTCGGGAGCCATTTCGGAGCAGCACGGGTGGACAGGGGAGGAAGGCATTTGCAGTGGTTACTGCCGGTGCGGACGCTCCCCGGGCAAAACCGCCCATCCCTGCCGGCTGCGGCACCAGAGGCATCCCACCCGCCGGTTCAAAAGCCCCTTGTTGAAGAAACAGAGGCCTCTCTGCCGCTCGTCCCGGCCCCGGCCACCGCAAAGCCGCGGGGGACAGCCACGGGCAGTGTCCCCACCAGGGAGGGAGCTGAAACACGGCCCTAAGTGAAGGCTGCTCTAATAAACAGGAACCTGTAAAATCACATCCCTCCCAAACACTGATAAGTATCTAATTTTAGCCGGGGCAACGCAGAAACTCGTGACGCTGCCGGTGACCTCCAGGAACAGTCGCTCTTTCATTCGGGCGTCCCGTGCAGGGGGGGAGCACCCAGCCGGCAGCAAAACCATGGCCAGGCAGAAACCCCGGCCCCCCCGGAAAACCCCACGTGCACCCAGAGCCCAGGGGCACCCAGAGCCGCACCCCGCATGGGGCTGCTATGGGACCCGTCTGCCCCCGGGGGCCACCGGTGCCCACCAGCCCCCCCTGACCTCCATCGAGCGCTCGGGCTGTGGATAAACAACTCCAAACTGGAGCAGCCGGCTGGCAGCGCCGCGCGGGACGGGCTGACAGCTATATATAACGGGGCAGGAAGCTGCGCAGGAACTTAACCTCGGCACAAAGGACAACAGGAAAACTCCCCGCGTTCGAAGCATCTGCTTTAGAGCTCTCCGAAGGGCGCAGGGATGAGGTTTGGGCAACCCATGGGGACAGGCAATGCTGTCCACGCTGGCAGTGCGGGCTCTGCGGGCACCCTGGGATGCGTGGATGCCATGCTGTGCCAAGCTGCACCTCGGCTCCAGTGCAGCATCGGTGCTGCATCACCACTGTGGCCTGGGCCACCTTCCTAGGGGGGCACGTGGTCCCCACTGCTCCCAAACACAGCCGGTGGGACATGGGGAACCCTTGCCAAGGCCTCCCCTTGGCAAAGCCACACGGGTTCAGGGTACAGCAGGGGACTGCCCGAACCCTGCCGCCGCTCGGGGCTGCGGCGGGAGCGCACGTGCCCGGGAGAGGCCCGGCCGCAGGGCAGGTGAGGGCAGGGCTCTGCAAGCCACGGCACGGTGCCGGCCCCGGGCGTGCGATACAGCCGAGGCGGTGAGGGGAAGCAGTCGGAGGGACAAGGTCGGGCACGCAGCGTGGCCAGGCAGCTGCGTTCACCAGCTCCGAGCCTCCAGCCCATGGCCAGAGTGGCTGCCATGGCTCTGCCCATACCGCTCAGCCCCGGGGCTCTGCCTGTTCTGCCTTCCCCTGCAGCACCTGGGGCTTTGCTTACACCCACAGCCAAAATGCGTGAAAATAAGCCACCTCCTTTCTCCTCTCCCAGAAACACCGGCTGCGGGGTGACCGCTGACCTGAGCCCGGGGACGGTGCGGCTCCTTCCCTTGACCCGCAGCAGGTGCTGCCGGCAAAGGGCCTCGTGGCCACGCCACTGCGGGGCTGCTCTCCGCTGGCTCCGCCACGGTGGTGCCGGGGCCTCAGCACAGACAATGGCAGGGAGGGAACCACCTGCGCCCGTCCCCCCTCCGTGACACGTGCCACCGGTACCCCCAGCTGCCTGGCCATCCCCGAAGCAGTGCTGCCAGGGGGATGCAGAAAGGGCTACACCCCTGGGAGCACCCCGCACTCGCCCTATGGCAGGGAGGGGGCTGCCGGGACCCCTTCCCAGGTCCGGGGTGGGGAGCAGAGCCACTCGCCGGGCAGGTGCTGGTTAGAGCCGAGGCGCTGGGAGGCGGGCGGCCGGTGGGCTCTTTGTCCTCGGTGGTTTCTCTCCCTCACACACACGCTCCCTCCCCGGCCTTTGTATGTTCAACAAAAAGGGGGGAACAAGCGTTACCATCTGCATCGCTAATCAGGCAGCGCCGGCAGCCAGCAGCCCGGCCACGTGTGCCCCACACAAGGCCACCGCTGGCAGCAGCGGGGCAGGGGGAACGGGAGCTTCGTGGGCTGGGGCGAAGACCCCAGCATCCCCCCTGCACCGGCATCCCCGGCCCACGCGAGATGCCGTTGCGGTTTGCTCCCTTTTTCCCGAGGAGGCTCCCGCCAGCGGCACGCATGCACCGGGGATGCCGGATGGGTGCAGCCCGACGCTGCAAGCAGAAGGCGGCTGCCGAGTGTCTCCTTGCTCCTGAATCAGACCCAACGCGCCTTCCCTGACTCAGCCCGGGCTCGCTCCGGGATTACCCATCGCCAGGCGTGTTCGGGGCAGCGGCGTGCATGAGCCATGACAGGGGAGGGAGAGGCACCCGCAGGCGCTGGCTGTGCCTGGGGATTGCACGCAAGGACGCTGCTGTGACACCTGGGCTGGCAGGGGACAGCGGATGTCACCCTGGAAGGGCCGGGTGGCAGAAAGAGAGACCCAGCTCAAGGCCCCCAAACCCAAAAACCCTCCCTGAGCCCCCCAAGCAGGAGTGAGGGGGATGCAACTTCCCCCTCGTCCCCCCACCACCGCCATGAGTCCCCGCGTCCCTGCCAAGGCGCCGGGGAGTTTCAGGCGGGGAGGAAGGCGTTCACTGAAACTCTGGGCCACTCCTTCCCTCCCCGAGACGCAATCTCGTCCGACACGCTCCCCGCGCAGGGACCTGCACTGCAAGTTTCCCGGTCACCTGCCCTCCCCGCTCTGCTCCCTCCCGTGATGCCGGCGGTAGGGCCACGCTCACCCACCGCTTCGGCACAGGAGCTGGTGGCTGTTGCCTCCTTGGGCACACCATGTTGGGGCACCCCACGTCCCGGCTGTGCCCGGCCAGGCAGGGACGATGCCATGCCAGGGAGCGGGTGCTGCCGGCAGCGATGCCGAGCGGCCAGCCCAACTCCCACACAGGGCAAAGGGGGCTGACCTGTGCGATGGCTCCTCGCCTCCTTGCCGGACACAAGTTTTCCACACAACAAGGAAATTTAGGGGGTTTCCAAATCCCTCTGCACTGCCTGCCCTTACGGACAATGCTGGGATGCGTCAGGAGGAAAACAATCCCGGATTTACCCAAGTCACAGCCGGGATGTGCCGCCAGGCTGTCTCCAAAGCGGGATTTCGGGTCCTCCTGCCACGGGAATCCCGTGTCCAGCAGTAAAGGAGACCCACCCTGGCTTTGAAGCGTCACCCTGGGCCGGCAGTGGAGGCCAGGAGGGTGCGCAGGGTGCATGCGTGGGGTGCAGGCACCCGCCTCGCCCCAAAGCCGAGCAATAAAACAGCCCGAGAGTCCTTACAAAACAGAGGTGGCAGGGCGGTGATCGCTGCCAGGCTCTGCTGGGTGGGACTGAAAGCGGGAGATGGTTTAGTGACCAGCTGGGGGAGGACAGGGGGGTTGCAGCCCCCTCGCCATCGGGCACACGCCTCTCCCACTGCCCATTTCTGGCCCCAGATTTGCAGCCTGACCCCCCGCACGGCCCAGCCCACGGCAACGGTGAAGGGCTGAGCCACGGCTCGTCAGCGGGCAAAGTTCAGGGCCGGCGCAGGCGCTGCGGGAACGCTCGGCTTCCGACGGGAGACAGGGATGTGGGGGCTGCCAGGTGGGGGTCCCCCAGTGCTGGGGTGCCAGGGCCAGCCCAGGGTGCAGGAACACCAGCTGCCGCGTGCCCTTGCACACCCGCCATGGGCCCACACTTTTCTGTAATTGCCCTAAGTTTAGCTCCGGCACTCGTTGACCAGAACATTTGCATCTCACAGGCCGGCTGGAAACCACACTATTTCTGGACTCGCGTCCCAGCCCTCACCCGCTGCTCTATATATTCCTCCCCGGGCAAATTAATGTGCAGGCAGGCGCCGTGGCGGCCGCAGGCCCTGCGAGCCCCCGCCGCCCCCAGCACAGCAGCTTGCTTGCAAGGCCACCCACCCCCCCTGCGTCACCCCAAAAAGGGACCCAGGTGTCAGTGCCGCTGGCCCTGGCGGCAATGCGGTTAATGGTGAGCCAGGCTAATGGCTTCGGATGCAATTCCCCAGTGGTGCGGGAAAGGCCCAGGCCAGCGGCTTCTCCCTGGAAGCGGGGCCGGCCCTGAGGAGCTCTGCTGTGGGTGCTGGGGCACCCAGAGCTGGGGCACCCTGCAGGGACAGGCTGGCTGTCCCCCCGCAGAGGGTGCATGCCCACCTTGGGGGCACAGCTGTCCCCACAGCACCCACAGCTGTCCCCAGCGGGATGCACACACCTCCAGCACCCACAGCGCGTGGGGTAAACACACAGGTGCTGCAATGCAACGGGGGAGGGGGGGGGCGGGGGACGGAGGCACAAACACACCCCGCAGCGCAACGGGGGGCATGCACAAGGTGACACAATGGGGGCCGCCACACACATGCACAGGCGCACACGCATGCACAGGCACACGCATGCACAGGCACACATGCACGCACACACACACTGCAAGACAGCGGGGGATGCACAAGCACAGGCGCTGCAGGACAACAGCGGGCCATGCGCGTACACACACCCCGCAACGGCACCGCGGGGGGCACGCACCCCCCCCACCACACACACACACACACTCCGGTTGTGCAACGCCGCGGGGACACGGGCACACGCACGGACACACGCAGAGCCCGGCCCGGCCCGGCCCGCCCGGGGGGCGATGCAGACGCAGCCCGCCCCGCCCCGCGCCGGGCGGTGCGAGCCCCTGCCCCTGCCCCGGGGCCGGTACCGGTACCGGTACCGGTGGCGGCGCGGCGGGTACTCACCCAGTGGCGGCAGCGGAGCGGGGCCCGGTGCTGGCGGCGGCGGTGCCGGGCCCCGGCGGCGGCGCGGGGCGGGGCGGGGCGGCTCCGCACCGGGGCGGGCACTGCCGGCTCTGCGCGCGCCGCCCGCCGCGCCGGGCGCGGCTCCGCTCGGCACGGGATGGAGCGGGATGGAACGGCCCGGCCCGGAACGGAACGGTACGGCTTGGCACGGGAACACCTAGGCGCTGCGACAAGCAGCCCCGGTGCTCACAACACACACTCGGGTGCACACACCCCGGTGCACACGCGGGACCGGTGCACGGGCTGTGACACACCCCCGGTGTGCACCCCGCCACATACGTACCTGCTCTTAAACTGGAGTGTGCAGACATACCCACCCCGCAGCACACACTGGAACACACGCACACCCACATTTGCACAGCCGGTGTGCACACCCCCCCCCCGGTAAGCACACAGAGTCCCTCTGGCACACTCCCGCAACACACACACACCAGTCCTCACCCTGCAACGCAACACACACACACTGGAAAACACACTCGCATGCCGTGCACTCACATTGGTGCACACACAGCCCCGTGCATCGCACCAGTGCACACACACACGCTCCTGGGGTTCCCCTTTTCGGAAGGATCCCATCAGGAGCAGCGCCTGATCCAGCACAGGGATCGGAGCGGGGTGGCTGGTCCCCGCAGGCCGCTGCACGGGCCGAGCCTGGGGAATGCAAAGCAGGACGTGGCGGAGCCGCCTGCAGAGCCATTTTGCGGCTGGTGCTTCTCCCCACGCCGCCTGTCCCCAGGGAGGGCTGTAAGCCTGCAGGAGCCAGACTCTTCAGGACGGTGCCTGACTGCCTTGGCCAGTAGACAGCACGTGATTAACGAGGAGCATCTCTCAGCGAGCCCGGCAGCGAGAGCCACAAAGCCTTTGTTATGCCCCTTCCACTCGTGTCCAGCTTTGGGATGTCACATCGGGGTCGGTCACAGAGCTAAAATCCTGCGGCCCCCCCTGGCCGCACACACAGCGTGAAGGCCGGCAGCGGCTGCCCTAGGACAGAGCAAGGTTTCAGGACAAGCCCCGCAGTCTCTGTGCTGGGACAATCTCCCTTGCCATCGGACATGGGAGCAGCTGGGCTACCTCTCGCAGGACGTGGGTGGCCCTGCAGCCCGGGGAAGCTGGAGCAGGGCTTAGGGAACAGGGACCCCAGGGACAGGCATCCATGAGCTTTTTCCAAAAGCACTTTTCAGGGAGT
The DNA here is from genome assembly GCF_964195595.1 of Calonectris borealis. NCBI lineage: Eukaryota > Metazoa > Chordata > Aves > Procellariiformes > Procellariidae > Calonectris > Calonectris borealis. The sequence continues at coordinate 5,758,434 of NC_134330.1, read as the reverse complement.
GCTTCGTCTCTGCTGGAAAGCTCAGGATGGACAGAGGGACCTACAGGGACAGGGGTCTGCCCCCAGCACCATCCCTGCCACCTCCCACGGCTCCTGCCCTGCCCTGGGGCACCCCAGAGCACTCACTCCAAAACCCTGCCCCCATCCATCGGAGACTGAACCGGGCTGAGCCGCGTGGTCCTGGCTCTTGTGCGACTGGGCTGTGAGCATGACGAGGCGAGAGGGAGTTGGGTCTTCCCTCACCGCCCTGCCTTGCCGCACGGAGGCTAAGCCTTGCCGTGCATGGGGGAAAGGCCCCCGCCGCCCGGCCGTTAGCACGGAACATCTCTGCAGCAGCGAGGATCACCTCCACGAGCACTGGGAATTGCACCAGGGTCACCCCCTCACTCCGGACACGCTTGCCCGGGTGCCACAAGCCCTTGTTCCCTTGCAGCAGTAAGGCCGGGTGTGATTTCCAGCCCGCAACAGATGCCCAGGGCACGTCCCTACTGCAGCAGCAGAGCAGCACGCGTGTGCGGGAGCACAGTGTGAACAAGTTGGCAGCTGTGCAAGGGGCCCCACGCTGAGCGCTGGGCCGAGCGACCCAGCGGTGGAGGAGATGCAGCCCTTGCAGCAGCAGAGGACGGTGGCAGCAAGCGCAGCCGCCTGCTTTTGTCACACTTTCCTTTGTCCCAGACACGTGGTGCCCAGCGCGGGGAGCCGCAGCCGTCCGGAGAGCAGTGACGGGGACGGGTGAGCCGGAAGGGAGGCAGAGCCCCGGCTCAGCTGCCAGGAGGATTTTCCGGATGCAGTGGCAAGGAGACACATCGTGTGACTGTACCTCTGCCCTGCCTGCCTGGCACGGGTGAACAGCCAGTTACAGCCTGCGGCAGCTCCTGCTTCCTTATCGCACCGGGCAGGCGGCGGCAGGGCTGATGCCGGTTGGAACCGCTGAGCCGTGGGACAGCGCGGGGTCCCTGGTGCCTCACACAGCCCTGCCACCAGAAGGGCCAGCCTCCTGCCACCTCCCCAGGGCTAAACACCTCCGTGTTTCCCAGCAAGGTGACCAGGTGCCCATGCCCACAAAATCCCGTTTGACCTTGCCAGCCCCTCTCCCGGGGCCGGGCAGCTCTGAGCAGCTCTCCCCCGGCACGGAGCTGCACAGGGGTTTCACAGGCACCAGCAAACCCCATGCCCAAGGAAAGTTTCCACGTTGCCCATGGCTTTCTAGGGAGAAGCAGGACAAAGCTCCGGTGCCAGTGGCGTTTCTCGGTGCCCCCGGCAGGCGCAGACGGCTGGCCGGAGCAGCGAGGGCCTGGAGCCGGGCTGGGAGGGGAAGCATCTGTTTCACAGCGCCGTGGGGTTTCCTAAATAGGTCACTGCTTTTTTATAGTCTCTGGGATCTAGAAAAACCAGTTGTTCCGGACAACCTGTGGACCCACCAGCATCGTCGCAGTGATGGCTCCCCAGGCGCTCACCGCCATCCCCCCAGGTCCTCGTGGAGGGGGACCTGCCCCACCAGCAGTGCTTGGTGTGAGCTAGGAGAGCAGTTGGGGAGCCCACCGCACCCCGAGCCGCACCCGGGGGTCCTGTTCCCGGCCGTGCCCAACGCAAGGTGTGCAGGGGGGGCTTTCCCCCCACCCTGCTCCTGCCCTGGGGTGGCTGCTGGCTCCAGGTTTTGCCCTGGGACCGTTTGCAGCCAGAGCCAGCGTTTTCCCTTCGCAAGGGGAGCCGGGTGCCCGTGTGGGGTGTAGAGGGGTGTGCGGCGCCGTGCACCCCCTACACACGCCGTACACCCGCATGCGCCGGCTGCGGCGCGGCCTGCTCGGGGTGAGCTCTCCCTCTAGTGGCACCAGGCTCCTGGCAAAGCCTCCCCACCGCCGGGGTGGCCAAAGCCATGGCCAGGGCATGCCCGAGGGTCTGGAGGCAGCCAGGGGACGAGCTTCAGCCTGGCTTCCCCCTCACAGCCAGGGGATGGCTGGCCTGGGGGGGTGGTACACATGGCGGGGTGCACAGGGAGGGTGCCCGGGGGCTTTGCAGGAGTGTTCCCACCATGTTTTGGCAGCCCTGCAGAGGGCAGGTGGCCCTGCTCCTCCCTTTCCCTGACCCCACGTTTGCCGGGACGCGGCAGCACAGTCAGCCAGCGTGCCCTGGGAGCTGGTGTCAGGCCTCAGGGGTGCAGCCCCACAGCTCTGCTTCCCAGTGATCCCCCCGGCTTCACCAACCCCGTCCCCATCCCCGTCCCCCTGCAGCACTCAGGCCCTGGTGCAGCGCGTGGCAGCAGCCGGCGAGGGGAAAGATTCCCCCTGAACCCCAGCTTCCCCCCAACATGGCGGAGCCCTGCCCGCAGAAGGGGTCCCCCAGGACCCTGCTGGGCCCCCTCGGGCCGGGCTGGGCAGGTGCCATCTCTGTAGCACGGCCCCGCCAGGGTCCCCCTGGGCCGGGCGCCAGGCCGTGCCGCGGGCAGCGCTGACAGGGCGCTTTGTTTTGTGCCGGCCGCCCTGCGGGGAGACAAAAGGGGCAGTCAGACGTGGGCGGCGCATTGTGCCGGCAGCCATGCGCTGAGGCAGCAGCCTGCGCCGCCACGCTCGCCCCGTGACCCCAAGGGCCCGGGCCTGCGCCCGCCATGGCACCCTGGGGCCTGCAGCGCCCGCCCTGCCAAGGCCCTGAAGGAGCCATGCTGCAGCGACGGGGGAGCGGGACCTGGTTGCCATGGTTACTGTGAAGCCTGAGGCCTAGGGGTGCCTCGTTGCCATGGTTACCACAGGCCTGAGGCCTCCCAGGCTCATGGCGGCTCCCCACCGGCACGGGGCCAGGGCGGTGGCAGTGCTGTGTGGAGCCAGGGGGCGAGCACTGGGGCTCGGTGCGGCTGCGGGGCCATGGCTGCCAGGCCGGTGAACGGGGGGGTCCCACACCAGCTCCCCTCACAGCCCCCCTCGCCCGCCATGGGGCCGCGGTAGGATGAGGGTGTCCACACTGACATGGAGACGGACCCGCCATGGCTGGTGGAGCAAGGTGACAGCAGTGTCCGGCAAGCACCCAGCCGAGCCCACCACCCGTAGGGTCTCACCAAGAGGGTGCCACGCCATCCCCACCGCGCCAACCGGTGACAGGGCCGGGCCAGCCCCCGCGCTCGCCCTGTGACGGCGTGGTGAATTGCCCCTGGAAAATGCCAGAGCGGTCAAACTGTTGAGTCATATGTGCCCAAGATTATCTGTGCAAACAACCGCCCCGATTATTTTTCTTTTTTTATTATCAAATTTTTTTTTTTTCTTTTTCCCTAAGAATGTGGCTCAGACCATGGGGATGAGCAGCTGAAATCTCCGGGGATCAGCGGGACAATGCCAGAGCAAGCATTGTGCTGACGGCTCTGCAAACGCTGGCACCGGCTCCCGGCCAGCAGCACCCTATAAAAGCTGAGCCGCTGAAGCAGGCAAACATTACATGGGTGAAGCAGCAGTAACCGCCTGAGCTAGGTGAGTCCTGGGACCGATTCGCACCTCTCCCACCTCGCCCCCTGCTCGCCGCCGCTGCCACCGGCCGGCCGGGCAGACACCCTTCCTCCTGCCTGGTGGCAAAAGACACCCAGAGGGACCATCGCCATTTCCCGTGGCAAAAGACAGGCTCACACGTCCCCGCTGGCAGCTGGGGTGGCTGAGAGCCCCTCTACCGTGGGGCACCCCACTCCTGGCACCCACCTGGCCCCGACCCTCGGCACGGCACACTGGTTGGCATCTCCCACCATTAGCCGGGGCCATCCATGGGAGCCCACCGTGCCTCCCAACGGCGCCGGGGCAGGGAGAGGGGAGCAGGCGAGCTGGACACCACCAGGTACCGGGCAGCCTGTGCCCCCCGCCGCAGCTCCCCACTCCGGCTCAGGGGTGTTTTTCCTAGCGATGGTCTGGCCTCGGGGAAGGAGAAAGGGGAACCGGGCACTGTGCCACGGTGGGCATGCAGGCTCCGTGCCACGGCCAGGAGGAGGGAAGGGGCACCGCGGCGGCAAGAAGGGAGCACCCTGCTTTATATGTGTCCCGGAGCGCCTTGCTGAGCCCCCCACCCCACCCTGCAGCTAGCAAGAGGGTCTCGCTGCGACTGGCGTGGCGTGTCCCCAGCAGCAGGGCAGCTGCCTTTGAACAGGCGCCATGGATAGCGGGCACAGAGCCGTCCCCTGGCCCCAGGAGTGGGCAACAGGGATGCGCAGGGGCACGCTGCAGTGCAAACAGCTTTTCCTTCCTTCTCCAGACACCGTTCCAGCAGCAAAGATGGCTCAGACAAACCCTCTGCCTGTCCCCATGGGCCCGTGGAAGGTACGTCCTCGCCTTTCCCTGTGTGCAGGTGGGGGACAAGGAGAGGGGCAAAGCCAGTCCTCCGGGGCCAGGAAAGCTGCACAGCGGGCAGTGAGGCAGGGGGGAGCACAGGAAGCAAGGCACCCCTGCCCTCTGCCCACGGGAACTTGCCTCCCGCCTGCTCAGACACCTCACGGGTGTTTTTCATAAGCCTCTTTGCAGCACCCTGGCCCAGCCGTGCCCAGCTCTTACCAGTTGTCCTGTGCCGGGCAGTAACAGCAGTCCCCAAAAGCCACATGCTGTTATTCGCCCTCCCCTGTCGGTGCAGACAGGCTGGCAGGGCGGGCAGGGGCAGGCAGGAGGGCTGCAAAGGGGGCGGCGGGCACAGCAGAGCAAGGTGGGGAGCAGCTCTGAGGAGTCTGGCAACAGCTCCGGGGACACAGTTCAAGGAGGGAGCCGAGAGGGAGAGGAGAAGCATGTGCGCAAGCGGGGTGCACCCCACTGAAGCCTGGAGCTGTTGTGGGAGAGGAGAGCGTCAGCCGCAGCCCCCCGGGCGAGTTCCCCCTCGCCCTTTCCCCCGTTAATCCTCTTTGCCCTAGAGCATTCGGAGCAGAGGCCGGGAGAACCGCCAGCCACAGCCCTGCCACCCGCCCGTCCCAGAACGGCTCCGCTCCACTCTCCGGACGGCACCGCTGCCCCGGGAACTGATCTCCGCAGGGGTGAGCAGGAGAGCGGAGCGGGGGCCAGCGTGCGGCTCCCCCAAAACCAAGGCAGGGCGCTGCGGGGCCAGCAGTGCAGGGACGCGCAGAGGTGTGCGGGGCTGCGTCCCAGCCCAGAGGGGTGCCTGGTGCACGGCTCTTCCCCGGACGGAGCGCGACCCTCCGTTTTCAAGAGGCGCTGAATCGCCTGGGGCCGCTGCCGGGCAGTTCCCAACTTGGCAGCTCGCTCTCCGTTCCAGATCACCGTGTACGACCAAGAAAACTTCCAGGGCAAGAGGATGGAGTTTACTTCAGCCTGCCCAAACATCATGGAGTGTGGCTTCGACAACATCCGCTCCCTGAAGGTGGAGTGCGGCGCGTGAGTACCCGGCGGCCAGCGGTGGGGATGCTTTCCCAGGCAGGCTGGCAGGGCGAGGGGTGGCTGAGCGTGGAGCGGGAGCGGCTGTCCTTGCTCTGCTCAGCTGGCGAAAGGCAGGCACGGGGAATCCCACCCTGCCAGGGTAGAGCAGCCAGCCCTGGGCAGCACTGACACAGACACAGGGTGAGAGGACGGCAGCAATGCCTTTGGCGTCATCCAAAACTGCCTCCTGCAGTCTGGGAGCAACCAGGTTTGGAGCTCACCAGTGCCCCGCAGGGATGCTGCCCAAGGATGCAGCGAAGATCGGTGCTCAGCGAGTGGCTCTTGAGCTCGGCCTGGTCCCCATCCGCCTGTGTAACCCCATGAAGCACCGTGCCTTACAACCACTTTTCATGCCCCAGGGCCCAGCCCTGCTCTGCCCCGTGCTCTCCCCGCACCGTGCAGCTCCCCAGGCCCAGAGCAGAGCCTTCCCGCAGCCTGCGCTGGGCTGCCCCAGTCACTGACAGGAGTAGGGAGCAGAGCCGGGCTCCTCCCTGCGCACGGGAATCTTCCCTGGCACAGGCAAGACATCTCCCGAGCTGCTCCGAGACGCTGTGTGTAAGGAGCGGTCCCCACGGCAAGCATGCCGCTGGGGCCGGGGAAGCAGACAAGATAGATTTGCGCTGCTATATTTAGGATTTGTAATGCTAATGGGATTACAGCGGCATGCGTGCTCACGCCGTAATCAGCTCACCGCTCCAGTTGACGTGTTCCTAATCAGGCTGGTCACCTTGCACGGGGGGAGGCTGACTGCGGGACACGGGATCGGGGCTCAGTTTGGGTCAGTGGTAAGAGGCCCTCGATCCCCCTGGCTCAGCGTGCCCCTCAGCACCCCACATACCCCATAAGCAGGGGGTCTGTGGGCTGCACAACCTGTGCCAGCCTCCTTCCAGCCCCCAGCCCAGCCTCTGCCTCCCCGCTCTGCTCAGCTGCAGCCGACCCGTCCCGTCCCCAGTCCCTGTAAGGGGACGTGCCCAGGAGAGGTCCCCACCCTGGGGACAGGCAGGCTCTCTGTGAGCAGCACCAGGGCTTGCAAAATGTCCCCTGCGGGGTGGAGGCATCCCTCTCACCTCTCCGTGTTTGTTTTCAGCAAAGAGGGAGACCCAAAAAGGGGAAAGGCAACAGCTCCCTGCCCTGCCCGCAGCCAGAGGGGTTTGGGCATTAGGAATTTGGGTGTTTCCAGCTGTGCCAGGCTGGAATTGGAAACAAGTAAGAAATGAGGCCTTTGGGAGAGAAGGGCAGCCGCGGGTGTCCTGTGGCATCCTAACGCGATGCCGATCTGCGTAAATAACCACAGAGCAGTTAGGGGAAAGTGAGCCAACCTCGCAGGCTGGGCCCCTTGAGGGAGGGACCCCATCACCCACCGCAGCGGGGAGATGCCGGCACTGCCATGCGGGCAGCCTCCCAGGCACCAAACGCGGTTACACATCCAGCACCGCTTCCTTTCCTCCTGGACTTGTGGGCAGAGGCCAGACCCCAATCTCCTCCTCGCACCTCTATCTGTGCCCCGGTGCTAGCCCCGAGCAGGATGCCCAGAGCTGCCGCAGGAAGCCCTGGCAGCCCTTGCTCTGTTTTTGCAGCTGGGTCGGTTATGAGCACACCGGCTTCTGCGGGCAGCAGTTCATCCTGGAGAGGGGAGAGTACCCGCGCTGGGATGCCTGGAGCGGCAGCAACGCCTACCACATTGAGCGCCTGATGTCCTTCCGCCCCGTCTGCTCCGCTGTGAGTGTCCCGGCTCCCACGGAGCTCTCACAACTCTGATCCCATTAAAATGTCCCAGGCAATAGCACCAGGCCAAGGGAATGAGGTTAGGAAGGGCAAACACAGCCATGCCAGGGACTCTGCAGGTGGCAGAGGCTCCTCGGGGTGGGCTCAGCTCTTCCTCCCCTTGCCCAGCAGGATTTGCTGTTGCTGTCCTGTTTTCTAAAACTTTTAGGGGAAATTCTGGGCCAGCTGTACATGACCAGAGCTCGGGGACAGCCAGCCTGAGGTGGTGGCTGTGGCATAGCTGTCACTGACACCTCCCAGGCCAACCCCTGCCCCATCCTGTCCCAGCGCCACTCTGCTGAGCACCTCTACCCATCTGGGTTTTGGGAAAGCCAGGTCCCCCCAAAAAACGAGCCCAGGGTCTGAACACCTCCCTCCCTCGGGCTGCGCATGCAACCCCGAGGAAACCCTCCGAGCCATGCCATAGGGAGGGACAGCCATTGCTCCGCTGTCCCCATCCAGGCTGGGGAGGGAGCACCGCCTCCCCCTCCCCCTCACCCCCTGCCCTTCCCCCCCCAGAATCACAAGGAATCCAAGATCACCATCTTCGAAAAAGACAACTTCATCGGCCGCCAGTGGGAGATAAGCGACGACTACCCCTCGCTGCAGGCCATGGGCTGGGCCAACAACGAAGTGGGCTCCATGAAGATCCAGTGCGGCGCGTAAGTGACGGGCAAAGGACCACGAGCAGCAGGGACAAACCGCTGCCATCGCTGTGCTACCACAGCTGGAGGGGGGACACCCTGTAACCCCCTTGGCTTACCTCTTATCCCCCTTACGGCTGCCTGATGACTCCTTTTCTTCCAGCTGGGTTTGCTACCAGTATCCCGGGTACCGTGGCTACCAGTACGTCCTGGAGTCCGACCATCACGGAGGAGACTACAAGCACTGGAGAGAGTGGGGTTCGCACGCCCAGACCTCCCAGATCCAATCCCTCAGGCGTGTCCAGCAGTAGCTCCCCACTTTCCAGCACATCTCTGCAAGGTTTCTAAAGCTCACTGGCTCCCTTTTGGTGCTAATACTCCCCTCCCGAAATAACCACCCCTTCTTGTACTGCAACTGCTTATGGAACAATACTCCCAAACGGTACCAACTGCCACAATTGCCAATAAATGTGACTGAAAGAAAAAGATAAACCAGCTTGGTGGGTGTTTGCTGTTGTGTGTTTGGGATTGAAGTCACACGTCCCCATCCCAGTAGCAGGGACCAGACTCTTCCCTGCCTATTTTCAGTGGGACTGAAGCCCGGTGGGGCTCACACCAACACAAGTTCGTCCCTCGGCTGTC